>NC_133362.1:39148745-39274232 GCF_049309525.1 Garra rufa | reverse complement strand
TGCAAGTTTATATCACAATTCTAAAACAAAAAGTAAACTCGTAACTGGGAAAAAAAAGAATTGTGAGAAAGAGATCACAGTTACCTTACATGACATACATAATAGTATAGACTTTTACAGTGTTAAAAAAAGTATTTCAAATAAATTCAAATTTAATTAATGAATGAAAAATGAAGTCATTTAAACTTTCAATTTTGCATCACAGGAATAAATAACATTTTGAACTGTATTAAAATATATAAAATAAATAAATGTTTAAAGAAATTTAATATTAAATAGTAATATTTCATAATATTAAACATTTTACAGCATTTTTTAATTAAATAAATGCAGCCTTTAAATAAATAAAATTCCATTTCAATATACAATAGTCACATGTTTATTGTCATAACTTTACCTTTACATGGCATTCTTACATTTTCTGAGCTAACTTTTTATTTGGACAGAGGGGCCTTTTATGTGATCCTTTGTGTTTCATTAGTTTTCTTTTTTACAGTAACTGAAATGTGAAAATATTGTGAATCTGGATTGTCCTGCATTCACCATGCACTTTGTTAAACAACAACAACAACAAAAAAAAAAAAAAAAAAAAAAACACTCATCTGAGACTGCTGAAAACATTTAATCTAAGGCACAGCTAGCTGTGCATTATTCTGATTATACCATGGAATAATGCCATGTATCCAGTAAGACCACATTTCCAAAAAATAAAAAATAAAAAAATCACTTCTCTGAGACTGCTGAAAACATTGAATCATGAGGCCCGTTAGAGTATATTTAAGTAAG
Organism: Garra rufa; assembly: GCF_049309525.1. NCBI lineage: Eukaryota > Metazoa > Chordata > Actinopteri > Cypriniformes > Cyprinidae > Garra > Garra rufa. Next base: position 39,273,446 of record NC_133362.1, on the reverse strand, counting down.
CACAGCTAGCCGTACATTATTCTGATTATACCATGGTCATTTGCCAGCATTGACAAGTTAAAGCTGTTAATAATGTTTGCTGCACAATATTCGATCAAAAGGGTAGAAATTATGTCACATATATTTGACTGAACCGTGGTATAATGTTTAATAATCAACCCTAAATTGTTTGATTACCATATTGTCAGACAAAACTCTTAATGCAGGATCATGCTCTACTGTTAAACCACGCTGTGTGACTGTAGACGCTGTAACATACTGAATGGTTCATTAGCTTTAAGAGAGCATTTAAGGAGCATTTACACTCTTCTACTGCCATATTAAAGTGCATGTAATCCATTGGTAAAGGAAATGTAGCATATAGCCTGTCGCTATATCTGTAATGCTGTTCTTGCCCAGTCTGCATCCTGATTGATGTACAGTAGTTAACTCACAGTACGTGTGTTTCTCTTTATTTCAGAGATCAGCAGGGTACGAAAGGACATGTACAACGACACGTTAAACGGCAGCACGGAGAAGAGAAGCTCCGAGCTCCCGGACGCCATCGGCCCCATCGTTCAACTCCAAGAGAAACTCTATGTGCCTGTTAAGGAATATCCTGACGTGAGTCTCAAGCCTAAACCCCATTCACACTGCAAATACACTTAGAGCTCCACCACAGGGTTTTAAATGATTAATAGCATTTTTGCAAGTGCGCATGGGTTTGTTTGTTTCATTAAATTAAAAATTGATTGATTAAAAATGCATCCCGAGAACCTTTCAGTCACATGATCTAGTCTCGGGCAGTAGTTGAAGGTCAGTTAAAAATGATTTCAAGTAAATGTCTGCATACACACACAGGCTCTTTACTGAAGCTCAATGAGTAAATGGAATAGTAAATAACTGTGTGCAGCTGCTCAGTATGGCCCTTATTTAATTACTGAGACATACAAGTCGATGTAATCTAGTTTTCCTTGCATTAGGACATGGGCCCCCGTCCAGTATATTGATTTCATTAAGACGTACTGAAGAAGTGAGGTTGCACAAAGTGTTTGAGTCCATTTTATGAGTCCATTTAATTTATTGCGTTATTAAGCTGATGGTTTGTGGTCGACTGTCGTTGTGCGTCTGAGCAGTATAAATTCACTGTGCGTCTGAGCAGTTTTTTTTTTTTTCTTGGCCTTAGTTCTTTAAGTGTCACCGTCAAGATTAAGTTTTTCATTTGAAACTTTATTTATTATTAAAGGGGTAGTTCACTATCATCATTTACTCACCCTCATGTCATTCCAAACCTGTATGACATTTCTTCGTCCTATTAAAAAATATCCTGTTTTCATAGAATGAAAATTAATAAGGAAAGATTTGTCATTTTTATGCATAATTTCAGTTTTTTTCAAAAATGTCATTGATGTCAAACATGACAAGATGCGTCTAGTTCTGCTATTTGATGTGAGCAAACAAAGGGAGGCTTTTTTAGTCACATTTTAGTACACTCTTAAAAATAAAGGTGCTTTAAAAGATCTTCAAGCGATGCCATAGAAGAACAATTTTTGGTTCAACAAAGAACCATTCAATCAAAGGTCTTTAAATCTCTTTTTTACCTTTTTGTAATCTGAAGAACCTTCTTTCACCACAAAGAACCTTTTGAGAAACAGAAAGGTTCTTCAGATGTTAAAGGTTCTTTACGGAACCATTTAGACAAAAAAGGTTCTTCTATAGCATCGTGGAGCACCTTTATTTTTAAGAGTGTGTGCTTTTTATACAAAGCTATTGTAGAGATTCAGAAGACTTATATAGTCATAGAGGCTCAATTTAAGGTGCTCTTTGGTCAGTTTGGAGCTTGACATGCAGCTCCAGTGCCCATTTACTTTCATTATATGGAAAATAGTTCTTTTGTGAAAAAGAAGTGCGCTTAAATGTACTGAATGTGCACTTATAGTGCACTTCAAATCTTAAAGGGATAGTTCACTCAGAAATGAAAATTCTGTCACTTACCCTCATGTCAAATTAAAGATACTTAAGTAATACATAAGTGGGTCAAAAAAAAAAAAGCATTCTTAAGAACAGCTAATTGCAATTAGTATAAATTTAAACTATAATACTTTTTCGGTATTAATATTAATTAACTACATGTACTTGCTAGATGGTTAGGGTTTGGTTTAGGGTTACTTGCATGTAATTATGCATAATTAATTGTTATTATAAAAGTAAGCACATTTAACGTGTAACAGGAGAAATCCTGAAATAAAATGTTACCATATTTTCTGCAAAAAAAGTTATTTTAAAGTGTATCATTTCCATAATAAGTTCTCTTTTTAAAAGTATGTCAAAGTGTACTCACCATGTAGCAAGGATGTTTTTCATAAAATCTTCTTTTATATTACCCCTGAAGAAAAAAAAAATCAGTGAGCAAAGACAAAATTTTAATTTTTAGGTTAACTTTTTCATTAAATCCAGCCGTTCCCCTGCATAATTTTTTCTGAAAGAAGTATCCTACCCCCTGTCGCTCTCTGTAAGTCTTTGCACATCTCTAGTAACAGGGGTGACATTGAATTCTCCCTCGCTTTTCCCGTTTGTGTTGAGTCAGAGCCGCTCAAGCGCGTCACCAACAACCCGGTCGGTGGTTAACAAATCTTTCAAGCAATCGCCGTCAGATCCTGCTTGCCTAAGGCACCCGGCTCTGGGGAATCGGTCGAGTTCAGAGCTGATTGATACCAATTAACTTATTCCATCCCAGCTTGATTCCTGCATGGCCAGCACTAATTGAGTCTCTCCAGCAGGGGCGTAAATACTGTTTGGGATTAGAGCCCTCCATTTTGCTGAAGTTTTCTGGTTTGAGTGGCTGTTTATGCGCTTTTATTTCCTACGGGAGATAACAGTGCTGATGCAGTGGCGCTTGCATGTTTTTGACTAATTCATGCTTTAACCTATAGCGTTGTTTACGTGGCCAGACACACTTGTTTGGTCTATAAAACGCACACAATGAGAGCGTATAAGAGGGTATTTGAAAGTCATCGCAGCTGCAATTCTGGCATGCTTGGCATTAATAATATTAATATTTTATTGTTTCTTGCGCATAATACTGGAACTTTATAAAAAGCTAATTTCATTTTATATTCAATTACAACTGCAGTTTTCAAGGGTACGATGCTTTCTGTCTGCGGTTGTTGAAGCATTGTGGGTAATTTAGCTCCTGCTCTTAAAAGTCTGAGAGTTAGCCAGCACTGCAGTAAAGGCTATCGTTCATGAATGTGTGTGTGTGAGGGGTTCTGGCCGCCCTTGCTGGTCTGAAGGACAACCAGGATCATTATTAGTGAGTTTGGGTTCATTAGGAGGTGGAGGATGAGCAATAAAAGAGACGTCCTTAAATAGCCCTCAGTGTCAGTGGAGTCCTCCATATCTATAGAGACTAGAACTCATATTATAATAAAAAAAGACATAAAAGAGCCTATGTTGTTGATGTCAAGCGTAATTTCTGCACCATAAGTGTCTCTTAACAAAATTGCTAAAATAATGACTGTTGAAAAGGTTCTTTACTAGCATCAATGGTTCCATGAAAAACTGTTAAAGAATTAGTTCACTTCCATAATAAACATTTACTGATGATTTACTCACCCCCATGTCATCCAAGATGTAAAAGAAATTAAGGTTTTTGAGGAAAACATTACAGGATTTTTCTCCATATAGTGGTCTTTAATGGTGGCCAATGGCTTGAAGGTCCAAATTGCAGTTTCAATGCAGCTTCAAAGGTCTCTACATGATCCCAGCTGACAAGACAAGCATTTGTGGTCAAAAAGTATATAAAATGACAGATCGTTTCACTAGATAAGATCCTTATTCCTCGGCTGGGATCGTGTAGAGCCCTTCGAAGCTGAAATTGAAAAAGGCAATTTGGACCTTCAACCCATTGGCCACCATTGAAGTCCACTATATGGAGAAAAATCCTGGAATGTTTTCCTCGAAAACCTTAATTCCTTTTCGACTGAAGAAAGAAAGACATGACCATCTTGGATGACATGGGGATGATTAAGGGTGTGTTCACACTTGTAGTTCAGTTCGTTTGGTTCATTTTTAAAAGGAAAATTATACATTTAGTCCTGATTCCACAAAGCATTCACACTGGCATTTTTGACAGCTAACCTAAAGATACAGAACGTCTAGGTTACGTAGGTAACCCTCGTTCCCTGAAGGAGGGAACGGAGACGTTACATTGGGAATCGCCTGAGAGACCAATCATCTCTGAGCCTTATTCAAAAGGCCAATGAACATTGGTGAGTGGTATTTGCATGCCAAGCCACTCCCCCGTACATACGGGTATATAAGATGGCGGCGCACCACTCATTCAGGTTTTCGCTGAAGAGCCGAGTCAAGCCGGCATCAGCGCGACGCCAGGGGCGTGGCAGGGGAATGTAACATCTCCGTTCCCGCCTTCAGGGAACGAGGGTTACCTACGTAACCTAGACGTTCCCCTTCAGTCGAATCACTTCGACGTTACATTGGGAACAGACCCATGGAACAGGCCACGACCCTGACGCAGCGTTACGCACAAGACCACGTGCCGGCAGGCGCAGGCGGCCATTGTAACGTAACCTTCCCAACGCCCTGAGGGGTGAACACTGGGTCGGTACTTCCGCCTATGTCACGCCTGACCTTTCCAATGTGACTACGATAATGCGAGAGGTTGAGCTATTCCAAAATTTGTTGTTAAAAAGTATATAATTTTTAATCTCTTTTTAGAAAATGACTGATTGTTTCACTAGAGCCTTATTCCTTGGCAGGGATCGTGTAGAGCCCTTTGAAGCTTCATTGAAACTACAATTTGGACCTTCAACCCATTGGCCACCATTAAAGACCACTATAGAGAAAAATCCTGAAATGTTTTCCCCGAAAACCTAAAGGCATAGTGATGCGTTCACAACCTGATTGGTCGGGTTGAATGATGTATATTTGGTGATGGAACTCGCTCATTGTTGAGTGCAGATGATTTTATTTTTACCACCTGTGAACTCACAAAGAGCTATTAAAAGGCACTTTACCTCCTCGTTGCTCCACTTTTGCCCTCTGCTCATTTTGTTTTGGGTACACCGCGTGTTCCCTTTCTGAAACCATAGCGTCCAATCTTGTCATTACTTCCTGTTTTTGGTTCATTTAAAAGTGTTTGGTTCTTGTCGTGTTCATATTTCAATCGAACCGCACCAGAGTTGTTTGGAACCAGACCAAGACCGCTAAAAATATGGGTCTCGGTCTGGTTCCAAACTCCTGCCAATTTTAAAGTCAGTATTGCTGTGTCAGGCTGGTTGTTTTGATACTGAATAGCGTAAATAGCATTAACACTTTTCAGGGGACTCAACAGATGTATGAGCTGTCTCTGCATATTTAAAATATTCCACCTTTACACATCTCTGGGGAGCGAGTAATCTCAGTATTTCCTCTGCTGAGGTCAAACAGCCTCGATCTCTCACAGCAGACATCTGATAGAGAGGGGAATCGTGTTAATTGCTGGAGACCCCCTCTGGACAATCATTAACTTTAAGCTATTAGTCATTAAATTCACAGCATCTCTTCAAAAGATGCCAATTATCATTCTCAAATGGTTGCTGTGTGAGTGTGTGTGTATACGTGTACATGCAGGTATACCTTGACGTTTATGTGGGCCTAATTCACAAGATGGAAGCTTTGTCACCTGTAAAGCCATTTTTACATTTAACTATATTTTAATCACCCCATTCGTACATTTTGAGAGCATTCAGATGTTTTTCAGCAGCAATTCAGCTGCAATTCAGCAGCACTCTGTTTTACATCAGGGTAAATTTGGCCCTGTTTACACCTGTTCATACATTTTCTCTGATCGTGAAAAGACCAAGGGCCTCATTTATAAAGCGTGCTCAGATTTGATCTTATAGTGTATCTACGCTTAAATCCACGCCAATGCTCATAATTGTAAAAACTGGCTTTGATGTGGAAAAGTTCTTAGCGTCACGTCAGGGTCCGAGCAGACGTACACTTTCTCTTGTCAGAGTACTGGAAGTTGTTGAAAATGTAAGCTTTTCTTGCAGCTTGCTGTTCTAAATTAAAGGATTTGGACGATGACTGGTGATTTTTTATATGTTAATGACATTAATTAGGAATCGTTTACAAGGCAGAGAGCACTCTGTTTTACATCAGGGTAAATTTGGGCCTGTTTACACCTGTTCATACATTTTCTCTGATCGTGAAAAGACCAAGGGCCTCATTTATAAAGCGTGCTCAGATTTGATCTTATAGTGTATCTACGCTTAAATCCACGCCAATGCTCATAATTGTAAAAACTGGCTTTGATGTGGAAAAGTTCTTAGCGTCACGTCAGGGTCCAAGCAGACGTACACTTTCTCTTGTCGGAGTACTGGAAGTTGTTGAAAATGTAAGCTTTTCTTGCAGCTTGCTGTTCTAAATTAAAGGATTTGGACGATGACTGGTGATTTTTTATATGTTAATGACATTAATTAGGAATCGTTTACAAGGCAGAGAGCTGAAACCATTCAGTTGCGTGCAAGTTCAAGATCATTTGCTATTCTATTGCTATTCTGAAAGTCGGGATTTATACTGTACACCATCTGAAAGTTAAATAAAGCTTCCCATTGATGTATGGTTTGTTAGGATAGGACAATATTTGGCTGAGATATAACTATTTGAAAATCTCGAATCAAAGAGTGCAAAAAAAAAAAAATCTAAATATTGAGAAAATTGCCTTTAAAGTAGTCCAAGTGAAGTTTTTAGCAATGCATATTACTAATCAAAAATTAAGTGTTGATATATATATACGGTAGGAAATTTACAAAATATCTTCATGGAACATAATGTTTATTTAAAATCCTAATGAATTTTGGCATAAAAGAAAAATCGATCGAATTGTAACCCTTACAATGTATTTTTGGCTATTGCTACGAAAATACCCATGCTACTTAACACTGGTTTTGTGGTCCAGTGTCACATATCTGTTGATTTCGTTGATGTAAACTCTGATGTGAATTTGCATATAGCATGAGAATTCAAGATCAGATTTATATTCATTTTGCGGAGACACATTTATGAGGCCACGTGTAAATGGAACCATTTTAGCAAATCCAATCGATATCCGATTAGAGAAAACATATGAAGTCACCAGATGTCAACAGGCCCTTTGATTCATATCCATGATTTATTTTTAACCGTCCATATCAGTGATTAACAGTTTAAAATTTGGATTAATTTGCACAATATTTTACTATGTAGCCTACTGTTTACATTTAAATGTTTTAAATCTCCATCTGTTTGTTCAAAATGATGGTAAATTTGACTTTAGAGTAAATACATGAATATCTAGATACAGTCAGTCAAACCAAAATGTATTCAGGCACCTTCAACATTTCTTACATTACCACAGTTTATTCACTATAGTTTAGAAAATGGTAATAAACTGTGTCAGAACAAATTCATCTTGAAAATGTCAGATTACTTTGATAGAAAAATATGTAATGGATTACAATCAACCAAAAATTATTAGTATAATGATATTTACACAACTATCAATAGGTTGTTGACCAATTACCAAGCAATGCTTACTTTTGTTTATTCTGTGGTGTAAAAAAGTCACATTTGCAATTAAAGAAAAACACTTAAGCAAAACATGCTCAGGTCAAAATGTCTAAATAATTTTTGGTCCCAAATGTTTATCAGTTTTACTAGTAGTAAGTAGTAGTAGTCCATGTTCCTGTGAGCACTGTGGGGGCCATTATCCGCAAATGGAAAGAGCATCAGTTCACCATAAACCGACCACGATCAGGTGCTCCACGTAAGATCCCTGTCCGAGGAGTCCAAAGAATAATCAGGAGAGTTCTCCAAGAGCCAAGAACCACTCGGGCAGAACTTCAGGAAGACCTTGCATCAGCAGATACTGTTGTTTCACAGAATACTATAAGCAAGGCACTGAACCGCCATGGCATCCATGCACGCTCCCCACGCAAGACTCCATTGCTGAACAAAAAGCATGTTGAGGCTTGGTTAAAGTTTGTGGATTATTGGGAGACTATAGTATGGTCAGATCAAAGCAAAATTGAACTTTTTGGCAGTCATTCTACACACCATGTTTGGAGAAGAAATGGCACTGCCCACCACCCCAAGAACACCATACCAACAGTTAAGTTTGGGGGTGGAAGCATCATGGTTTGGGGCTGCTTTTCAGCAAGGGGTACTGGCAGACTTCATATTATTGAAGGCAGGATGAATGGAGAAATGTACTGGGACATTCTGGATAAAAATCTGCTGCCATCTACCAGAAAGCTGAAAATGAAAAGAGGATGGACATTTCAACAAGACAATGATCCCAAACACAAGGCCAATGAATCAATGAAGTGGTTTCAAAGAACGAAAATCAAGTTGCTTGAATGGCCCAGTCAATCACCTGACCAAATATCTATGGAGAGAACTGAAGATCAAAGTTCATAAAAGAGGTCCAAGGAACCTTCAAGATTTAAAGACCATTTGTGTGGAAGAATGGGCCAGAATCACTCCTGAGCAATGCAGACAACTGGTCTCTCCATGCAAGAGGCGTCTAGAAGCTGTAATCACCAACAAAGGCTTTTCTACAAAGTATTAAATAAAGTGTGTTCAATACTTATTCCCTGTGTCATTTCAGTTTATTTATTGTGACTCAACTTGTATACTTAAATTTTCTGATTTCTTTGTATGAATTCAATATTTGGCTTGATGGCTACATCAGGTGGAAATTTTGTGTCAATAGCCCACTTAGAAATACCCTTACTGATAAAAATGCTGATGTGTCAAATATTTATTTTCCCCGCTGTATGTCACAGTTTACTTTATTTTGCTATTCTCACTTATATTAATGAACTTTAGTGTCCTGCACCCACTAGTAAAAAATATTAGAAATGATATCTGGTGTCTGAATAATTTTTGGCTTGACTGTAGACTGCTGTTCAAAACTTCTTTTATTCACTGAGGATGTATTAAATTGATCAAAAGTGAGAGTAAAGTCATTCAAATTTTTTAGACTGGAACATTCAGATTTATTGTTTAAATACATGCTGTTCTTTTGAGCTATCTATTAATTAAAAAAGTTATGATTTCCACAAAAATATTTAGTAGCACAACTGGTCGCAACACTGATAATAAGAAATGTTTCGTGAGCAGCAAATCGGCATATTACACTGAAAAAAAATTCATTGAATTTACTTTTTTTTTTTAAGGTAAGGTTGCAATCCATTTATTTTAGCTGCATTTAAGTTAAAAAATGTTGAAAGTTACTAAACTAATTTACTTCATTCAAATGTAGCTAAAATAAATTGATTGCAACCACTTACCTTAAAAAAAAAGAGTAAATTCAATGAAAAATCAGCTTTGCATCACAGGAATAAATAATATTTTAAAATACATTCAAATGAAAAAAACTTTATTTTAAATAGTAAAAATATTTCACAATATAATAGCTTTTACTAATCTTGGTGAACATAAGAGACTTTCAAAAACACCTTACTGATCGCAAACAGTAGTGTACTGTATACATTAAGTATCATCACAAAACTGAAAAATATAAAGCCATTAATTTTAGCTTATAACCAAAAATGCAGCAATCTGCTCTGCTCCCGTTTCATGAATGATCCCCAATGTGCGCACAGGCATCCACACCATTCGCCCCAGCAGGCTTAAAAATCTCTAATTATCTTGTCGCAGGCGGCCGCTGATATTTCCAGGTCAGGGGCAGGATGACATGATAGATTTATAGATGAGGTATAGTATGAAGGGAAGAGCGTGAAAGAAAGAGTGAAGAAGATAAGCAGCCTGGGACGTGCGGCGGTGATGAATGTGAGGCTATGATGAGGTCGGGGAATCGGGGCAGAGGAACAGCGGCCTGCCCCGCCTGATAAAAGAGAGGGAACGGCCCCACACGCACCCCGAGCACCCCACACACACTCGTCTCCCAGACAGGCACGCAGCGGCACAGAAATTAATTTGCTCCTTCAAACTCGTGCTGTGTCGCCCCTCTCCCGGCAGCACGCACCCGTTCCGATTTGCTGAACAATGTTATTAGGCTGGGAGAGACAGCCGTCCTAGAAGAGCGCTGCTGCTGCTGCTTGAGATGATTGTTGGCTTTCATTCCAAGGTACAAATCTACAGTTATTGTTGTGTGTGTGTGTCTGTGTGTGTGAGGGAGGGAGATAATGTTAGGGAAAAGACACCTGGCCATGGAGGAAGAGCGCTATAAATACTCAGCTCAGGGTCTTGGTGGGGACAAAGCTTTTAATTGTTGAGCGTGTGAGCAACTGAACCGCTGCTGTCATCTATCATTTCTCCCAGTGTGTCCTTTTCTGGGTCAAACTCGTCTACAGTCAGGATGAGCAAGTATCAAAGATTATTAATCATGATCAACATGAGCTGAAAGATTGATTTCCCTTCCTTTAACAAGTGCGTACAGTAGATTACTTTTAATCAACTGGTGTTTTGGTGACTTTCAGTGGATTTATGAAGTAATTTCTCCTCAACTTCACACATCAGCTACTGTAACATTTGACTAAATAAGTGATTGTTATGCTCAAAAATACAGTAAAAACAGTAATATTGTGGAATATTATTACAATTTATTATTACATTTACTATGATAAAATGTAATTTATTCCTGTGTTGCGAAGCTGAATTTTCAGCATCATTACTCCAGTCTTCCGTGTCACGTGACTTTTTCAGGATCTTCGATGAATAGAACGTTCAGGAGAACAGCGTTTATTGAAAACAGAAATCTTTTGTAACATTTTAAATGTCTTGTACTGTAACTTTTGACCAATTAAATGCATCCTTGCTGAATAAAAGTATTAATTACACTGCCAGTCAAAAGTTTTTGAACAGCAAAAACATTACAAATTTGAAATATTTTTACTATTGAAAATAACTTTTTTAAAATGTAATTTATTCCTGTGATTTTAAATCTGAATTTTTAGCATCATTACTCCAGTCACATGATCCTTCAGAAATAATTCTAATATTCTGATTTGCTGCTCAAAAAACATTTATTATTTTTATTATGTTGAAAACAGCTGAGTAGATTTTTTTAAGCTTTATTTGATGAATAGAAAGAACAGCATTAATCTAAAATGGAAATCTTTTTTAACATTACACGTCTTTAATCTTCACCAACTTAAAGCATCATTGCTAAATAAAAGTATTAATTTCTATAATTTCTGTTTAAAAATGTATAATGTTACAGAAGCTTTTTATTTCAAATAAATGCTGATATGTGGATCTTTCTGTTCATCAAAAAAAAAAAATATCCCTAACAAAAGTACTGAAATAATGTACTAAAAATAGTACAACTATTTCACAATATTACTGCTTTTGCTGGATTTCGGATGAAATAAATGCAGGCTTAGTAAGCAGAAGAGAGTTCTTTAAAAAAAAAAAAAAAAAAAACTTTTGAATGGTAGTGTGTATTTTTCTAAAAATAAATAGCATTAAGTTTGATATTTATAGAAATGTAATGTTAAAATGAATATAATTTATATGTTTTAAATTGACTGAATGTGTGCATAGTGTTTGCTCTGTTGTCTGAAAAATATATTAATATCAAGAGGAATGTAGATAGAAAGTGGATTGTATTACAAATGAAAATGTTTATGCTCAGAGCATATTTTTCTGACATTGTTTCATTAAAATCCTTTAAAAACAGGCACAAATAAGAAAAATGTTATTAATCTAATCTTGTAGCTCAGACAAAGAAGAGTAATCTAATTGAAAATGTTTTTTTTTTTTAATTCTAATTTATAAAATCTCACTTGATTTCAGATCTGAGTGTAGTTTGAGACATTAAGATCTCATTTTAAACTCTAGAGAATGTCATTTTGTGAATTTAAGGGACTTTTATTAATCCTAATGACTGTCTAGGAGAAACCGCTGAGATGTTAAAGCGACGCCGTTTGCGATTTTCTGTCCTGCCGTGGCTAAAATCCCTAGATATTGTCTATGAATTTACTTTCATGGCAGTTTTTGCTGTTTCCCTCCTTATATTTTGAAGTCTGCCTGCTCCTGCATGTCCTCTGGGTGTTTAACAATACATTATAGTTTCACTTTCCTCGACCAGCGCTGTGCCACTCTGAGACGCTGCTATTTCGGGAAGACTGTTGCGTTCAGTAAGTTTTTATGAGCGTGTCCTTGCGGCTGCATGTATATATGGATTTAAAGGGCAGCGTGTTCAGCACGTGTGTGTTTGTGGTTGGTCCTGCCAGGCTGAAGATCTGGCCGACTGCCCTTCTTCTCTCCAGGAGTCATTGTTTTAATTAAATGGGTCTGATGGGATGGACCCATAACTCAGAACTGAATGAGGGCTTAATGAAAGCAAAACTACTGGACGTTAACTGGGGTATTGGCTGCCGTACCTGCAGCAGCTGGTGTTGATTAATATGACTTCATCTCTGTGTGAATATGGGTGTGTGTTAATGTGTGTGACTGTCTGACCTCACTGTGCAGTTTTGAGAATTACAGAAGTAAAAATGCTTTAATGATTATGGGGTTTTAATACTGGGTGTCCACGGTCATGGAAAAGCTAGAAATATTAGGGAATTTTACATTGTGTTGTCTAAGATTGGGAAATGACTAAAGTCTTAAGAATTATGGAAAGTATATTTTTTACTTTGATGAAGCCACACAGTACATTTTTAGGTTTTTAGGACAAAGCATATTTTATACTGCATAAATATACATTTTTATACTTGCACTATTGTTCAAAAGTTTGGGGTTGGGAAGATTGATTTATTTATTCTATTTTTGAAAAAAAGTTGCTTATTCTCATCAAGACTGTGTTTATTTAATCAAAAATGCAGTAAAAACAGTAATATTGTGAAATATTATTACAATTCAAAATAGCTGCTGAAACATTCTTATTAATATTATTAATTATCAACGTTTAAAACACATCTGCTGCTGATATGTTTTTGATTATTTACTGAATAGAACGTTTAAAAAGAACAACATTTATTTAAAATAGAAAGTTTTATTCAGTTACAAAAATCTTTACTGTCGCTTTTGGTTACGTTAATGATGAATAAAAGTATGAATTTAAAACCAAAACTTTAGAGTTGTAGTGTATACTTAATATGCACCATAAACGTAATACATACACTACCAGTCAAAAGTTTTTGAATGGTAAGATTTTTAATGTTTTTAAAGAAGGCTCACCCAGCCTGCAATTTGCATTTGATCTAAAATGCGGCAAAAGCAGTAAAATCGTGAAATATTTGTAGTATTTAAAATGACTGCTTTCTGTTTGAATATGTTTTCAAATGTAATTTATTTCTATGATCAAAGCTCATTTTTAAGCATAATTTCTCCAGTCTTCATAGTCACATAATCCTTCAGAAAGCATTCTGTTGATTTGCTGTTATTGTTTTTATTACTGTCATTTTATTCATGTCAATATTTAAAACAGTTGAGTACATTGTCTTTTCAGGATTCTTTGATGAATAGAAAGATCCAAAGATTAGCATTTATCTATAATAAAAAGCTTTTGTAACATTATACACTATACCATTCAAATGCTTGGAGTCTGTATCATAGATATATATACGTAGATGCCTCATTAGCGACTGTTTCTATGGACCGTTATACGTAAGCCGTCCGCCATTTCACTGCGGTCTACTTGACGTCATTCACTCTATGTAATTGACTGTAATCACTGAATATTCGAAATGCCACAGTCCTGCACAGCCGTTGGTCTGCAAATCTTCTATATGGTGAATGACGTCAAGTGGACCGTTCCAAAATGGCGGACGCATCTACGTGCTTGGAGCGGTCCAATGAGGTATCTACGTATATATATCTATGGTCTGTATGATAAATTCAGATAAATGCTGTTCTTATAAACCTTCTACTCATTAAAGAAATTTGAGAAAAAATTCTACTCGGCTGTTTTCAACATATTACTAAATGTTTTTAGCAGCAAATCAGACTATTAGAATGATTTCTAAGGATCATGTGACTGGAGTAACGATGCTATAAATTTAGCTTTTAAATCACATAAATAAATTACATTTTAAAGTATATTTAAATAGAAAACAGGTATTTTAAATAGTAAAAATATTTCAAAATGTTACTGTTTTGGCTGTACTTTAGATCAAATAAATGCAGGCTTGGTGAGCAAAAAAGACATTAGATGCAAAAATCATTAAAAGCTTTTGACTGGTACTGTATGATATTTAATTGGCTGGATATTTGGAAACACACACTGGCCAAAATGCTTCATAAATAAGCCTAAATTATTAATTATCACATCAGACTAAGTAAAAATATTTTTTAAATGTGTGCATCCTGTTAATAATTACTTAATTATCTTTTTTACACTTATAATGGCTTAATTATTATCATAATACTCAAAGTATTTCTAATCCAAATTAAAATTCCTCACCTATTCTCAGTTGCTCTCAGCATATATTTGAAAGTACTAATTAATCGTACACAGATCATCAAATCAAACTGAATATTTTGGCAAATATCAGATCAAACTGTATCCCCATCATAGTAAATATTTAACTCCTAATCTGTATTTGTTCTAATTCTGGGTGTCTGATGAAAGTGGGCTGCGAGCTTCTGATATGAACAGGTTCAATAAGGCCGAACGTCTTGTGAAATAAGCTTATAGATTCCAACACCTACAGTACGTAACCTTTTAAACAGGCTAAAATCATTTCTCCTGTCCTCCACCTAAAAGCACTTTCATACACACTGACGGCTCTGCCCGCGGTGAGCTGAGGTGAGGCGCAGCGGTTGGTGTGTGAGTCTTCTCATTACTCTGGTGATAATAAACAATAACAGACACAGGGGAGAGGTGCAGCGGCGTTCCGGATCACCTCGCGGCTAATGAAGGTTAATTAGGGTTCATTAGGACATGATGAGCGCTTGCAACGCCACCACAGCCCTCTGCTTTACGCCTGCCGGCCGCCTCGGGTCCTCCCTCTCCGGCTGTCACTCCTGATGGCCGCAGAGCCACCACGGACACCTGAACATCAGTCCATATCAAAGAGTCCAAATAGACACCATTGCAATTACAATATGGCATCAGTGTATTGAGATATACAGAAATACGATATGTTTCTTTTAACGATTATACAAAATGTCATTTATTAAACTGGACATTATAATGATTATTCTTTATAACTTTGC
Organism: Garra rufa; assembly: GCF_049309525.1. Lineage (NCBI taxonomy): Eukaryota > Metazoa > Chordata > Actinopteri > Cypriniformes > Cyprinidae > Garra > Garra rufa. The sequence goes on along the minus strand of NC_133362.1, from coordinate 39,258,290 downwards.
TGGAAAACCGGTTGTACACAATCTACTGCTTTCATATTTTGCTGGACTGAAGCAACGATTTACTTGATTATCCATACATAAAATAATGTTAAAATGTGGGTATCAAATATACATCAGGCTTTTGAGGAATGTTTATTTGTTCATTGCTCGATCATTATTGCATTGCTTTATAACTTTTGACCCCACAATAAAAACTACCGAGATTTGAACACAAAACTAAGCATATCATCTTACAATGACATATTATTGGGAGATATAGAAAGACAACTGATATGTTTATGGATTTTATGTAAGTAGTCTGCTATACTGTTCTAAAGAGCTCATTGAATTTCAAGCTATCAGAATTTCATCTTTTTCACTTTGGCCATATGCATTCGAAGTCAAAAGTTCACATACACCTGCAAGGGATCATACAAAACGTATTTAATTTTTTATTTAGTACTGACCTGAATAAGATAGTTCGCATAAAAGACGTTTACATATAGTCCACAAGAGAAAATTGAATTTATAATGACCCTGTTCAAAAGTTTACATCCCCTTGATTCTTAATACTGTGTTGTTACCTACAGTGAGTGTTAGCCTCAGTGAGTGATTGAACCGTCTGTAATAGCTGCATATTAGTCTCTAAGTTGTCCTCAGTGTGAAAAGACGGATCTCAAAATCATACAGTCATTGTTGGAAAGAGTTCAAATACACAAAAATGCTGAAAAAAAAACAAAGAATTTGTGGGACCTGAAGGAATTTTCTGAAGAACAGTGGCCAGTTTAACTGTTCAGGGCAAACAAGGGACTCATGAACAACTATCACTAAACAAAAAAGCACAGCTGTGGATTATTCAAGAAACAACACAGTATTAAGAATCAAGTGTACTGTATGTAAACTTTTGAACAGGGTCATTTGAATTAAATTCATCTATTATTTTCTCTTGAGGATCTTTTATGTGAAATATCTTATTCAGGTCAGTGCTAAATAAAAAATAACATGCGTTTTGTATGATCCCTCTTATTTTGATAAAATAATTAACATTTTGCAGATTCTGCAAGGTTTATGTAAACGTTTGACTTCAACTGTAAATAGCAACAGCACCAAATTTTATATTATTCCTCAGTTTGGCTGTCTGAAAAAAACTTCAGTGTTTCTGAGTTTAAGCTCTATATTCTCTCTGCATGAGCCATAAAAATCTGATGTATCAAATGTGATACTTCACAGGGTTAATACTTGATGTCTCATCAAGTTGCTTTAATAAGACACCTGAGCTTGTTTGTCTTTATCATGTTTTGACAGTTCTGGGCCAATCATATAGAAAGTTTCTCCGAGAAAGACCTAAGGGCAAAATTATTTATTTTTAAGTGAAATCCAGGTGGAGCGTTTAACAAATGTCCTATAATTTACAGAGACAAGCATCAGAGGACTGCTTCAGCAGAAACACCTGTTACTCACAGCATGTAACATTATTAGTCTATAAAACATAGGACAGATTTCTGTATTATTTCAACACCGCAGGGTTGGGTTGCATCAGCCCAAGAAAGTTCTTGCTTAAATTGAAACATAAAGTCAACACTAGATTCTTTATAACTACTAGCTGGTGTTTAACTTTTCAGGCTTTCATGGCTTTAGCAATGCCAAAGTTATAGATTCAATTCAAACCACAACTGATAAAATGCCAAATTCATACATTTCTCTTTGAATGTAAATGTCTGAAGAAAAGGTAAAACACGACCGTTTTAATGCAATTCAATCAATCTGATGTTTTATGTGAATCATTACAAATAGTCAAAGGCATCTGAAGTGTCCCATTACATCAAAATTAGACTAGGTTGTACGACTAAGTTGTACCTTGTTCATAGATTTTCTTTAAGTTTTGTGCTTTGAGACTAGTAATGAGAAGAAAGTAAATGCACCAATTCCATACTTACTTGAATACAATTAATTTGATGAACATGTTTTTAATTTATGTTTTTTCCTAATTTATTCTTCATGTACAGTATTAATTTACTTTTTTAAGTTTGGTGTATAATTTCCTTCTTTTCCAGAAAAAAGATTTTGTTAAAATAATTTATATAAATGTGTATTTTTATATATAAACACTACTAGTCAAAAGTTTTCAAACAGTAAGATTTGTAATGTTTTTTTTAAAGAAGTCTGTTCTGCTAACCAAGTCTGCATTTATTTAATTCAGAGTACAGCAAAAAACTAAATTTTGAAATACTTTTACTATTTAAAATAACTGTTTTCCATTTGAATATATTTTAAAATGTAATTTATTCCTGTGATCAAATCAGTCTTTAGTGTCACATGATCCTTCAGAAATCATTCGAATATGCTGATTTGCATTATACAACATTATAATAGTCAGTATTTTTTGAAGGGGAAAGAAATTATTGAAATTAATACTTTTAATTTTTTTTTAGCAAGGATGCTTTAATTTGATCAAAAGTGATGATAAAGACATTTTATCATGTTACAAAAGATTTCTATTTCAGATAAATGCTGTTCTTCTGAACTTTCCATTCATCAAACCCCTGTTAATGAATCTACTCAGCTGATTTTCAATATAATAATAATATTTGTTTTTTGAGCAGTTTTTGAATATTACAATGATTTCTGAAGGTTCATGTGACAGGAGTAATGATGCTAAAAATCTGAAAAAGCTGAAATCACAGGAATAAATGATATTTTAAATTATAATCAAATAGAAAACAGCTATTTTAAATAAATATATATATATATATTTCAAAATTTTATGTTTAAAATATAAAAGCAGAAGAGACTTCTTTTAAAAACAAGAATATATATATGTGGAACCAATATAAATTAAAATACAAACATTAAGTATTAACATTTTCATAAGGTTTTTTCTTTATGTTCTTTATGTTAAACACTCTCAATCCACTCATTGATTTAATTACTTTCCTTTAAAAAAATAGGGACTTTTTTGTTTTATATATTTTAAAATAGCTAACTCTGACATACACATACCTCTGCTTAAAAAATTAATATGTATCATAGTATATTTCATAATCAGTAAGTACCAGAAAACAGAAAATCAGAAAACAAACTTTTTTTTCTCTTTCCTTTTTTGAAGATTAAAAGGAGAACAAATGGAGACATACGTCTCGTTCTTAACTCTTAATTTTCTCATCTCCTGTACACTCTTAAAAATAAAGGTGCTTTAAAAGGTTCTTTACAGCGATGCCATAGAAGAACAATGTTTGGTTCCACAAAGAACCATTTTGTCAAAAGTTCTTTAAAGAACCATCTCTTTCTTCCCTTTTCATAATCTGAAGAACCTTCTTTCACTTTCCTGAAACAAAAAGTTGTGAAGCACCTTTATTTTTAAGAGTGTAGCTGAGGCGACTAATTGTGTAAATTTCAGTCTGTTTCACACAAAGCTATTGTGTGGCTTTCAGGAGCTTTGGCAAATAGCCCTCTAGTCATATGAACTACTTGTACGATACCTTTATAGTGCTTTCCCATTCTTTTTTAAATCTTCATTCACTGTAATTGCAAGGAAAACAACTACTAGCTTTTGTGTTCCATGGAAGAAAAGAAAGTTGGGTTTATAATGGCATTCAGGTGAGGAAATGATGAGAGAATTTTCATACCCATTCAGAATTTCTTTAATGCTGGTAGCAATGCAATGTCTAAGTAATTTGGACTCGCTTCCATAAACCCCGGTGGACATAAACCCAGCATACACACACACTCAAACAGAGTGAAATTAGACAACCTCAAGGGACTCGGCCAATCAATACCACTCACGGATCATCAGCACAGGAAGCTGTGATAAAACATTTGAGATCAAGTGTTGTAGATATGGAAGCATACACGCGGTTAGACGTCTCTCTTCCTCTCGGAGGAGAGATGCACCCTCCTTCCCCTCCCCTTGTCCTGCACAATAATGAAAACAAAAGACATCCTGCAGCAGGGAATCAGAGCGCAGTGCTATTAGAAGCCATGCAATAATTAATTTGCCTATTACCAGAGCCGACTCGTTTATCTTCATAAGATAATGCCATCACTCCCGGTCTCTGGCAGACTCGCATGCGCTCTGTCTTAAACGGCCCTAATTATGTCCCCGCTGCCTATTTTATTGTAGCTGATGGAAAACACACTTAATCTCCACTGTGCAGAATGAGTAAATAGGCCCCAGCCTTGAACAGCAGATATTAGAGATTCCATTAAAGCCCGGTGCTTTTTTATGTGGCTTTTGGTTTGGGTGCCAGAGCACTAAAGAGCTGAGGTAAGGTGTACACCAATGAGGCAGATAAGTCAAGCTGTCTTTAGCCGTTGCTTTTCCGCGCACGCTTCCAGATATAGACGGAATTTTTAGTGGGGAAAAGGCCTGGTGATATGATTACGGCTAGCGCTCATGTTTGAATTTATGAATGGCTTGAAACGATCAGACAGTTTGTAATGTTTTAAATTTAGAAATGGTGTGGATTGTGGTTTGCTGTGGTGGTTTGGGCTGCTAACTGAACCTAGAGGAGGTTTTATTGCTCTGAGGTTACTCTTTCTCAAGAGACTTCATGGAGTTCTCAGTTTCAAGTGTCAACTTTGTCACAGATGTTGCTGTTTTCCTCAGTAGGCATAAAATGAATGAAACTGTTGACAGAATATAGAGCTGTCAAATCTCTGCCTTTTAATCGCAGTAAATATGAGCACTGTTGAGATTTCTTCAGAAACTGTATAAAAGACAAGGATGAGAAGAATGGGGTCTTTTGCTTACAAGAGATAAATAAGAATCTGATTTTGTTTTAGATTTTGTGAAAAAGAATTAAGAATTACTAATGGAAGTGTTATATGTTCCAACTCCATATGGAAAATATACTCTTAAAAATAAAGGTGCTTCAGGATGCCTTAAAGAACTTTTTTTCTAAATGGTTCCATAAAGAACCTTTAACATCTGAAGAACCTTTCAGGTTCACAAAAGGTTCTTTGCGGTGAAAGAAGGTTCTTCAGATTATAAAAAGTTAAGAAAGAGGTGGTTGTTTAAAGAACCTTTTTGCCTGAATGGTAATCTTTGTGGAACCAAAAATGGTTCTTCTATAGCATTGCTGTGAAGAACCTTTTAAAGCACCTTTATTTTTAAAAGTGTAGTGCTCTATAAATGATAGTTGAAGATTCTGTCATGATTTACTCATCCTCTTTTCATTCCGAACCCATGAGACTTTCATGCAGCTTCAAAACAGGTCATTTCTGTCCTTCTTTTGAAAGTTCATGCAACCGAAACTTTGTTGCTTCAAAAAGTTCATAAAGACGTTGTAAAAGTAATCTAATTCTTCATCTCTCAAGCATGTTTAAGCTTATTTTTACCGTATTTTATGTGCTTTATGTATGTGCATTGATTAATGTTTGGATGTGATTTTTTTTAATGAACTTTTTGAAGAATCATAGTTTTGTTGTAATGGACTTTGATGGACTGGTGGTTTCATTGAAATATATTCAGCTGTGTTTTTTTTTTTTTTTAAGAAAAACCTACAAAAGTAGGTTTGGAACACAATGAGCAGAAGTAAATTATGATACATTTGTATGTTGGGATTTATTTTGGAATTTTACTTTGAAAGGGTTCAGATTTGGTAATTAATTGCTCACCCTCATGTCGTTCCAAACCAGTAAGACCTTTGTTCAGTTTTGGAACAAAATGAAGATATTTTTGAGGAAATCCAAGAGCTTTCTGACCCTCCATAGACAGTGACACAACTGACACGTTCAAGGCCCTAAAAGGTAGTAAGGACATAGTAAAAATAGCGGTGCTGCAGACACAGGACCCGGAGTTTTCATTTCTGGGTGAACTATCCCTTTAAGTCATCATTTATGTATCATTATATTGTTCCAAAGCTGACTTATTTCTTCAGTGAAACACAAAAGAACATATTTTTTAAGAACATTCATTCCATGAAGGCATACAATGACCTGATTCTTTGCAGCCTCAAAAAGTAGAAAAGAAACACCATGGAAATATTATAACATTATCCCGTATGACTCATGCACTATATTCTGAAGTCATATGACAGTTTTGTTTGAGGAACTGACCAGAATTTAAGATCTTATTCACTAAAAATCATTGTGATTGGTCATAAGTCATACAAGAATGAATGCCAATTGGGTAGACTTATCCATTTAAGCCAAGAGAGACGTCCCTTTCGTAAATGTAATGTATTTTGCTTTGCCAAGATGCTCACCAAACAAACTGTCTTCGGTCCTGTGGTCCAGCATGTGTTGAGAAGGGTTGAGTGGGATTTAAAAAGGAAGAGAATGTTGACTGTGACCCAACTGAGGACGCAACTGCTACCCTGATCACTCAACAGACCCACAGAAATGGTTTAATGGAAGATAAATGGTTTAATGGAAGATAAAGCCTCCAGAAAGGGGTTTTCACAGTGATGCCACTGAAGAAACATTTGGGTGAAAGAGAATCTTTCAGTGAACAGTTCTTAAAAGAACCATTTTAGTGATCCAAGGAACCTTTTTCCATTATAAAGAACCTTTTGTGTAACGGAAAGTTCCATTAATGGAACCATCGATGCTAAAAAATAACCTTGATATTTAAGAGTGTAGACTAATACTTTTAAAGATAAATTTTCCTAAAGGGGAGTTTCACAGTGATACCATAACAATAGAGGTTCATTTTCGGCATCAATGGTTCTATGAAGAACTATCCATAAAGAAAAATATGGTTTTTACATTGATACCACAGAGAATAACCCTTTGGAACCTTTATTTTTAAGAGTGTAGACTAATATTTTAAAGATAAAGTCTCTAAAAAGGTTTTTTTTTTTTTTTTTTTTTTTTTTTTTTTTACAGCGATACAACAGAACACTCTTAAAAATAAAGGTTTGTGATTGGCATCAATGGTTTCATAGAGAACCTTTAACAGCCATAAAACCTTTCCATTGGACAAAAGGTGCTTTATAGTGGGAAAAGTGTCTTATTGAGTGTACAGTTCTTAAAAGAGTCATTTTTTTCTTCAATAATCTGAAGAGGCTTTTTTCATTATAAAGAACCTTGAGTGCGATGTAAATGTTACATGGATGTTAAAGGTTCCTTCAGTGAACAAAGCTTAAAAGAGCCATTTTTTCTTCACATGAATTAAAAAATCTAAAAGTTGAGTGTGATATAAATGTTCCATGGATGTTAAAGGTTTTTTGTGGAACCATCAACAAAAAATAAAGGTTCTTTATCGGCATTGATGGTTCCATTAAGAACCTTGAACATCCATGGAACCTTTCAAATGCAGAAAAGGTTCTTTATAGTCGAAAAATATTTAGATTTTTAAAATGTTCTTCAAAATGCTTATGTTAAGTACTGTTCACTAAATAATGGTTCTTTGGGGAACCAAAAATGGTCCTTCTATTGCCATTTCTGAAAAAACAACTCTTTGGAACCTTTATTTTTAAGAGTGTAGACTAATATTTTAAAGATAAGGTCTCTAAAAATGTTTTTTTACAGCGATACAACATTCTTAAAAATAAAGATTTGTGGTTGGCATCAATGGTTACATGAAGAACCTTGAACATCCATAAAACCTTTCCATTTGACATTTTATTTTATATATATAGTTGAAAAGGGGTCTTTTGATATATAAAATTGTTCTTCGCACTAAGAAAATAATGGTTCTTTTAAGAACTTTTCACTGAAAGGTTCTTTGAGGAACCAAAAAATTGGTCCTTTAATGGCATCACTGTGAAAACCCTATATTTAAAACATTTATTTTTAAGAGTGAAGAACCTTCAGTGAACAAAGCTTAAAAGAGCCATTTTTTCTTCAAATCTAGTGTCTCAGTCTAATTTAAACTCACACTGGTGAATTTGGAAGCCAAACAAATTAGAATATAATAATAATAATAATAATAACAACAATTTTATATTATTATTATAGCCATATATTGTAAAACAATTTCACTGTAAAATAAATGAGTAAATAAATTAAACGCGTTTCGCTTTGAAACAAGCAGCGCAAACAGACTTGATGAGAGGATAACGCCATAATTACGCTTAGTTCGTTTGAAGGACACTTTGCCAAAGCGATGGCACGAAACACAACGTTAAAGACATTTTATGTTAAAATGACTATTATGAATATATTTTCGGTTTATTATGAAACTGTGGCGGGCCGCCACACTCTACTTAATGAATGGGGGTTTTCACAGTGATACCATGGAGGACCGTTATGGGTTCCTCAAAAGACCTTTCAGTAAACAGTTCTTCAAAGAGCCAATTTTTTTCTTCATTTACCTTTACCTTGAGTGTGATATAAATGTTCTGTGCATGTTAAAGGTTTTTTGTGGAACCAAAAAATTTGAAATCTTGTTTGGTTCGGCACATTGATAATTCCATGAAGAATCTTGAACATCCATAGAGCCTTTCAAATGCAGAAAAGGTTCTTTAAAGTCGAAAAATGTTCTTCAAAATGCTTTTGTTTAAGTACTGTTCACCGAAAGGTTCCTTGGGGAACCAAAAATGGTTCTTCTACGGCATCTCTGCAAAAACAACCCTTTAGAACCTTTGTTTTTAAGAGTGAATGCCAAAAAGAACCTTGAAAGGCTCTTTTAATTAATAAAATGTTTACACTAGGAAAATATTGGTTCTTTTAAGAACTGCTCACTGAGAGGTTCTTTGAGGAACCAAAAAAATTGGCTCTTCAATGGCATCACTGTGAAAACCCCATATTTTGAAATTTTTTGTTAAGAGTGAAGATCCTTTATTGAACAAAGCGTAAAAGAAGAACATTTTAATAGTGTGATGTAAATTTTCCATGGATGTTAAATGTTCTTTATGGAATCACTGATGCCTGATGCCTTTATTTTTAAGAGTTCACACTGACATACTTTAGTTAGTTCACAGTGGCCCATGCATCCTCACTTCTGTTCAGCATCACACAGACAGCACCTCCCACACAAACAGACACATCTCAAGCTAACCTATTCACGCAAGCAAATATGTTCGGCGCATCGGCCTCCATCCATTGCCCTGACATCACCTGACAGCGAGGAAGATGAAAATTTAATTCATCTTTTCTTCTCGTCACTCTCTACGAGAACACACCTAGACACTCACACAGCCCTCTTCACACACTCGCATGCAGACATTCATCAAAGCATCAAAGGAGCTTTGTGAGACGCGCAGCAGGAGCAGGCCCACACAAAAGGCGCAGGTACAAGAGAGCGAGATTGTGTGTGTTTGATAGGAGAGCTTCGGGTGACAGCCGGTGAGTTGAGAGGTGGGGAAGTGTTGCATCCATTCAGGTAGGCGAGACGCTGCTGTCACTTACGCTTTTGCTGTGCGCTGTGCTTGAGCAGACGTAAAGTCTGTGTGTGGCGGCTTCACTTCCTGCTTTTTGTCTTTTTTGGGAGACAGACTAATGGGATATACGCCAGCAGTGTTTGTGAAATGGGAGTGTAAGCTTTCAGAATCAAACGTTCGCATTCTCAAAACAGTTTTTGTCCTATTTGGTAATCCAAATTGACCCCATTTATTTTCTTAATAAACGTCCCTGATCTGGATGACTCAGGCTGATTCATCAGTGCGTTTTATATTGAAATCTACTTTTTGTCCCTGAAACAACTTTTTGTGAGAAAATAACATTTTTACCCTTTTTACCCTCTTCACTCTCAATCCAGTCAAATCCAGGTCAGGTCCATCTTACATTACTGCATTATTTCTCACTACAAAAAAGAGTTCCAGGCAAAATCCCATTCAACTTCTCAAATTTATAGCATATTAACCTGGAACTTATATAAATGTATTATTTATATAATATTTGTATATAACTTTTATTTATTTGTATCTAAAAGTATGAATGCAAGATTACCATGCAAACGATTTTATAATGCTTTCAAAAGAAGTGTCTTATGTTTACTAAGGCTGCATTTATTTGACACAAAACTTGTATATTGTGAAATATTATTACGATTTAAAATTATGTTTTCTATTTAAATATATGTTTAAATGTAATTTATTCTTCTGATTTAAAGCTGAATTTACTGCATCATTACTCCAGTCTTCATTCATAATGTGCTAAAGAAGAACGATATTTGTTCTGCGTTATATTTATCAGTAAGATTTTAAATATATTTTTAAAGAATGCTCATCAAGGCTGAATTTACTTGGCCAAAAAAAAATTAATATTGTAAAATATTATTACAGTTTAAAATGGTGTTCTATATTTTAAAATATAAATCATTCCTGTGATGCAAAGCTGTAATGGTGCAGAAAATTCTACTTGTGTAACACAGGAATAAATTACATTTTTAAAATATATTCACATAGAAAACAGTTATTTTAAATTGAAATAATATTTCACATTATTACAGTTTTTTCTGTATTTTTCATCAAATAAATGCAGCCTTGATGAGCGGCATTTTTAAAATCCATTAAAGATGAGTGGCAGTGTGTATATATATATATATATATGTCATATGTATGATATATATATATATATATGTCATATGTATGATATATATATATATATATATATATATATATATATATATTAGAGGATGGATACCCGAGCCGAGCCCGACGGTACCCGACGGAACCCGACGGGCCGGGCCGGGTTCGGACAGATATTTAGAAAGGATGCTCGGGTTCGGGTCGGGCTCGGTTACATCAGCGCGATAGTGCGCCTGTGTTATAACAGCGCTTTTTGCCCCGTGTGCACTGATGCGCTCATCTGTTGACATTTCCGAACGCCTTCCTACAGTTGCTTAATAAAAGCGGGCTTTCCACACAAAAAACTGCACGTGTCATTAGTATGAGAAAAAAAAAAGATTTTAACTGTGTCGGGCTGGGATCGGGCTCGGACATAAATATCTTAATGCCTGTCGGGTTCGGGTCGGGCTCGGTTACTGCTCTGTCGGACGCGGGCCGGGCTCGGACAGAAAAATGCGGCCCGATCCGCACTCTAATATATATATATATATATATATATATATATATATATATAACCATCAAAGTCATTGTATATTGTCTAAATCTGAAGATGTTCATAGATGATTCTGCTTTGTATTTAACAGTATTCGCATCACATTTAACTGATGACTTATGACTTACAGTATATTAAAATGCAAAATTATCCACCCACTTTTTCAGCAGTACTTAATATACTTTGGTTCTGGAAGTATTTATTGTTTTTTCATAAAATGAAAAAAATAAAAAAGTGATTCATTTCACAAAGCACTGCAAATTACATAATTTAATCAGAAATTATTAGCAAGGATGCTGTTTATGTAATTTATTCTTGTGATGGCAGAGCTGAATATATATTTTTTTGTGAAATACATGATACATTTGTTTCAGGATACTCTGATAAATGTAAAAGTGTCTATTATTATTATTATTATTATTATTATTATTATTTTAAATCTTTTTAATCTTTTGAATGGTAGTGTATGGTTTTGAGAAAAATATTATGTTTAGGAATAAGAAATAAATTATATAAATAGCATCCTTGCTGAATAAAAGTATTACTTTATTAATTAAATGAAGTAATTTGCAATTCTTTGTGGAATGAGTCACTTTTTTAGTTTTTTTTTTCATTTTATAAAAAAAACATTAAATACCCCTGGAACCAAGATACTAAATACCGCTGAAAGTGAGTTTTCAATATATGTCATATGTGAACAATTAAATGTGATGCTTTTACTGTTTAATGTCATCTTTATGAATAGCTTCAGATTTAGATGATATATTGACTTAGATGGTTACCCACTGAATTCATGATTAAATGTTTAAAAGATGAGGCGTGTTGGATAAGTTTGATGAGATTTTCTAGTTTCGTGTTTAGTCCGAGCTCAAATCACTATATGTGAAGGACACTGCAGCAGATTTTTCCCATCAGGGGATACCCGCCAGCATCTCTGAAACCCAACAGCTGAGTAAAGGCGAGTTTTTTCAGGTCCGTCCGTATGTGTCTGTGTTCAAGTGCTCTCACCAGGCCCGAGCGTCACATAATCCAGACGGAGAGCGGAGGTCATCCGACCGTCTGTGAGCCGCTACGGAGAGCTGTGTGTGTAATCCCGGCAGATGTGTGAATACAGCGGGGAGACGGCGGATGTATAATTTGCGCCTGCTGCTTTCGGAGTGAAGCCGTTTCTTCTGGAGTCTCTCGCGCTGATTACTCAATCTCCAAGGGCACCTTGGAAATTCGCCTGTGCAGGCCTGAAGAAAAGACTTTGATTTGATATACCGAGCAGTTTTCCATCACATAGCGACAACGGCTCTGAACATACATGACCTTTGTGCTGGCTTGGCTTCTGAAAGGACTTGTTATTTCCAGTGGCGGTCCATGAGGGCATTTTCCAGACAGGCTCATATGTATATAAATATCAAGTAACTTGTAGGGAGTGTATCATCTTTTTTCCCTTTATATATGGGTCAAAGATGAAAAAGGGTTTAAGCATAAAAACAAATTGTTTTTTGTTTTTCAAAAAAAAAAAAAAAAAAAGTGAAAGGATACTTTGATGCATATAAAGTTCAAAAGAACAGCATTTATTTTAAATTAATTAAAGTGTTATTTTTTAATCTTACCCAACTATTTTAAATGGTAGTGTGCCATGGATTCGAGAAAAATATAAAACAAAAAAAATGTGGTTGCTAGAAATTCAGCTTTGCCATCACAGGAATAAATTACATACAGTGGGTAATGGAAAGTATTCAGACCCCCTTAAATGTTTCACTCTTTGTTATATTGCAGCCATTTGCTGAAATCATTTAAGTTCATTTTTTTTCCTCATTAATGTACACACAGCACCCCATATTGACAGAAAAACACAGAATTGTTGACATTTTTGCAGATTTATTAAAAAAGAAAAACTGAAATATCACATGGTCCTCAGTATTCAGACCCTTTGCTCAGTATTTAGTAGAAGCACCCTTTTGATCTAATACAGCCATGAGTCTTTTTGGGAAAGATGCAACAAGTTTTTCACACCTGGATTTGGGGATCCTCTGCCATTCCTCCTTGCAGATCCTCTCCAGTTCTGTCAGGTTGGATGGTAAACGTTGGTAGAGAGCCATTTTTAGGTCTCTCCAGAGATGCTCAATTGGGTTTAAGTCAGGGCTCTGGCTGGGCCATTCAAGAACAGTCACGGAGTTGTTGTGAAGCCACTCCTTCGTTCTTTTAGCTGTGTGCTTAGGGTCATTGCCTTGTTGGATGGTAAACCTTTGGCCCAGTCTGAGGTCCTGAGCACTCTGGAGAAGGTTTTCATCCAGGATATCCCTGTACTTGGCCGCTTTCATCTTTTCCTGCAGCTGAAAAACACCCCCACAGCATGATGCTGCCAACACCATGCTTCACTGTTGGGACTGTATTGGACAGGTGCTGAGCAGTGCCTGGTTTTCTCCACACATACCATTTAGAATTAAGGCCAAAAAGTTCTATCTTGGTCTCATCAGACCAGAGAATCTTATTTTCTCTTGGAGTCCTTCAGGTGTTTTTTTAGCAAACTCCATGCGGGTTTTCATGTGTCTTGCACTGAGGAGAGGCTTCCGTCGGGCCACTCTGCCATAAAGCCCCGACTGGTGGAGGGCCGCAGTGATGGTTGACTTTCTACAACTTTCTCCCATCTCTAGACTGCATCTCTGGAGCTCAGCCACAGTGATCTTTGGGTTCTTCTTTACCTCTCTCACCAAGACTCTTCTCCCCCGATAGCTCAGTTTGGCCAGATGGCCAGCTCTAGGAAGGGTTCTGGTTGTCCCAAACGTCTTCAATTTAAGGATTATGGAGGCCACTGTGCTCTTAGGAACCTTAAGTGCAGTAGAAATTTTTTTGTAACCTTGACCAGATCTGTGCCTTGCCACAATTCTGTCTCTGAGCTCTTCAGGCAGTTCCTTTGACCTCATGATTCTCATTTGCTCTGACATGCACTGTGAGCTGTAAGGTCTTATATAGACAGGTGTGTGGCTTTCCTAATCAAGTCCAATCAGTATAATCAAACACAGCTGGACTCAAATGAAGGTGTAGAACCATCTCAAGGATGATCAGAAGAAATGGACAGCACCTGAGTTAAATATATGAGTGTCACAGCAAAGGGTCTGAATATTTAGGGCCATGTGATATTTCAGTTTCTCTTTTTAATAAATCTGCAAAAATGTCAACAATTCTGTGTTTTTCTGTCAATATGGGGTGCTGTGTGTACATTAATGAGGAAAAAAATGAACTTAAATGATTTCAGCAAATGGCTGCAATATAACAAAGAGTGAAACATTTAAGGGGGTCTGAATACTTTCCGTACCCACTGTATATAGCATGCTTGCTAAATAAAAGTATTATTTTCTCATTAATTATGTTTATGAAAACATGAAAATGCTTAAAATACCGCTGAAAAAGTGGGTGGATACTATTGCATTTTAGTATGTCAGATATCAACAATTAAATGTGATGCGAAGCCTGTTTAATGTCATCTTTATGAATATCTTCAGAATTAGATGACATTTACTTTGATGTTTATCCACTAATGAACCGACTGAATTCATTATTAAATGTTTAAAAGATGAGGCATGTTGGATAAGTTTTATGAGATTTTATAGTTTTTAGATTTTTAAAGACTTTTGAGTTACACTTTGCACTTGTTCATAAGAACTTTAGAATATTAGTATAGTATGTTTTAAATGAATATAGGGCCGTAGGGCTGCCAGAGCTTTTCCCAGCGTCTCAGGCTGCCAGAAACAATCCATTCCTTTTTATTTTTATCAATTTAAACTGAATGTGTCTACTAGCTAAGTTGCTGTGTTAGCAAGTTTAAGGCTTGTCCCGTTTTTTTCCAAAAAAATGCTAAAAATGTCATTACCATTACACAAAAAAATCAATGGTGGATTAAGTACCTAAACGCCACACTTAAGTAAAAGTACAGAAATCTTAACAGAAAATGACTTTGGTAGAAGTTGAAGTCACTGTATAGAATATTACTTGAGTAAAAGTTTTAAAGTATGTGATATTTATTGTTCTTAAGAATGAAAAGTTTTTTTTAAATAATATTAAAAATACTTAAGTATTGAAAGTAAAAGTACAAGTGAATGCAAATAATTATAAAAACAAAATGTTTATAGAGTTTGAGCAGCAAGATTGAGTTCAGTTTTAACACTTTCTATACATTTTTTTTCCCCAAAAATGTTGAATACTGATATTTGAAATGATTTAAAACATGAAAAAACAGTTGAAATGTTAAATTAAATCAGTCACTGTTAAAGAGTGAGTCATTGAGATTCAACTGAGTCATCTGATTCTGGAATGAAGCATTTGACTGTTAATGAGTGCGTCACTGAATCATTCATTCAACCGATTTGTTCAAAAAGCTGATTTATTCAAGAAGGAAAAAACATCCTGTGTTGCTCAGAAACGCACAAGTGCTGTGATAAAATGGCACTCTTCATGTAGTATAGTTAAACTGTATTAAATAATATAAATATAAAATACACACAGATGCATTTTGCAACCTACAATTTAGAATGCCTTGAATGTTGATGATTCTAAATGTGTTTTAATAGATTAAATCACGTAGTGTATGCGTGCACTCTCTCCGTGTGTTTTATGATATACAGTCAAGCCCAAAATTATTCATACCCCTGGCAAATTCTGACTTAAAGTTAATTTTATTCAACCAGCATTTTTTTTTTTTTTTTTTTGACAGCAAATGCCACAGGCTTCTTCCAAAAGATAATAAGACGATGTACAAGAGGCATCATTGTGGAAAAAAATATTTCTCAGCTTTTATTTACATTTGAACAAAAAGTGGCATGTCCAAAATTATTCATACCCTTCTCAATAATCAATAGAAAAGCCTTTATTGGCTATTACAGCAATCAAACACTTCCTATAATTGCTGACCAGCTTTTTGCATGTCTGCACTGGTATTTTTGCCCATTCATCTTTAGCGATGAGCTCCAACTCTTTCAGGTTGGAGGGTCTCCTTGCCATCACCCTGATCTTTAGCTCCCTCCACAGATTCTCAATTGGATTTAAGTCAGGACTCTGGCTGGGCCACTGCAAAACGTTAATGTTTTTGACTGCTAACCATTTCTTCACCACTTTTGCTGTGTTTTGGGTTGTTGTCACGCTGAAATGTCCACTGCCCAAGGTCAAGTTTCTCTGCAGACTGCCTGATGTTGTTGTTGAGAATTTTGATGTATTGCTCCTTGTTTCATGGTGCCGTTTACTGTGATTAGGTTCCCTGGTCCACTGGCTGAAAAACACCCCCAAAACATTAGGTTCCCACCACCATGTTTGACAGTGGGGATGGTGTTCTTAGGGTTGAAGAAATGAAGGCTACATCATTGTGGCCAAACAATTAAATTTTTGTTTCATCTGACCATAAAACAGAAGACCAGAAGTCTTCTTTTTTTGTCCAGATGAGCATTTGCAAAGGCCAAGTGGGCTTTTGTGTGCCTTATCTGGAGAAGTGGTGTCCTCCTTGGTCTGCGTCCGTGGAACCCAGCGGTGTGCAGTGTCCGTTGGACTGTCTGCTTTGAGATGTTGCCACCAGCAGAGCCCAGATTCATCAGGATGGTCTTGGTGGTGATCCTTGGATTCTTTTTTACCTCTCTCACTATCCTCCTGGCCAGCACAGGTGTCACTTTTGGCTTCCAACCAGGTCCTCTGAGATTTTTCACAGTGCAGAACGTCTTGTATTTTTTAATAATACTTTGCACAGTAGCCACTGGAACTTCAAAACATTTAGATATGGTCTTATAACCCTTTCCTGACTTGTGAGCAGCCACAATGCGCAGCCGCAGGTCCTCAGTGAGCTCTTTTTGTCTTAGCCATGACTGTCCACAAACCAACAGCAGAGAGCTTCTGTTTTTCACCTGTTGAGTTGATTAAAACAGCTGTTCCCAATGAATCAGGGTAATTTCCAGTCGAAAAAAAAGCTTGACTGTACTCAATAATGTTGGATCACACATCGTTAAAACAACAAAAAAAAAGTGAAAGTTGACATAAATATAACAACTCAAGTAAAGTATTCATCTAGAAAAACACTTAAGTACTGTAACAAAGTATTATTACGTTGTTGCATTACACCACTGCAAAAAAAAATCTACTGGAAGATTAATCAAGATGAGATCTTTTTTTCAGGACACTACTGGATAAACATTTTGACAATGATAATGTTTGATATTTATAACATGAACAAACAGTGGAGTTAATCTTGACTGTGCGTTCTAAGACATTAGACACTTTCATTTAACAATGATTTATTAGCATGTAAAAGATGCCATATGTGTATTATAATAGGTTTATTAAGAACAAAAAGATGGAGTGACAGTCATCTTTTTTATGTACATCCAGTATAAACACACAGACACACACATACACAAACACACAACTTGTATTTGAAGGGTGAATGCACTCGCATACAAATGTAACACACGCCCTTGTGCTTTGTGCCTCCAAGTAAAATTTAATTGCTTCTTTTCATTCATATCCGCAAGCCTCTTGGACAGGGATGAAGGGTGCCAAAATAAAAAAAATAAAAGCTGCACAAACACATTCTCAGTGACTGTGTTTTACCAGTAGTCGATTATGCATGGAGTCAGTCATGTGAAAAGAGCGTAGCGTCGGAATACCAAACACATTGATAAAGCGGACCCCGAAGGCTTATTGATTAGAGCAGGAGGCCTGTAGTGTCAAATGGGATTTTACAGAACGCAAGACTGCATGCCTCCAAAACAAACTGCCGCTGCACGTCACACTGACTGTATTAGAATGGAGTTCCCTAAAGGCCCAAAAAAGATGCAACATGCAAACTTCCTAAAAAATAAAGATTAAAATAGTGATCGCATGACTTACAGTTTCAAACAGTGCACAAGATTATGAAGTATGAGGAAATGACTGAGAGTTGTTGCTTTGGGGTTATTGAGTTACAAGTTACATAATCTAAAGTAACTGGGAAAACATTTCCTATTATTATCTGTATGAAAACAGTTGTGCTAATCAATATTCGCATGTTTGCAACAAAAGTTCAGATAATGTACTCACCCCCTTGTCATCCAAGATGTTCATGTCTTTCTATCTTCAGGCGTAAAGAAATGGTGTTTTTTTGAGGAAAACATTTCAGGATTTCTCTCCATATAATGGACTTCTATGGTGCCCCCGAGTTTGAACTTACAAAATGCAGTTTAAATGGAGCTTCAAAGGGCTCTAAATGATCCCAGCCGAGGAAGAAGGGTCTTATTTTCACACACAG
Source organism: Garra rufa (assembly GCF_049309525.1). Lineage (NCBI taxonomy): Eukaryota > Metazoa > Chordata > Actinopteri > Cypriniformes > Cyprinidae > Garra > Garra rufa. Next base: position 39,240,106 of record NC_133362.1, on the reverse strand, counting down.
TTTTATCCAAAGCGACTTACAAATGAATTCTCCAGTTCTCCAGCATGACAGGGGGTACAGACTGGGCCAGAGCCTTTCACCGACAGCCTTTGGGTCAGTGCTGATATACCTGATCGATTAGGGTGAATAATTGGTGGCTCTTATCTTGTCGGAGGCCCAGAGGAGGCGCTGACATATGGGAGGCTATCGGCTGCTGCTCTCTGAACATTGTCTGAGTCCCGGCTGATGAGCTCTACGATAACACTTTGGCAGCCTGCTCAAATAAAAGACCTCCCAGGGAATTTCGTTCACCCTCTTTAAACCATCTTGCATATCTGTGATCACTTTTGAATTTAGCTTGGGTCAGAAATTAACCAGGGCTCAAGGAAAGTGATAAAATGCCACAATATTGATGTGGGGCCAAAATATATCAATCGAATTTTAGATAAGATGATATATTAGTATACATTGTAGTCTAGGTATATTAGGTTATGGGTTTAGTGGCTCAGCGGACACAGTACACTGTAAAAAATGCTTTTCTTACTTAGATTTTTTGTCTTGTTTCTAGCAAAAATATCTAAAACATTTTTAAATCAAGAAGGATTTTCTAGACAAGTAAAAAAAATATTAAGTGAGTTTTTCCTCATAAAAAGCTAAATAATCTGCCAATGGGGTAAGCAAAAAAAATCTTATTTCAAACTGAAAACAAGATTTTATTTTTTACCCCATTGGCAGATTATTTTGCTTGTTTCAAGCAAAAACACACTTAATTTTGACTTGTTTTTTTTCTGAAAACAAGGCAATAATTTGTACTCGTCTAGAAAATCCTTCTTGATATAAGAATTGTAGATATTTTGGCTGGAAAAATCTAAGTAAGAAAAGCATTTTTTGCAGTGTATCGGCCTGTAGCGATATCTGTATTCATGTCTCAGATATAATTTAAATGGGTCATGACGTGTTTTTTTTTAACAAATTATTTTAATATGTTATTTACAATGTTAATAAGTAATTCAGTTTTTTGCCTATATATATATATATTTGTGAGAAAAAATATCTTTTTTTCAACGTTTATTTTGATCCTCTGTCTGAAACTACCTGTTTTTAGGGACGTGTCAGTAATCAACCACTGTTATGATTGGATAATGTCATTGCATAGGAAACATCAAAGCCCTGTTTTGCATGTAATTGTTTTGAAAAAAAAAATTTCCAGACAAAACATTGTGAAACCATTTACTTACTGTTTGTGATGCAGCTGTAGTCAGATCTCTTTCAACAAATGTTTCTTTGTGAATGAGGACACTGTGCCTCATTTACAAAACAACATGCTCCGAAGTCTGAACAATACTCTGAAACGATCCGGGATGCCATTAAAAATAAACTATCCAGTTATTCCTTATGTTGAGATCCTTCTGATATCTGTACAAAGACACGAACGAGCTGTTCAAACCGAATGCGTCAAAGCGAACATTCTTTCACTCCATTTGTCCTGTCGATGAGTGACTCAAGCATGGATTGTGTCAGATAGCAAACATGTGTCTGTATACTCTTTATCCAGTTTAGACAAGATAGCGGCTGATGATTGTAATTTCGATTTGCTTTTGACCCGATACGACACTCACATTCAGCTTGTGTGAAGAGAAGATGACTATTTGTCGATGCCTTGCTGTGGAGGCAGTGTTTATGCAAATGTCTGTGCCCGCGTGATATCATCTTAAACCTCAGATCCAAACGAGCTGTTTTGGAGTCAGATTAAATAAATCCTTTGATTAAAATGAGGAGGATGTTTTTTATTTATGAAACTTGCAGGATGTGTTAATGATACAAAGACATCTTACATGCCAAAAGATCAAGGCACATTTGATTTCTCATAAAACATCATTCATGTTGTATATACTGTATATCTCACTTTTCATGAACCCAAGGACAATGCATAAACATTTCAATAACCCTGAGTAAACAGATGCGTTTTCAATTGCGTTCTGAAGGTGGATGAGATACAGTTTCACTGAGATGCTGGGGGAGGGATTTCCAGGATATAATGTAAGGGTCAAGACACTGAAAGACTGTCCATTCATTCACTCTCAGAAAAAAATTTACAAAAGCTGTCACTGGGTCGGTAACCTTATTTGTCCCTAAAGGGCGCATATTAGTACCTTAAAGATATAGTTCACCCAAAAATGAAAATTCTGTCATTAATTACTCACCCTCATGTCGTTCCAAACCCGTAAGACCTTCATTCATCTTGAAAACACAAATTAAGATATTTTTGATGAAATTCGAGAGCTTTCTCACCCTGCATAAGACAGCAACACAACTACCTCATTCAAGGCACAGAAAGATAGTAAGGACATTGTTAAAATAGTCCATGTGACATCAGTGGTTCAACCACACTGCAAAAAATGATTGTATTCCTTAGTGTTTTTGTCTAGTTTTCTAGTATAAATATCTAAAAATTCTTAAATCAGGATGCATTTACTTAACCACTAAAATGACTTAAGATATTATGTCTTGTTTTCTGAAAAAAAGTTAGTTTTTGCTTAAAATTAATTATTTTCTTGCCCCATTGGCAGATATTTTTGCTTGTTTTGAGCATTTTTTTTTTCCAGAAAACAAAACATAATGTCTTAAGTCATTTTACTTGTCAAGTAAATGTCATTTATTCAAGAATTTATATAAAAAAAACTGATTCAATACTTTTTAGATATTTATACTAGAAAACAAAACATGCTAAGGAAGAAAATCATATTTTGCAGTGCATAATTTTATGAAGCTATGTAATTTTTTTTTCAGGATTCTCTGTTGAGAAAGTTCAAAAGAAACAATATTTGCAGCAGAAATATTCTATAACACATGTATTTACTGTCACTTTTGACAAATTTAATGCTTAAAAGTATTTATTTCTTTAACAACTACTGATGTTTTCAAAGTAATGCATTACATATATCAGTAATGAAGCAGTAGAATAACAATATGGTGTAAATTAAAAAAATATATAATATTTTTTTCTGTAATGATTCTGAAAATTCAGCTTTGCATAACAGGAATAAATTACATTTTAAAACCTATTCAAATAGAATACAGTTCTTTTTAAATTGTAATAATATTTAAAATTATCACTGCTTTTTTCTTTTTTTATGTGTAACACTTGAGAATAGGGACAAATTTTCACAATTATAGCTAATTTTATCGATGTCCTTACTACCTTTCTGGGCCTTGAACATGTCAGTTGTTGCTGTCTATGAAGGGTCAGAAAGCTCTTGGATTTCATAAAAATATCTTTATTTGTGTTCCATAGATGAACAAAGGTCTTAAGGGTTTGGAACGACATGAGGGTGCACTGTAAAAAGTGTTCACCAGTTTCAACTTAAAAACTTTTTACCAGCTGCCTTAAAATGTTAAGTTAAATCAACTTAAGTCATTTCAACTAAAAAGTTAAATCAACTCATTTTATTGTAATAAGTTAAAATGACTTGTAGTTTTAAGCTGATTTAACTTAAAAATTTAAGGCAGCTGCTGAACGTTTTTAAGTTGAATCTGGTGAAAACTTTTTACAGTGTGAGTAATTAATGACAGAATTTAAATTATTAGGTGAACTAATCCTTTAAAGGTACATATTACTACCTAAAGTATACATATTAGTACCTAAATGGTACATTTTAGTGCCTTTTGAAAAGTCAACGCCGCAATGACAGCTTTTATACCTTTTTTCAGAGAGTGTTGCTAAACTGTCTCCGGAAGGCCTAAAAGTAGAAACAGGAGAATGAGGATGAATCAGATCAGCTACATATTGTGGTGCAAAACCATGAACGGCTTAAAAATGCTAATTATAATTCTTGTACTGAGTGCGATAAGCAACCAGGAGACAGAGTAGGAGTGATATGTGTGTGTGTTTGCATTATTAATAACTTCAGAAACTTAAGACTATTATGTGTGATGCTCCCTGCATAATAATGCTTCATAATACTTTACACTATAGAGAAGAAATTCAAAAGTAATATGAAATGTACAAAGTATAGTATTGTTGATGCAAATGGTGACTTGTCAAATGCCAAAGTCTACATGTATGTATGTTTTATCAATCCATCTGGACGCAGATGCAGTGAGTGAAATGTGTGTGTTTGTGTGTTGCAGTTTAATTTTGTGGGCCGGATCTTGGGCCCGCGGGGGCTCACAGCCAAACAGCTGGAGGCAGAGACAGGATGTAAGATCATGGTGAGAGGGAAAGGCTCCATGAGGGACAAAAAGAAGGTAAGAGCTACAAACACACACACATGTACAAACACATACTTACACACTTATAATAAACACACATGATCATAAAGACAGAGAGTGTCCTTTTTTTGTAAAACAAGTATAAAGCACTAATACTTATACACTTATAGGGGTCAATGCAGGTACATTTCTTACCTTCACTTGGGGAAAAAATCCCAACTGTCTTGAATTAACCCCTAAATCATTATCAAATTATTAGTTTATATTTTTAATACCTTAATATATACAAATAGTAAGTTCTTCAGTAGTAAAGTTGTTGCTTATGGTTATTAGGAGAAAATATTAAATAGTCATTCTTAGATTAGGTCACGAAAAAACTAAATTGCCATTAAATTAAGTCTTTCTAACCTAGTTTTACTTGATATTCATTCAATTAATTCATAGTAAGTCTTCCAAAAATATTTCAAAATACATTAATCATAAATGTGTATGAATTTACTTTATTTATATCTGTTTAATGTTTTCTTGAACCATAGATATATTTTAGATCACTTACCCTCTCCCTAATCCTAAATATAACCACTTTTCTAACAAAAAAAAAGAAAAGAAATGAATACATTTAAAAAATATATATATATGACAATAAAATATAATATATGATATATACTTTGGAGCTTTATTATTATGTATGTATAAAGTGTTAACTTTTTTCTATTATATTATATTATATTATATTATATTATATTATATTATATTATATTATATTATATTATATTTAAAAAGCTGAATCTATAATTGCTACAAAAAACTATGAATAAACTATTAAGTAATACTTTAAATAAATACTTTTTAAAAATTATTCTTTATTATTGTGTACTTATAAAGTGTTAACTTTTTATATTTTATTATATTATATTATATTATATTTAAAAAGTAGAATCTACAATTGCTACAAAAAACTATGAATAAACTATTATGTAATATTTTGAGAAATATTCTTTGGTCCTTTATTATTATAAAAAAGTGTTTACTTTTTTATATATTATATTATATTATATTATATTATATTATATTATATTATATTATATTATATTATATTATATTATATTATATTATATTATATTATATTATATTAGTGTCCTTTTGTTTACCTTGTTTACCTGTTTTCATTTCTTATGAGTGATATTGTGTCATTTATAGAATCACAATCTTTATTTCTCAGTGCAAACAATGAATTTGTTCTTTTCGAGGAAATATATTATAAATATTATATATATGACATTTTCCCAGAGGAAAAAAGATGAGTTATGATATTCTCTTAGCAGATTGTCTAAATGTTTTTTTTTCTTGACTTTTCTTACATTTGTGATGGCCATGCTGTCATTATTACAATTTAAACCATATAACATTGCAGTTCAACAAATGTCATCTAAATTGTTGACTGTTAATTTGGACCCTGGAGACATATCAACACATGCATGAACAATCCTGACAAACTCGCAATCGCACCAGATGGAGGAATCCGATTGGCTGATTATGTCTTCACACATCCATATGCTTAAACATATTGCTCATTTTTAACATGCACTCAAAATCCACTCAGTCAGCAACTGTGGCTCAACATTTGTCTGGATGACAGATGCACCGGTGCTTGTGACTGCGCAGAGTTTACATGCGTACGCTTCATTCGAGAGTAAACTAGCCCGGTCCAGTCCGCACTGCCCAACTGAGCGACTTTGCGGGGAATAACAAGCCCTCCCCTCGCTCCTGAGAGCCGCGGGCAGGTGTTCAAACATTGTCCTTGGCCTCAGATGAGTGGGGGCTGGATCCTGTGGCCCTGCCAGGGCTGCTCTCCCAATCGAACCCCAGTCAACATACGACATGCTGGGCTAACGACGCAGGGCCGGTGGGGGTCACGGGACGGTCTGGAAGCACGGGGTCACATTCACTGTCCATCGTTAACACTTGAGCAAACACACGTTTACATGAACGCAAACACGCAGTTTATTATCATTGGGATTATTGCCATTTCTGGGAGAAAAAAACACTACGCCTGCACTACGACACAGATGTGCACGATCACACACATATGTATCTGATCTGGAGGCGCATTTGTGTTTCCATTAGTTGGGCAGGACCCATATTTGGACAAGTGCTGGAAGCGGATAGTTATCCGAGCCCATCCCGGGTGACCGCGAGGAGGATCCAGAGGAAAATAAAACAAGTGCTCTGTGAAAAGCACTGTTGTCATCTTCAGCGTTTCATGCACATCTGGATCGGCTCTGCATCCTGTCAGAGCGCAGCTGGTCGTCCGTGTATCGGATCTCAGCTGCGTGCGCGTGCGTGCACCTCCGACGGCCCCTTTCTGATAGTACGACCCGTTCGACGTTGACGGGGTCAATTGAAACTCTTGTGCAAACATTCGCATGTGTGTTTAAAGGTTCTGCTGTCTTTGCTCTGCGAGTCTCAAGCTGCTTTGGTAGATAGTGGAAAATCTCATGCTTGTGTCCTTTGTTTCTCATGATCTTTTCACCTCCTACCTTGCATCTGTCATTCACACGCATCTAAAGGGGAACATGCCATGGACGATATGTTAGCGTTGCTTAATGCAGTTACTTAATCAACATGAACAATACTTCTACAGCATTTATTAATTTTGGTAAATGTTAATTTTGACTTTTTTAATTTTAGGGTTTTCAGTCAGTAAGATTAGTTTTTTTTTTTAAAGAAATGTATACTTTTATTCAGCAAGAATGTTTTACTACAATGGTGTGTTAATGCCACCTAAAAAAACTAAGTATACATGAATAAAGTTGAAATGTTTTGAGAATAAGGTCAAAATAATGTCAGAATAAAGTTAGAATTACGCGAATGAATTTGTAGCAATTACAAGATTAAAGTTACAATATTTTGAGAGTATAGTCTAGCCTATTGCGCATGCAAATGAAGTCGAAATTACGAGAATGACGTAGATATATTTAGACAATAAAGTTGAAATATTTTGCAAATAAAGTTCCTATATAAAGTTCAAATAAAAGCAAAATATTTTGAGAATAAAGTCGAAATTATGAGAATAAAGTTTAAATATATAGACAACAGATTGAAATATTTCAACAATAAAGTCAAAATTATGATGGTAAAGTCTAAATGTTTAGAGAATAAAGTCAAAATTATGATAATAAAGTCTAAATGTTTAGAGAATAAAGTCAAAATTATGATAATAAAGTCTAAATGTTTAGAGAATAAAGTCAAAATTATGATGATAAAGTCTAAATGTTTAAAGAATCAAGTCAAAATTACAATAATCAAGTCGAAATGTTTTGAGAATAAAGTTGAAATATTTTGCAATTAAAGTTGAAATTACGAGAATAAAGGCAAAATATTTTGAGAATAAAGTCGAAATTACGAGAATAAAGTTGAAATATTTAGACAATAAAGTTGAAATTATGATGATAAAGTCTAAATGTTTAGAGAATAAAGTCAAAATTATGATAATAAAGTCTAAATGTTTAGAGAATAAAGTCAAAATTATGATGATAAAGTCTAAATGTTTAGAGAATAAAGTCAAAATTATGATAATAAAGTCTAAATGTTTAGAGAATAAAGTCAAAATTATGATGATAAAGTCTAAATGTTTAGAGAATAAAGTCAAAATTATGATAATAAAGTCTAAATGTTTAGAGAATAAAGTCAAAATTATGATAATAAAGTCTAAATGTTTAGAGAATAAAGTCAAAATTATGATGATAAAGTCTAAATGTTTAGAGAATAAAGTCAAAATTATGATAATAAAGTCTAAATGTTTAGAGAATAAAGTCAAAATTATGATGATAAAGTCTAAATGTTTAGAGAATAAAGTCAAAATTATGATAATAAAGTCTAAATGTTTAGAGAATAAAGTCAAAATTCCGAGAATAAAATTTTAATGTTTCAAGAATAAAGTCAAAATTACACAAATAAAGTCGAAGTATTTCGAGAATTAAGTCAAAATGTTTAGAGAATAAAGTCAAAATTCCGAGAATTAAATTTTAATGTTTCAAGAATAAAGTCAAAATTACACAAATAAAGTCGAAGTATTTCGAGAATTAAGTCAAAATGTTTCGAGAATAAAGTCAAAATATTTTGCAGGTAAAGTTAAAATTACGAGAATAAAGTCAAAATATTGAGACAATAAAGTTATAAACAATAGTCAAAATTATGAGAATAAAGTCGAAAATGTTTAAAGAATAAAGTTGAAATATTTTGCAATTAAAGTCGAAATTACGAGAATAAAGTTTAAATATACAGACAATACAATTTTAATATTTCAACAATAAAGTCAAAATTATGATAATAAAGTCTAAATGTTTAGAGAATAAAGTAAAAATATTTTGCAAGTAAAGTTGAAATTACGAGAATAAAGTCAAAATATTTAAACAATAAATTTATAAACAACAGTCAAAATTATGAGAATAAAGTCTAAATGTTTAAAGAATCAAGTCAAAATTACAATAATCAAGTCGAAATGTTTTGAGAATAAAGTTGAAATATTTTGCAATTAAAGTTGAAATTACGAGAATAAAGGCAAAATATTTTGAGAATAAAGTCGAAATTACGAGAATAAAGTTGAAATATTTAGACAATAAAGTCAAAATTATGATGATAAAGTCTAAATGTTTAGAGAATAAAGTCAAAATTATGATGATAAAGTCTAAATGTTTAGAGAATAAAGTCAAAATTATGATAATAAAGTCTAAATGTTTAGAGAATAAAGTCAAAATTATGATAATAAAGTCTAAATGTTTAGAGAATAAAGTCAAAATTATGATGATAAAGTCTAAATGTTTAGAGAATAAAGTCAAAATTATGATAATAAAGTCTAAATGTTTAGAGAATAAAGTCAAAATTATGATAATAAAGTCTAAATGTTTAGAGAATAAAGTCAAAATTACAATAATCAAGTCGAAATGTTTTGAGAATAAAGTTGAAATATTTTGCAATTAAAGTTGAAATTACGAGAATAAAGGCAAAATATTTTGAGAATAAAGTCGAAATTACGAGAATAAAGTTGAAATATTTAGACAATAAAGTTGAAATTATGATGATAAAGTCTAAATGTTTAGAGAATAAAGTCAAAATTATGATAATAAAGTCTAAATGTTTAGAGAATAAAGTCAAAATTATGATGATAAAGTCTAAATGTTTAGAGAATAAAGTCAAAATTATGATAATAAAGTCTAAATGTTTAGAGAATAAAGTCAAAATTATGATAATAAAGTCTAAATGTTTAGAGAATAAAGTCAAAATTATGATAATAAAGTCTAAATGTTTAGAGAATAAAGTCAAAATTATGATAATAAAGTCTAAATGTTTAGAGAATAAAGTCAAAATTATGATGATAAAGTCTAAATGTTTAGAGAATAAAGTCAAAATTATGATAATAAAGTCTAAATGTTTAGAGAATAAAGTCAAAATTATGATGATAAAGTCTAAATGTTTAGAGAATAAAGTCAAAATTATGATAATAAAGTCTAAATGTTTAGAGAATAAAGTCAAAATTCCGAGAATAAAATTTTAATGTTTCAAGAATAAAGTCAAAATTACACAAATAAAGTCGAAGTATTTCGAGAATTAAGTCAAAATGTTTAGAGAATAAAGTCAAAATTCCGAGAATTAAATTTTAATGTTTCAAGAATAAAGTCAAAATTACACAAATAAAGTCGAAGTATTTCGAGAATTAAGTCAAAATGTTTCGAGAATAAAGTCAAAATATTTTGCAGGTAAAGTTAAAATTACGAGAATAAAGTCAAAATATTGAGACAATAAAGTTATAAACAATAGTCAAAATTATGAGAATAAAGTCGAAAATGTTTAAAGAATAAAGTTGAAATATTTTGCAATTAAAGTCGAAATTACGAGAATAAAGTTTAAATATACAGACAATACAATTTTAATATTTCAACAATAAAGTCAAAATTATGATAATAAAGTCTAAATGTTTAGAGAATAAAGTCAAAATTACACGAATAAAGTCAAAGTATTTTGAGAATTAAGTCGAAATGTTTCGAGAATAAAGTAAAAATATTTTGCAAGTAAAGTTGAAATTACGAGAATAAAGTCAAAATATTTAAACAATAAATTTATAAACAACAGTCAAAATTATGAGAATAAAGTCTAAATGTTTAAAGAATCAAGTCAAAATTACAATAATCAAGTCGAAATGTTTTGAGAATAAAGTTGAAATATTTTGCAATTAAAGTTGAAATTACGAGAATAAAGGCAAAATATTTTGAGAATAAAGTCGAAATTACGAGAATAAAGTTGAAATATTTAGACAATAAAGTTGAAATTATGATGATAAAGTCAAAATGTTTAGAGAATAAAGTCAAAATTCCGAGAATAAAATTTTAATGTTTCAAGAATAAAGTCAAAATTACACAAATAAAGTCGAAGTATTTCGAGAATTAAGTCAAAATGTTTCGAGAATAAAGTCAAAATATTTTGCAGGTAAAGTTAAAATTACGAGAATAAAGTCAAAATATTGAGACAATAAAGTTATAAACAATAGTCAAAATTATGAGAATAAAGTCGAAAATGTTTAAAGAATAAAGTTGAAATATTTTGCAATTAAAGTCGAAATTACGAGAATAAAGTTTAAATATACAGACAATACAATTTTAATATTTCAACAATAAAGTCAAAATTATGATAATAAAGTCTAAATGTTTAGAGAATAAAGTCAAAATTACACGAATAAAGTCAAAGTATTTTGAGAATTAAGTCGAAATGTTTCGAGAATAAAGTAAAAATATTTTGCAAGTAAAGTTGAAATTACGAGAATAAAGTCAAAATATTTAAACAATAAATTTATAAACAACAGTCAAAATTATGATAATAAAGTCTAAATGTTTAAAGAATCAAGTCAAAATTACAATAATCAAGTCGAAATGTTTTGAGAATAAAGTTGAAATATTTTGCAATTAAAGTTGAAATTACGAGAATAAAGGCAAAATATTTTGAGAATAAAGTCGAAATTACGAGAATAAAGTTGAAATATTTAGACAATAAAGTTGAAATTACAAGAATAAAGTCAAAATATTTTGAGAATAAAGTCAAAATTACATTCTCGAATCACTTCGATTTATTTTTGCCATTTTTGCTTTTATTGTAATAAAGTCAAAATTATTAGATTAAAGTCAAAGTGTTTGGAGAATAAAGTCAAAATTACAAGAATAAAGTCGAAGTGTTTCGAGAATGAAGTCAAAATGTTTCAATAATAAAGGTGAAATATATTAAGAATAAAGTCGAAATTACAAGAATAAAGTCAAAATATTTAGACAATAAAGTCAAAATTATGATAATAAAGTCAAAATTTACAGGTACAAAGTTTTAATTAATAAAGCCCAGTTTTCACACAGTTACTTCAAAACAATTTTAAAATCCTGCGCTATTTGAAAACTGATACTTTTGAACGCTGTCGTCACATATACAGCTTCATATACATGAATTGTCTAATTCAGTAGGTTTGCTCTGTAGCTCAACCGATACGAGCAACACTACCCAGATATTCAAATTCTAAACAGCCGCAATACCTACATAAAGCTGCGTAGTAAATACACAACAATACCGGCCTAATAAAAAACTTATTTTTGCGCCACTCTCTAGACATTTTACTTTGAAACTGCCTCGAAACGTACAGTAAAGGCCGGGACACACCAAGCCGACGATCGGCTGTCTGGCCTCGTAGGGCAGTTGGTGGGCGTCGGTGAAGCGCGTCGTTCGGTGTGTTCCGCACGTCGGCTCTCGTCGGCTTTCGTCGGGCTCGCGTCGGCCAAAGTTTGCCGATTCAACATGTTGAAACGGCGTCGGGCTTGTCGGGCCGTCTGGGAAAGAGAGCGCTCTGATTGGCTGTTCAGACATCGAATCAGAGCGCGTGGAGGACTTGAACGTGAAGTGACGTAACAAGCAAAGGAAGGAGTCAAGAGGGAACCGGCTCGGTGTCATCATTTCGCAATTCACACAATTCTATATACAATACTGCCATCTGCAGGTACGCAACGGTATATCTCCTCACGCATGCGCAGAAAGCACCTTCTAGTTTGTAGTCGGGTGACGTCAGTTCGGTGTGTTCGAGCTCAGTTTAATTGCCCAGACGCCCGCAGACGCAGCCGACTAGAGGCGACAAGATGGTCGGCTTTCGTCGGCAAGAGTTGGTTGGCGTCGGCTTGGTGTGTCCCGGGCTTAAGGTACATAATTATGGTTTTGCAGAAATGCATATAGAGGCATGTATTTTCATGGCCCTGGGTTGAAAAATACTAATTTTGCCTGTTGTTAGTTTCACTTAAGCTATGTTTATGTGTGTGTGGATGAAACATGACACGAGGGACGAGGATGTTTGCCCGAGACAGGAATAATCTAATCAATTGCGTAAAGGTAGAATAAGCCAATAAGTCGGTCCACATGGAATCAGCATCCTCCACAGGAGCAGAACTCATGTCATTCATGAAAATCTGCGAATCCCCTTAGTGTTAAACTTCAGCATGTAATATGTCTCACTATTTTGTGTTACAGATGTGATATCTCAAATAACACAGCTGGTTAAGGAAAGGAGTTACTACACATTTCTGAAGGCGAAAGCATTTTTCTCTCCAGTGAATTCTAATTAAACATTTTCCTTTTCTGAGCAACAAATTAATTTTCATTAAGTATTTCATAATAGTAAGTTTTACCAGTGCTCAGCTGCTTTTTGAGAGCTCTCAAAAGCGTGAACACTTTTGATTCACGACGAAGCTGAGGATAGTCTCTAGTGAAATGTTCATGACTGTATGCATTCTTCTGATATTTTTGTCATTGAATATTTTTCTCCAGGTGTAGCAGAGCTGCAATTCCACAGGCAGTTAATGTCTATTAGTGTCATTATTATTTGTGAGGAGGCGATTTTCTCTCTGACTGCTCCTGCGGTTCATGGACTCACACTTGTTGTTGCAACAGCAGCTTTCAACAGCTTAATCTCATGAGATACCATGAGCGCTTTCCGCTGTTAAACCATTATGTCACATTGTGGATGGCCTTTAAATATAATTTAGTTAGTCTTTCTCTGTCTCACCTTCGCCTTAAGCACAACTTTGATGTAAAGGAAAGAGACAAGTGGCAACAAGAGCGCTGAAGTTTCTAACACAACTCAAGGCAAGTGTTTTAACGCTCTGAGCATCTATCCAGCACTTTTCATTTACTGATGTACTGTATCCATTTCAAACATTCAACACTATCCTACTGTAAAGCAGATGTGTAAACACATACACATTCGTAGTTTCCAGATGAGAGTTACTAGTTACGAGGAGTTTCTTGTTCATTACAGAACAACATAAAATCTAAATATTTAAAAAATAATTATATAAAGTTCTGCAAAATAGTATTTTTTGCAAATACATTAAAAATTAAAACATTAAAATCTAAAATCAATCACAAGGAATGGAAATTAATTTAGGCATCACAATATGAAATACAGAAATTAAATATTGATATTAATTTTTAGATTTTCTAAAGGTTACGTTTAACAGTATTATTAAATAGTGTTTTTAAAAATTAACTTTGATGACAACAAATGTCATTCAAGTGTAAGCATCAAAAATCCAATATTAACTGAAATATATCCAAATAGATTTTAATCAATACTGATTAGTTTAAAAAAAATCCAAATTTCATCCTTCAAAACAACAGCATGGGATTTAACGAAAAAGTAGCGTGCACTAAATAAATTGTAGATCAGCCCTGGGTACGTAGGGACTCTGCCGCTGATATACAAAGTTAATATGGAGCATGTTGTCTTGCTGATGTAGTTGCCGTCATCTTTGTTCTGACTGGGCCTGTCAGAGAGACTCAGCTGCAGTGTTGGGCCCGCTGGCAATTACTGTTATTAGAGCTGTCACAATCACTTCAGATTCATCCTCTCGCAACCTCACTAAACAGATACGCGCGTGTGTGCGTGCGCCTGTGTGACAGTATTTTATTTCTGGATTTTCTTCTTGCATTTTGCATACATATTAAAGTGATTGTTCATGCATAACCATAATAGTAGTTTAAACACATTGTCTTTATGTAAATATCCCTGTTATATTCAGTGCTCGGAGTTACCAGTGGATTTATGTCTAAGTTTAATGGGTCATATTATAAGCACACTACTAGTCAAAAGTTTTTGAACAGTAAGATTTTTTTATGTCTTTTCTGCTCACCAAGTCTGCATTTATTTGATCCAAAGTACACCAAAAACAGTATATATTTTAAAATATTTTACTATGTAAAATAACTGCTTTCCATTTGAAAATATTTTAAGATGTATTTTTTTTTTCAGTAATCAAAGTTGAATTTTTTCAGCATCACCACTCCAGTTTTCAGCGTCACATGATTCTTCAAAAATCATTCTAATATGCTGTTTTGCTGTTCAAGAAACGTTTATTATCAATATTTAAAACACTACTTTTTTTTCAGGATTCTTTGATGAATAGAAAGATCCAAAGATCAGTATTTATCTGAAATAAAAAGCTTTTGTAACATTGTAGACTATACCATTCAAAGGCTTGGAGTTAGTATAATTATAGTAAAATCAGTAAAATTATAGAAATTAATATTTTTATTTAGCAAGGATGCTTCAAAATGCTTTTAATTAATCAAAAGTTCTATTTTAGATAAATGCTGTTCTTCTAAACGTTCTATTCATCAAAGAAACCTGAAAGAATTCTACTCAGCTGTTTTCAACATAATAATAAAAATAATAAATGTTTTTGAGCAGCAAATCAGAACATTAGAATGATTTCTGAAGGACCATGTGGCTGGAGTAATGATGCTAAAATTCAGTTTTGAAATCACAGGAATAAATTACATTTTAAAATATATTCAAATAGAAAACAGTAATTTTGAAAAGTAAAAATATTTCAAAATTGTACTGTTTTTGCTGTATTTTGGATCAAATAAATGCAGGTTTGGTGAGCAAAAGAGAAAACATTAAAAATCTTACTGTTCAAATACTTTTGACTGGTAGTGTAGGTACAAAGGTCAAAAGTAAAATAAAACATACTACAGGGTGAATTCTGATTAACTGGGACACTTAAAAGTGTTAAAGTAATTGTACATTTTTGGTGTAATTAAATTTAAATATATCACATAAACTAGCTCTCTTTTTAATATTCGCAGCATTGCATCTACAGGTTCCCATGCAGTATACTGATCAATAACAATTACTGAAATGGAAAATACTTTGACATATTGCTTTCATCCCAACTTCCAAATACTGATGTGAAAACACAACTGAGAACAGATGAAACCTGATGAAACATCTCTAACAAAGCATGTGAACCTTTTTTCCTTTGTTCTTTAAAATCCTCTAACAAGATGCTTTGATGTAACTTCGCTTTTACACAACCACCAAATCGTCTGGATTTGAGGGCAAAGCCCTCTGTCGTTTTCTAAATCTATCCCGAGAGAGAGTCAGACTGGTGTTTGGTATTCTCTCTGAGTCTGCTGCTTGCTGGAGTTTTTCCTAATATTTGAAATGTATATATTGTACAAACAAGAAAATGAAATCAGATGTGTCTGTCCTGCAGCAATTTTTCAGTGGTTCTAGTCATCAACATGGTTGACCCAAATCATTGCATCATCAAAACATGAGCCTGCTCTGAACCATGCAATGTTACTCCTCTGTGACCATGTTTACATGCACATTAAGCTAAATTTGTTCATAGTGTTGTTTTGTTAATGTTAAAGGGATAGCTCAGACAAAAAATGAAAATTACACCATGATTTACTCACCTTCAAGCCATCTTAGGTGTATATGAATTTCTTCTTTCAGACGAATTCAATCAGAGTTATATTAAAAATGCCTTGACTCTTTCAAGATTTATAATAGCAGTGAATGGCTGTTGAGATTTTGAAGTTCAATAAAGTACATCCATCCATCATAAAAAGCACTCCACACAATTCCAGGGGGTTAATAAAGGCCTTCTAAAGCAAATCAATGAGTTTATTTTAGGGAAAATGTCAATATTTAAAACTTTATAAACTGTAATCTCATGTATTTGTATATGACCGTTAGTGGAAGCTACAGAGTCAATGTGTGGAAGCAAATCAATGTGTCTTTTAGAAAAAAAAATGTCCATATTTAAAACATTATAAACTGTTATCTCGTAAAGTAGTATATGACAGTTAGTGGAAGCTACAAATTAAGGTTTCTAAAGTTTTAAATATGGACATTTTTCTTACACAAACACATTGTTTTGCTTCAGAAGGCCTTTTATTAACCCTCTGGCACTTTATTGGACTTCAAAATCTCAACAACCATTCACTGCCATTATAAAGCTTGGAAGAGGCAGGACATTTTTTAATATAACTCCAATTATATATATATATATTGGCATTTTTGCCTTTATTATGATAGGACAGATCAGACATGACAGGAAGCAAAGTGGAAGAGAGATGGGGGGCGGGATCGGGAAAGGTCCTCAAGTCGGGATTTAAATACGGGACGCCTGGAGCGTAACGGCCCTGTAGGGCTACAAGGCTATCGGCGCCGACGTAACTCCAATTATATTTTGTCTGGAAAAAGAAAGTCATATACACCTAGGATGGCTAAATATCTAAAATATGTAAAAAGTTATTTTTTAAGGTTTCTGATCAGAACTGATCTGATTTCAGATTGAATGGTACATTTTCAAATATACAGCATTCATTGTAAGAAAAAAAGGTACAAAAGTTGTCACTGGGGCAGTACCTTTTTAAAAGGTAAACTTTTGTACCTTTAAGGTACCAATATGGATCCTTTACACTTCCAATAAAAAGTTTTTGAACAGAATATCAGAATTTGTTCATATTGTTGTTATGTTAAAGGGATAGTTCAGCCAAAAAAAATGAAAATTACACTATGATTTACTCACCTTCAAGCCATTTTAGGTGTATATGATTTTTTTTTTTTCAGACAAATACAGTCAGAGTTATATTTAAAAATGCTTTGACTCTTTCAAGATTTATAATGGCAGTGAATGGCTGTTAAAGTTCAATAAAGTGCTTCGATCCATCATAAAATCGTGGAATGTTTTATACGACAGTTAGTGGAAGCTACAGATTAAGGTTTCTAAAGTTTTAAATATGGACATTTTCCTTACACAAACACATATTTTTGCTTAAAAAGGCCTTTATTAACCCTCCGGCACCATGTGGGGTACTTTTTATGATGGATGGATGCACTTTATTAGACTTCAAAATCTCAACACCCATTCACTGCCATTATAAAGCTTGGAAGAGGCAGGACATTTTTTAATATAACTCCAGTTGTATTCATCTGAAAGATGAAAGTCATACACACTTAGAATTGCTTAAGGGTGAATAAATCATGGGTTAATTTTTATTTTTGGGTGAACTATTTCTTTATTTCTTCTTTAATATTAGTCTGGATTCTTTGTCATCTAAACACAAAAGTAATATTTAATGCTACAAGATGTTTGTGAAAAAGTTATGAAAGAAATATTTTTGAGCTTTTTACAAAAATTAAGCTAAATTGCATTATTTTTGCATTAACAAACAGAATGAGAAAAGGTTTGATTTCCTGCCCATCTGCAATTGGTCAGATAACTCACACCATTGGTTGAGCCAACGTTGCTACAGTATGTTAGACAAAACAAAGCACTGTTATGATGAGTCACAGTGTTGCATTTTTATGGAAATCAAACTGCAAATGGTTTACTTATAGCTGTCGCTTCACATTAAGCTGGAATGCGAGGATGTTTTAACATTTTGTTTCAGCGTTAAAATGACACATTTCAGCCTTTAAAGAAAGGAACATAAATCAATATACAGACAGCTGAAAGCTCTGCGAGAGCCTTATGACCTACATTTTACAATTCATTGCATTTTTGTGTGCTGTTGTCAGAGACATGAATGAGAATTAATGAGTTGACTAAATTACTGTGAACTACTGTGATGTAAATCACTGTACTACTAACACTGATTTGAAATAAGTCACAAAAGCAAGCAAATAGCTGGAAAGAACATACATGCCCTGCTTCATGCATGCTGATTATGTTTGTTTGATGTTTGTTTGTAAGGCTGATCAAATGTATACATGAATATTCCAAATCCACCTTTTCCGAATAAAGCTAGTCATTTATACTTTTATTTGGTGGAATTTCATGGGTAAAATCCAATCATAGGATTTCAGTTCAGATTGTCTTGTGAGTTTGAAAGATTTCCCATTGAGATTTTGCACTGGTTTGGACAACGTGGACAAACAAATTCACAATTTTGTCTAATAGAAAGGTGCTTGGTTTAAAAATGACTTCACACATTGGCAAACTTTTGGCAATGGACAGTTTTGACCCACAAAATTGTCTTAATTCGAACTCAACTATAAGGGATAGGTCACCCAAAAATGAAAATGAACTCATCAATTACTCACCCTCATGTTGTTCTAATGTTGTATGACTTTCTGTCATGTCATGTTTTATTAATCTTGATTCCTTGCCACTTGTGTGCTTTTTCTGCGTGAGTCGGAGTGTTCTGCACCAATAGAGTCTCATGAGTGTGCAACCATGCACAGAAACTGACGGCCAAGGTTAGGATTTCTGTTAAATAATACATCAAATTTCAGTTTGTTTTCACCAAACCCTATTATACACTCCCAAAACACTCTGAGTATAAAATATGTGTCACATGGGACCATTCTGTGATACTTGTGTGTGCTTTTTCTTTAACTTGATGCTGGTCGCTATTCACCGCTCTTATATGGTCAAGTGCGAGTGGGACATTTCGTTTAAATTTTTCCTCATGTGGACTAAAATAGAAAGAAGGCAATATGGTAATATGGCATTAAAACATCACAGATTGAGTTCATGATGACTTTAAGGGTTAGTTCACCCAAAAATGAAAATCAGCCTATTATTTACTCACCCTCCAGACATTCTAGATGTATATGACTTCCTTCTTTCAGACGAATTCAATCGGAGTTATATTAAAAATTGTTTATGTAAAAATGTTCTGGCTCTCTCAAAGCTTTATTATGGAAATGGGTGAGTGTTTCTCTTCATCAGTCCAAAACAAGTGCAATAAAGCGCATGCATCCATATTAAAAAACTCACACGGCTACAGGGGGTTAATAAAGGTTTCCTGTAGCGAATCAATGCATTTTTGCAAGAAAAATATCCATTTAAAACCTGGAATCAATGCGCCGGGTCTAGCAACGTTTCTTTACTTTAGTCTCGTCTCGGCCTATATTGAAATTCTCCGCCATTTTACTTTACAAATCCTCGTTTTGTACTTCTGATTTGTGACCATTGTTTTGTTTTGTCCATTGCGCTTTTGCGTTCGTCACTTCTGAGCGTCATACGTCATCCGCTCGAAACAGCTTCTGTGTATGACAGTTTAAGCAAGCTAGAATAAAGTGATTATTACGTTTTAAATATGGATATTTTTCTTACAAAAACACATCGATTCACTAAAGGAGACCTTTATTCACCCCTCGGAGCCATGTGAGGCACTTTTTATTATGGATGGATGAACTTTATTGGACTTGTTTTGGACTGATGAAGAGAAACACTTGCCCACTGCCATGATAAAGCTTTGGAGAGAAAGAACAGTTTTTAATATAACTCTGATTGGATTTGTCTGAAAGAAGAAAGTCCTATACACCTAGGATGCCTGGAGGGTGAGTGAATAATAGACTAATTTTCATTTTTGTGTCAACTATCCATTTAAAGGCTGAACCAGAATATTGACCTTAATCAGACAATGGCGTGTATGTAAACATGGTCACTGTGGTGAAATATATTAGTGAGTATGTTGAGGAACAAGCTCATGTCTCATTACACTCCCCCAGCCGAGTCGTGATATTAGTTCCCAGAGCTTTCCACCAAGGGGTCGGCGCTCCTTCAGAGCGGCATTATTGCCTCGGTGAGGATTACAAAAGAGCAGGACAATGGATTTATGGACATTGATTTCACTAGTGCTGGGCTACGGCACGGGCAGCTCAGAGACAGTGCGCGAGGGGAAAGAGGTGTAAACAAAGGCCTAGCGGAGGGCCCCACAGTTGGACATATTTCCTGCGTTGAGCGTTGAAGGCACATCACCTTGACTACCAGGCTGTCACTCGCCGCCCTGCGGGGCCGCAGAAGGTACAGCCGCGGCCTGATGCGAGACAACCTGCCTGGACCGCAGGAAAAACAAGTGTCTTAGCTGTATCTTACCCTCAGACAGACTGACACGTACACGAATATACACACCACCTCTACTCCGGTCCCTCCTGGCGGTCTCTGGCCGGCTTTCTTCGAGTGTTATTGACAGCGTAGCTGTGGGTGGGTTGCTGCACTGTGACAATCAGCCTCAGAAGATCAATTATTAGCACTTGTCACAACCAAGGAAACCCAAGTAAATCAGCCAAGCGAAACCAAAGGGCCGAACAGAGAAAAAAAGGAAGTGACCTCATGACACCCGAGCACCGACATCCTAAATGATAAATCATATTGCGTGTGTTTGGCGATACGCAACCCGTTTCCACCCTTCCTCGCTTCACGCCGAAAAGGGCAACAATGGATCCTTAATGAAAATCAGCAGGCAGAACGTGGAAACACAGACTCCGACGCTGATTGCCATCAATTTCCCATTTGCAGTCACGAGGAGAAAAAACGAGCAGTGTTTGCATATCTGATTATTGCATAAATCAGATCTTGATTTTTCATTTGGAAATCCTTCAGGAAAACGAGAAAAACAGCAAAACAAGCCAAACGCAGACAAACAAAAGCGGTGGTGTAGGCGAAGTGTAACGAGTCCCTTCAACTTAATGTGCTCTGGGTTTCTATCAATTAAGCTGTTTGCCCTCAGCTTCAAAGCTTCAAAGCTTTTTAATCCAAAGTTTTCATGGTTTCCTGTCATATAATTTAGCTTTTAAAGCTCCTGTATTTCTTGCTGCGCCAAAGAGAACTGCAAAAATGTAATATTTTCTCAAGAAAATCTGAGTTGTATTTGGTCTTTCCAGTTGCTATGCGGTTGCTGGGGTGTTAGCGTCTCACACTGGACCTACTAATGTTTCCAAACAGGTTTCACAAACACTTCTCGTCTGCCATTGGTCTGACAAAACAGATAGCCACGCCCTAAACTCACTCCATTGGTTGAGCTGCTGTTGCTGTCCGCTTCTGGTCTACATTCTTAAACAAACAAAGCAATGTTTTGAAAGTGCCTCACAGGGTTTTTATTTTTTGAACACACAAATGTCTAACTTATAGTTGTCTCTGTATATTAAGCTGAGTTAAAAGCATATTAACAGAATAAATTTACATCAGCTTTAAGTGCTGCTGAGCTATGACTCACTTCAGCAGTGATCTAGTTTTGATTTGTTGCTCATGCCATTGTTGCCGCTCTCTGCTAGCTGTGAAGCTTTTGTCACCGCCTGTCTTGAGACTGTATGAATTTTACGAGGTCTCTTTTATAGAGCTGTGTCTCACAGGATGACATATACATGGCATCCTGACTTCTGCTTTGGTAGCACACTGCGGATCAAAGAGGCAGCTTCTCCGTTTTTTTTTACTTTCACATCCTCTCTGTTGTAGTCTGTGTTTTTATTAGATTTGCAGTTGCACTTTAGTGTTATCAAGGTATCAAACCCCACAGCGAAAGTGGGAGCTGAGACAAGTTCCAACATCATTCTTGAACCTCATCATACCAAAACACACATATATCATATTTCTGGTGAACTCTGTTAAAACATGTACGTTGTAGCCAAAGGGTCAAGGTTTATGTCCAACTATACACTATGGACTATCTACCATTTATTGAAGTCATCTTTCTTTGTGCAAAGACCTCCTTTATTTGTAGCAGTCAATATCTTGTATAGCAGCAGTGCGTCTAAAACCTTTCTTTCTCTCATTCTCTCTATGCAGGAGGAACAAAACCGAGGTAAACCCAACTGGGAGCATCTGAATGAAGACCTCCATGTGCTTATCACGGTGGAGGATGCCCAGAACCGGGCTGAGATCAAGCTTAAGCGTGCAGTGGAGGAGGTTAACAAGCTACTCGTGCCTGCGGTAAGTGCCACTGCTTTCCTGCTTACACACGTCCTTTCTAGTTGCACTCTATAGCATATAGCATATCATGCTCATTTAGGCTCTCTGATGTTAAATGTTAAAATGACAGGAAGTGGGCTTTTGAAGTTATATGCCATGGGCTTTGTTGAGGTTTGAAACCATTTTCACACAATAAATTGGCCCCTCCAAACATCAGTACAGGTTCTGTTCACAGGCTGTGTGAGTGTCTCACTGCAATGTTTAAATACTGACATAATTTGCAGTTTTTAATGCACTATATCATATTCAACTCTCTAGGTGCAAATATAACATAATGATCAGCGCTTGGCCTTTAAAACCAATTATCACTGATTGCTTTGTGGCAATTTACTAGACATCAAAACAAAAATGTTCCAGACAGCTGCTGTTTCAATTCACATAATTCATATTGTAACAGGACATTTTATTATTACATCATGCAACAAGTATCCAGATTTCTGCTTCCATCAGACAAGCTGTTTTAGTGACTTAGCATTATATAACACAGTAATGTTTGTTGTTTTTTGTTATTATAAAGTAATACCTATGATTTATACCTATGACATTGACTTTTGTTTAGTATTACATCTGCAGGTTTTGATTGCACAAGTTGCACAAGTTTTTGTTTTTTATTAACATAAAGATGCAATATCTGCCATAGTAAAAGAATGACTGGATTTTGTTAGATAATGTGTTTTTATAACAGTTATAGTATTAGTAACATTTATTTATTAGTAATGTTCTTATATTAGAAACAATCCCAGCACATTACAACATGTGTATTTATGATTGCATGTGGCCTTAAAACATTTTCCTCTTTCATTTCCTTTCCTTTTGGTGTCACTTGATGAGTGGGAAGTGAAACATTCTCCAAACGCTCTCCTGACAAATGGGAAGTGCTGTGCAGGGCCGGTGTGGTTGAGTAATCAGTCATTTGAAACATTCCCTAAGCTAACCGTTGCATCATTGTCATTTAACTCTATATGAAATGGTTGGAAGAACAGGGTCAAGTCAGCCTGTATGGTGGGAAATTAAAGCTTTTTAAATGCTACGAATGCTGTCAGTCAGCCACTTGGAGTATGCATGAATAGACACTACTGTAGCTCTGTTTAGCTAAGCCACGTTTTGAGTTATCATGGATGTACTTAGGGTTAGGGTTAGGGGTAGGATGCTATCTTAGAAAGTATCTCCATAGTCTCGCGTAGCCAGACCTTCAGACTGACGGCTGAAGGTCTGGAATTTATGGCAGCTTTCATTGGCCAAGGCCCGCCCATAAGACCGTTTGATCGACATGTCAAACAACCAATGACAGTTTGTTTCATTCAGTGTCACGTTTCGGTGCATGGAAATGCCCCCACAACAACAGACTGGTGTGCAACAAGTCATTGAAATAGCCAGCATTGAAAGATAACGAAGAAGAGGGAGAACAAGCAGTAAGTCAGTAATTTGTTCGCGAACGTCGCAAATGTGTAGAACAACAATGGCATCTGCATAAGCACCTTTTAGCAAAACGCCGAGTAAATCAGTCTGTGCTTTGTTTCCCGGCGGACCGAAAATAAACGCGACACTCGCGTCTCCCGGAATTCCGGTCAAATTCAACTAATCAGATGACGACTTCGACATTCCTGAAGTGTTAAGTGTACCATATGCATCAGACGTTCAGCCAACGTTGAGGCTGAGACTAGTATCTCCATAAATAAAAATACTGTGAAGGCAGTTGAGCACTATAGAGTTTTATTTAATGTACCTGACATGGATAGATAATACACAGCAAATAATGAGCTATGGCAACATTCTGTTGTTTTCTAACACTGGTGTCTTAGGGTTTATGAGGTGAAGTCATTTGATGAGGAAGTAAGTGCATTGAGCTCACAGTCTTTAGTTTATACGGTATGAACTGTTGTAGACAGATTCCAAAGCTCTGAGAGTCTACTAATGACTATTGCATGACCAGTGGGTCCTCCCTCAATTATTTCGTTAGCCGCGGGGCATTCATGAAGTGCTGAGGATTCAGATGCTTACAGATGCTGCTTACTTCATCTGTGTTGCAGTGGTGCACAATCTACCATAGCTTCTGATAAAATACTGTAGTTATGAGTGGGATACTTCCCCACAAACCATGGGACTGGACCTTGCATGAAAGTTTACAACAGGGGTGAAGACTGGTGCTAGACATAGGCCAGTCTAGCCTATTGTTTTTCTTTATTTTGCCCTGCTCTCCTGTCAGCTTTCAAGCATATGTATGATTGTTTCTTGCTCTTGTGCTTCCTGTGTACATGCATGAATGCCACATTACAAATGCTTGTGGTATAAATGCTGCCTATGATGTGGCTTCCTTGTAGTGTTACGACTGTGGGGTCTATAATTATACTGTTGTATTTTGGTCAGAACTGTGGTGTAGTGTAATTGTTCTCATCTCTGATCCTAAAGTACCCATAACAGTACTCATTTTGGATGTCCCTGTTGCTGGTTAGGTATGTTTTCAAAGCATGGCAGCTGATCCTGAGCTGGTTATGGGCTGGTCTATGCTGGTCCTAAGCAGCTAGCTTCTGCTCAGGACCAGCTCATAACCAAATCAGAACCAGCTTAAACCAGCTCATATGCTGTTTTTTAAGCAGGGGTCTGTTTTATCTGCAGCCATTTTATGTCTTGTTGTCTTTATTAACAAGTTAATAAGTAGATTCAGGTGAGTTTGGTTAGGGAAACATACTTCAGGACCAAGGTTGCTTACCACTGGTGTATTGGGGTAGTATATGTGCTAATGACATACAACAGGGATGGCCAACTTTGGTCCTGGAGAACCACAATCCTGAAGAGATTTGCTCCAACCTTGATAAAAACCCATTTTACACATTTTGTGGTATAAATGCTACTTATGATGTGGCTTCCTTGCAGTGTTACGACTGTGGGCCTATAATTGTACTCTTGTATTTTGGTCAGAACTGTGGTGTAGTGTAAGGGTTCTCAACACTTGTCCTTGAGTCACTCTTAAAAATAAAGGTGCTTTAAAAGTTTCTTCATAGCGATGCCATAGAAGAACCATTTTTGGTTCCACAAAGAACCATTTAGTCAAAGGTTCTTTAAATAACCATCTCTTTCTTACCTTTTTATAATCTGAAGAACCTTCTTTTGCCACAAAGAACCTTTTGAGAAACAGAAAGGTTCTTCAGATGTTAAAGGTTCTTTATGGAACCTTTATTTTTAAGAGTGTACAGTACTCATTTTAAACATCTCTCTTATAACTTTTTCATGTCTTGATGTCTTTATTAATGAGCTGGTAGGCAGATACAATAGAGACAATACAGATGGCCAACTTCGGTTTGCTTGGAGTTTTGGTCCAACCTTGATAAAAAAAAAACCTGCCTGTGGCTTTCTAGTAACCCTTAGACCTTGATTAGCTTGTTCAAATGTGATTAATTTGGGTTGGAGCGAAACTCTGCAGGAGAGTGGCTCTCCAGAACTGAAATTGGCCACCATTAACATACAAGAACTACTGAATCACAGCCTTGGTCAGGGGTCTCCAACTACCTTCCTGCAGACTTTAATTTCAACCCTGATCCAACTCACCTGGCTGTAGTTTTCAAGTAACCATGAACACCTTGATTAGCTGGTGCAGGTGTGTTTGATTGAGGTTGGAGCTGAACTCTGCAGGATGGATCTCCAGGAGCAAGGTTGGTGATCCTTACCCTGGATCATGTTTTGATCCCATTCCCCTTCCTGCTTCATCAACTGTTCTGTCTCTCTTAAAGTATTGGTTCACCCCCATTTCATCCAAGAAGTTCATGTCTTTCTTTCTGCAGTCGTAAAGAAATTAGGGTTTTTAAGGAAAACATTCTAGGATTTTTCTCCATATAGTGGACTTCAATGGGGATAAGTGGGTTGAAGGTCCAAATTACAGTTTCAATGCAGCTTCAAAGGACTCTACACGATCCCAGTCAAGGAAAAAGGGTCTTATCTAGCAAAATGATCAGTCATTTTCTAAAAACAATAAAAATGTATATACTTTTTAACCACAAATGCGCTTGCACTAGCTCTGTGATGCACGTCTACAACTTCACGCATTACGTTTGACTTTCTTTGTATGTTCGCTTTATTTACACTGGGTCTGTACTTCCGCCTACATCACGCAAGACCTTTACTATGTAATTTGTGAGGTCAAGCTAGTGCAATACAATCATTTGTGGTTAAAAAGTAAAAAGTAAAGTACATTTTTATTGTTTTTAGAAAATGACCAATAGATAATAGATAAATAGAAGACCCTTATTCCTTGGCAGGGGTCATGTAGAGCCCTTTGAAGCTGCAATTTGGACCTTCAACCTGTTGGCTCCCATTGAAGTCCAATACATGGAGAAAAATCATGGAATGTTTTCCTCAAAAACCTAAATTTCATGAACATCTTGGATGACATGGGCATGAGTAAATTCTGGAAGTGAACAAATTCTTTTCCTACAGACAAAAAAAATCTCATAAAGGCAAAACTTTAGTCACCAAAAGTACTAGATTGGAGTTTTCATTTTAAGCCATTTATGTTTTCGTATTTTTATGTCAGCCATATTGGTCTTAAAACGTGACCACTGACAGTGCGAAGATTGAAGATTTTCATGTCATGTTACAGAAAGACCATTACATGATGTGGCCACCGGAGGAAAGATGATATGTTATTGCTTCAGTAGGCTGTCATGGCAACTGCAAACACCTTCAATAAGCTCAGTGAAAACAGTCACACCTCCCCAATCAGTGGACCTACGCTTTGGGTCTCAGAGTGGACACAGACTACAGCTACTACTGCGACAACAGCATAACATTTAACCTGATCCTTCATCTAAGAGCAATTCCCTTGTCTGGCAGCTAACTCCCAGACGGCCCACAGAGAGGCCGCCCCTTCCTTATCAATCCCAGCCCCGCTGCTGCAGTGTATGATGTCTGACAGTACCCTCCCACATCCCAAGGTAAAATCCATTAACACTTCTGTGTTTGCCTACAGGGACTTTTCTCTGTCAAATAGATGGAGGGAGGGATTTTTTTCCCTTTCTGTTTGCGCTAAGATAACAGCCACTAGTGGACTGCTCCAACTTCTGTAAAGATCTTTATAATCCCTGCTGAAATTTGCATACTGATTGATCGCATCTTGTGGCATTTGAGCTGAAAGCTTTGCTTCTCCACATGTGGGTGGAGCTAGCAGCGCACCATTGGTGTTTGTGGAAAATGTCTCTTTTTTGACTAAATATATATGTAACACAGGTATCAGGGGGTCACTTGCTGGATTGGCACCCTACCTTCTAGGGAAAGCTAGCAGCCACTTTATAGCAGCACACCAGGAGACGTCAGCTTGGCGTCATCTATTTTAAATAATCATCATTATCTACATCACCACCGTTGCTCTCATCATCATAATCAGCAGCACTGGCAGTAGTGGCAGCAGTTGGTGTAGTGCACAAAGGAAGCCAGTGACCAGCAGGATACTGCTAACACAGTCAAAAGCAATTATCATCAATGGCTTTGTGACAAATATATAAAAGCCTTCGCTTCACTATTGCATCTGATTGTGCTGACTGAGGCAAGGTCTCACCAGACTCCCCTGAGCTCCTCTGTCTCTCATAAGCAGGAAGGAAAGCTCGTTTACGTATTACCAGTGGCAACATGCTGATATCTTCCATATAATGAAGGGGAATGGTGACTAGGGGCTGGCGAGCTCCAAAAAAACCCCATAAAAGAACCATAAGTGTAATCCATATATAGTAACTTGCAGTGAAGTGAATAACTGCATTACTAATGGCGTTATCAAACTAAATACTGTTTCCCCTGTTACAACACCGTTACCGTTACTGACAATAAAATGCTAGTGTGAAGACACACGACACGCCGTCGCTTTGTCTCACAAAGAAAGATACAGAGCGAGAGTGTCTTATATACCATGCAGAATTGAAGCGCTACATGTAAACGATATTCTTTATTGTATTTTCCTGTCAAAATAACGGCGTTCCTTCGGAATTCTTCAGCTTTTAAGAACTGCCGGTTTCTCCAGTAGTAGGCGGACCTAATGTGCAAACGGCAATCTCATTGGCTGGCGCTCACCTATTATCGTCCCTAGTTTTGATTTTTAGCAAATCAGTTCGAGCAAACGCAGACAACATGATTAATATTAATGATCCCAGCAGCTCATTAATCCTTAGTGCATTTTATATTGTTATTAGTAGTAGAATTCTTAGTAATTTTGTTATCTTATCAGTATTATTTCAATTTTTTTCCCATTTTTTTATAGAAACACTAAATGACAAACAATATCTTAAGTACCACCACCAGTCCTATGTTCAGTCAACATGACAAATTTGCATTCATACATGGTTATTTTAATTACTAAATTTCTAATTACTAAAGTTTAATGCTAAATTATCAAAATATAATATTATAATGCTTGACTGACTGATGCTAAGTGTACTTTCAGATATTAAAAAACTGTGCCATTAGGCTATATATTTTTTTAAATATTTAATATTAAACTGGTGAGTACACTAAAAAAATGACTAGCCAATGGCAATTCTATTGCCAAGGTGTCTGTAGAGGGTTGATAATATTTACAATATTGTTTTTGAATTTGATAGGTGTCTCATTGTCCCACAGCAACATTAAAATAGTGTAGATTAGTGTAACATTTTTTATAATAATAATTTATTATATTTAGTGTCCATTTCATTCATTTAACATATTTAATATTGGGGACATCCTATTTATTTGACTTATTTGAACATTTTTTAAAAACGTAACACAATAGTTACTTTCCCTGGTAATTAGTTACTTTTATAATGATGTAACTCAGTTACTATTTGCGAGAAACAGCTAGTAACTATAACTAATTACTTTTTTAAAGAAGCATGCCCAACACTGGTAACTTGTACATATTATTCAATTATTCAACATTATTCAAAGTCATACAAATAGCTTTATGTGAGGAAAAGTCCAATTGTATGAATGTTTGAATATCCTATATGTTAATGTGAAAAGATGGCAGAACTTTAGAGACTTAAAAGGACTTGAAATATAGCGTAGAAGATGATGGAATGGATGGCATTGTGTTGGTTTTTGGTCTTTTTTTATTTTTGAAGCATGACGGCCTTTGGTCACCATTGACTTTCATTGTATTGAAATTGACAGCATCAACTAGAACTTTAGAGACTTGAGAGGACTTAAAATATAGCATAGAAAATGAAGGCATAAATGGTGTTGTGGTGGTTTTTGGCCTTTTTTATTTTTGGAGCTTGACGGCCTTTGGTCACCATCTTTCATTGTATTGAAATTGACGGCATCAACATTCTGCTAAACTTCCATTTTTGTGTGCTTTTTGTAGAATGATGCATCAGAGCTGTGAAACAGTGGACTGTGCTCTGGACGTCTCAAAGCTGTTGGCTCATGTGGACCCTACGTAATTTGAGTCTGACTTGATTTGACTTGATCATAGATTTAGTTGTTTGAAGTGATAGATTCACACTTTGCATGTTGTGGTAGCCTAGGAGTGCAGGATATGAGCTCATAGCTGAAGAATTGAGCATTTGTTCTCAAGGTCTTGGGGAGTGACTAGGGATGCACCAAAATGAAAATTCTTGGCCGAAGCCGAATAAAATTAAACACTGGGCCGAAGGCCGATTACCAAACACGGTTTTTCGTGGTTTCCCCCATGTATATTGCCCATTTTTTTCACCA
The DNA here is from genome assembly GCF_049309525.1 of Garra rufa. NCBI lineage: Eukaryota > Metazoa > Chordata > Actinopteri > Cypriniformes > Cyprinidae > Garra > Garra rufa. Next base: position 39,210,161 of record NC_133362.1, on the reverse strand, counting down.
TTGCATAAATAAAAGTCATAAATATTGCCTTTTCGCAATTTTGGTTGCCGAACATTTGGTGCATCTCTAGGAGTGACACTAAAATAGCTGTTGGTTATCATTGCATACTTGAACAGAGAATTAAACATCATCTTGCTTGATATGGACCTGTCTGTCTATTTGGTCAGCTGCAGCCAGGTTCTGGTTAATTTAATATCCAGGAAGGAAGTCCTGTGTCTGCATGAGAGGGGGAAATCTTTAATGCTAGCACATGCAAGTTACATGATGTTTCTAAAAACATTTTTGCATGTTCGTACTCACACTAAAGCTCTTAACTTCCTACATGTCACAGATGATTCATATTATTGGAAAAACAGGCGTCGCGTGTCACTTAACTGTGAATATTTCCAGCTATGTTAAGCTGAACTATGACACACAACTTTAGAACCAAATTACATGCACACCCTGGAGAAAGCTAATTTCAGAAAGGCCTTTATTTAGAACGTAAGCCGGTAGGCAGCATCTAAACCTGTGGTGAGGTGAAGTGCTCACCGCTATCTGTTAGCTCTCAACATTCTCTAACTCTGTTTCCCCACCCTGTGTTAGCAGTAGCTAGGCCTAAATGGTCATTGCTGAAGGGACTACTTTAATTAAAGTCCTGTCTGTCAGCCGCCCCTCCGTGGCTCCCAGCCTGGAGCCATGACAGATAGAGGCAGCTCTAATTGTCAGGGCTGAAGATAAAGCGAAATTTGAAATTGGGTGTGGAGGCACTACTTCCACACAATGCACATACACACGCACACACATACACCTCCCCTTTTTGTCCCATGTGGTTGTCCAGCTGTGCTGGCAGTGGTGTTAAAGATGAGGGGAAGTTAAGTAAACAGCAAGGGCCAGCAGGAGCTGAAGTACTCAAACCTCCTTCTGTCCAGCACAGCTCAGATTAGTCCACACTTTCTTCTTGGGATGAGATACTTCCAGCTCATCCATGAAACTCAGTGTTTGTGGAGCTTTTATGGGCGTGAAGACATACTGCTGCTGCACAAATAGCATATATAATAACCCGCAGATCTGTACAGGTGGAGCTGGGGAGGTGGAGGGTTTCAGAGTAACTTTGAAAGCGTTCTGCGAAATGCTCTAGTGATTGCTAACCAGACATTTAACTGTAAAGCAGCAAGCTTATTGGCTGCGTATGCAACATGAACCAATCATCTTGTGCCAAGTAGTTTAACTTTGTGAATCTTATCAGTTAACGACCCATCAGCCTGCGCCATCTAGAGTTCCTTGACAGAACTTGGCATTTAAACTCTATTTTCTTTTAACTACTTTAAAGAGCAGGTCATATGGGTTTTCGAAAAAGTATTTTCTGCAGTTTGTAACATAGCTGTCCTTTAATGCAAACCGTCTGCAAAGTTGTGAATCAAAAAAAGTGCATCATACATAAAGATATTGTCTCTCTATATATATTATATATAGATATATATTAGTATAATTCCCACCTGCCTGCAAAACACAAACAGTCTGACCTGCCCACAAACACTTCCGCTAGTTAGTGTGTTTATATCATGTCGAGAAGACGCTGAGTTCTGCACTGTTTGTTTTGTTTTCCTTGCCGAAAGATTATGATGTGAAGAACCAGTGGTTAAAATTAATTTTTTCCACGATACCACAGCAATACAATTCGATCCTTTTGTTGTTTGCTCATCATTTTACAGAAGACTGCTTCTCTAGTCTTGGCTTTTATCTTTTTTGGCTTCTAATCTACTTTATTTGGACTAACAAGTGTTTCCAAACCACAACCTGTAAGTACAATTGATACGTTATGTGTACACTTTCAAGTGAGTGCTCAACATATCTATTTTTTGTGGTAATATTTACTGTATACCTAGTGCAGCATTAGGTTTCCAGGTAAACCACGATATTACTGTCTTACTAAAACAGTTCTGATAATTCATTGTGAACCCACTATTTCCTAAGAATGTGTTGAATAATGTAGACTGTCGTTGTTCTAATTAATTCGTTTAATAATAAAGAATGTAACTTAGACATATTTTAGTTTACAAACTGTGTTGTTTCATCAGTTAGTCACATTAGCACTCAGCTAACGTATCCACCGGTATTTTGTTGTGTTTACAATTTAGCAGCTAAACTTTAGCTGTGGGCATGATTCACTTGCATAAATGTTAAAATGTGTTTATGTCTTAATTTTAAAAATAGATTGGAGCATATTAATGTTTTATGTGAAGGTGCATCAGGGTTGCCAGGTTTTCATAATAAAACTCACCCAATTGCTATTTAGAACTAAACCAGTCACGTTTCGAGGGGGATCCCCCATAAAAAATTCCATTCTGGGGTGTAAAATAAACACAATTTGTTGGGGTTCTCCTGGTAAATTAGCATTTCCAGGGGCTAAATATAACATTATTAGGGTTATTTTAACCCGCGGACATCAAAAACAGCCACTGTCTTGGCAAGTACTCCCCTCTGTGCCAATCACAACAGGCTTGGCCAGCTGACCAATCAGAGCAGAGTAGGCTTGTGGAAGGAAGGGGTTCACAGACGTTACACTCAAAGCTGCTTCGGACAGTTTTGAAATCATTGACAAAAGACATTTTACAAATGTTTTCTGATCTTAGATGCATTTAAACCTGTTGTAGGTGACTCCAACAATAGTAGGACACTTTAAAAAACCGTATGACCTGCTTTAAAACCCCTGGTTAAGAATATCTGAACAAATCTCTGTCCCTAACTTCATAGCCCATCCCAAACTGTGGATATAAATGATAAATGATATTACTTGTCTTAGATACAATGGGTGGAAGAGTCATGTAGACTTACATTAAAGTAAGGACCCAAACAGAATATTCAAAGACTTTAGGGCAGACTTGGCCAGTAAGCAACCACCTACAGTAGAAACCAACCAGAACACCCTAGAAACTGCCTCGGGAAATCAGCTACAACACCCTTGCATCATTTTTCTTCCATCTAGTCATTGGATCTTTTTTCCTTGACTCCTTTCTACTTTGCACATATCCACATGCCAATGTTTTAAGATTCTCAAACTCTCCCAATTCACCCGCTGGCACACGTGCTCACGACGGGATTTTGAGCCCCGCAGATTGCGAACGACTGCTGGGAGAAGCATTTAGGAGGCGATATCTAGGCGGGGTGTGCACAAGTTGTGTTTGGGGATTCCCGTGACGTGCTCAGCAAGCGTTAGTCACACATAACTGAATCTCTGCCTGCAAGATTGCACATGGACACCCTCACATCTTTGTAAGAACGCCCGAGTGGATGTAGAAGCCAAGGTGCATTATGGGTGAGCAGAGCCAGTGTTGCTGTTTGTGACGCTGATTTTTTTTTTTAGGGAAGGCAGGAGAATGAAGGGCCCAGTGGTTTGTGGGAGGTTCCATCTGTTCCCTTCATGGCACAATAGGCTCCCTCTTGCATGACATGTTTTTCTGCCTCTCGCTGTTTCTCAGAGTGCTCAGCACTAGCGAAAGAGAGAGAGAGGGGTTGAATAGAGCTCATGCTTCTCTTTGCAGACATTTGAGTGTGTGTGATGCTGGGAAATCGCTAAATAAGACATGTTGTGCTCATTTGTGTGCACGCACATTCGGATCTCGAGAAATGACTGCACATTTTTGCATATCTTTGTCCCTTTCTGCAGGTGCACACGCTGCCTCCTATTGTCCAAAGGTCTCCTTTCCATCAGTAATGTGACTTTGTATATGTCGGCGGGTGTAGCTCTGTGTGTGGCTACGGTGTACGTGTGAACGGCAGGGCCGCTCTGTGGTCACATGATTGAGTAGTCATCCATGTCTTTGAGGCTGAGAGAGCATCAAAAGGCTCTTTGTTTACAACTGGAGTGTGGAAATCCTGAGCGGGCTCTTTGGCCCTACAGGGTTGGATAATGCTCCCAGTGGGGCTCATTCCCCTTCCCCTCCTCTCAGAGAGTCCAGCATCTTTTCTCTCCCTCACATTCTGTTCTGTTATCTCTCTGTGTGTCCCTCCCTCAGTCTCTCATGATGTTATTGAGTAACACTTTGTTTTGGAGCTAGTGTTGGTACAGTTCGGTTGCACAGAGAATAAAGGCTAGTTGGGGTTCACAGGGCAGAGAGTGCATTACTGTGGCAACTCTTTGAGAGGCCCCATCCTCAAAGGAGAGCACCGGGTCATGTGACTGTACTACAGAGGGGCTTAAATCATCCACCCACCGCCCCTGCTTTCAGATTTTCAGCTACTTGAAAGAACAAGCTCGCTCTTTCATAGGACCAGATGCAATCTGCAGACTTTTTCGCATCTTATGCAATGATTTTATGGAAAGTATGTGGAGTTGTACTGAATGGATTTGAATGGGTTAAAACAGGTGTAGGCCTGTTGTTTGTCTTGAACAGTTAAACTGCCTGCTGTTCTTCAGAAAAATCCTCCAGGTCCCACAAACTCTTTGGTTTTTCAGCATTTTTGTGTATGTGAACCAACAATGATTGTATGATTTTGAGATCCATCTTTTCACACTGAGGACAACTGAGGGACTATTACATAAGGTTCAAACACTCACTGATGCTCCAGAAGGAAAAACCATGCATTAAGAGCCCGGGGGGTGAAAACTTTTGAACAGAATGGAGATGTGTACGTTTTTCTTATTTTGCCTAAATGTAATATTTTTTTTTTCATTTAGTACTGCCCTTCAGAGGTTACAGAAGATACTTAAATGTTTATTTAATTGACCCTGATCTTCAAATTCAAAAATTTTTCTCCCCTTGGCTCTTAATACATGTTTTTTTCCTTCTAGAGCATCAGTGAGCATTTGAACCTTCTGTAATAGTTGCATATGAGTCTCTCAGTTGTTCTCAGTGTGAAAAGATGAATCTCAATACCATACAGTTATTGTTGGAAAGGGTTCAAATACACAAAAATGCTGGAAAACCAAACAACTTGTGGGACCTTAAGGATTTTTCTGAAGAACAGCAGGCAAGGGACTCATGAACAACTAACACTAAACAAAAAAACACAGCTGTGGATCATTCAGGTAACAACAGTATTAAGAACCTAGTGTACGTAAACTTTTGAACAGGGTAATTTTTGTAATTTAACTAATATGTAACCGTCCTTATGTGAAATATCTTATTCAGGTCACTACTAAATAAACAATAACCTGCATTTTGTATAATCCCTCCTCCTGAAGACACTGATTAGCTTGTTCAGTTGTGTTTGATTAGGAATAGAGCTGAATTCTGCAGGGCAGTAGCTCTCTAGGACTAACTTGTTTGTCCATCTAATGCCAGTTGGGAGAGCTGTATGAACCTGTTTGGTGACACTAGTGGCCGTCAAATTACATACTTCACCTTTAAAATATAAACAGAGAGGGACTTTTTCTTCAGCCATCTGGGGGCCCAGATTCTTTGTGGACCTACATATTCATACTCAAATTACCTTGTCCTTCTCTCTGCTACCTCTCTCTGTCCCTTTTCAGGAACGGCAGAGTAATCCCTGTGTAAATAGTGGGGATAGTGTATAGATGCAGACTCCATGGCCGTTCAGAAATCTATCCAGCTTCTCTGCTCCGCCAAGCTCCAATAGAACAGCTGCCTCCCCCGGGCACCACGGAAACGAAATGTCACGAGCGAAATAAAGGCTCCCGTTCTGAGCGTGTACCTTCTGTCAGCAAACGCCACTTTCCCCAACGCTGCACTTAGTCTTTAATGCACTGCTTGACTTTGCCGACGCTGGGTGGCCTTTTCTTCGGAGAAAACGCCGAAATCACTTGCGTATTGTCATCTCAGGAACCTTTTCTTTTTAGTCTCTGACTTCCCTGCACTGCTGCAAGGGTAAAGAATGAATATGATACACTTGTGATAGGTATGTGAAAGATTGGCCTTTGTAATTCTATCGGTTGATTCTTGGAATTTCCTTCCGGCCAGTGCCAACAGAGAGTAAAGAGAAAATGATTCAAATGAAGACAAACTGAAGACTTTGAATATGATGTTTAGGACATATTAAAGGTATAGCTCACACAAAAATAAAAATTACCCCATGATTTGCTCACCCTCAAGCCATCCTAGGTGTATATTCTTCTTTCAGACGAATACAATCCGAGTTATTTCTGACCCTGGACCACAAAACCAGTCATAAGGGTAATTTTTTTTTATTATTATTGAGATTTATACATCATCTGAAAGCTTTGCATTTTCCAAAGCTTTCTCATTTTCATTAAATTAGCTTTCCATGATATATGGTTTGTTAGGACAGCACAATATTTGGCCAAGATGCAACTATTTGAAAATCTGGAAATCTGAGGGTGCAAAAAAATCAAAATGAGAAAATTGCCTTTAAAGTTGTCCAAATGTTTTGATATATTTACTGGACCTTCATGGAACATGATCTTTCCTAATGATTTTTGGCATAAAAGAAAAATCAATCATTTTGACCCATACAATGTATTTTTGGCTGTTGCTACAAATATACCCATGATACTTAAAACTTAAGGTTTTGTGGTCCAAGGTCACATATTAAAAAATGTCCTGGCTCTTCCAAGCTTTATAATGGCAGTGAATGGCTGTTGAGAATTTGAAACCCAAAAAAATGCATCCATCTATACTAAAAAGTACTCCACACGGCTCCAGGAGGTTTATAAAGGTCTTCTAAAGTGAATCGATGCATTTGTGTAAGAAAAATATCCATATTTAAAACCTTATAAGCCATAATCTCTAGCTTCCTTTCATGTCATATGCCCGTTTATGAGAGAGTGGCTTTATAGCAGCAATGAAAAACCAATGTCCTCTTGGCTTATATTGACATCCTTCAACATTTTTCTTTACAAATCTGTACGACAGTTAGCCGAAGCTAAAGATTGCGGTTTATGAAGTTTTCAATATGCATATTTTTCTTACACAAATGCGTTGTTTCACTTCAGAAGGCCTTTATTAACCCCCAGAGCCGTGTGAAGTGCTTTTTCTGATGGATGGATGCACTTTTTTGGACTTCAAAATCTCAACAGCCATTCACTGCCATTATAAAGCTTGAAAGAGCCAGGACATTTTTTAATATAACTCCGATTGTATTCGTCTGAAAGAAGAAAGTCATATAGATCTAGGTTGGCTTGAGGGTGAGTAACCCATGGAGCCATTTTCATTTTTGGGTGAACATTATTATGAAAAGAACCCTTCCTTTTTGTTTTAATACAGGGATGCCCAATCTTGTTCCTGGAGATCTAACTACCTGCAGAGTAAAGAACGAACCCTGATCAAACACCTTTATGTAATTATCAAGTGCTTCTAAGGATCTTAATGAGCTGCTTCAGTTGTGTTTGATCAGGAAGTTAAATGTCCAGAAACCTCTGTTTAAGATAATTTTCCCTAGCTTTTCAGAGGAGATTTTAACAGTTCTTCAAGACAGCCTGCCCACATTCGCTTTATAGCTCTACACTGTGTCAACAAACGCCTCATTTGTGTCTTTTTTATTTCTCCAAAGGAATGAGACTGGGGTATACGCTGGAGGACTTCGCAATCTCATTGCTTCCTAGGAGAACCAAATACAATATTAAAGAGATCTCATTTGTGATTTTTTCCTGTGGGTTGTCACTCTGTCCCCTTATCAATTGGTTCAGGTTGGGTCATTACGCCGGTAGAATGCCATCATCAGCCGGTGGCTCTGGTTGGCCTTAACAATGCTCTTGATTCAGACGCAAAGATAGTCCTTCTCATGCCGATGTTTAGAATCCGCATGCAGCCTGAAGATGAATAATACAGGAACGCATGCATTTTTAAAGGCCAAAATTACTCAAATCTGTTTTTCAGACAGTCTGGGACAGACGCTTGTGCTCTGTGGGAGCTGCTCTGCTGGAGGATGAGAAAATTCTGTGTGATGTTGAGGAGCACTTTCACTCGCTCGCTCGCGTTCTCGCACTTTTTTAATTCCCCCGTCATGTTTTTGACTTTGTGACCAGCCTTTTTTTTGCAGTCCTCATTTTTTTCGCATGTTGTGGGAGATCAAAGCTTCCTTTTATATGAACAGAGATAAGAGGGCCGTATTGTTATGGAGAGATGGCTAGTTGCAGGGTTACCGGGTAAGAATGTGTGTGTTTTGGAGAAGGAAAGAAAGTGTGTGTGCTTCTGCTAAACAATCAAAGTTTCACAACGATAAAGTGAGTCTTGGTGAGCTCTCTCTCTCTCTCTTTCTCAGTCTCTGTGTGCCGTCTCCTCAGTTCAAAGCCAGTTTGATGTATGAGACTTCCTCCTCCTTCTAATTGCACCTCTTTAATTCCAATGAGGAGGATGCCTACGCGCTGACAGCTAATCACTGACATGGCCCGCTTTACTCGGCAGTTGGGTGTACTTGTCTGGAAACTTCATGTCTGTTTCAACTGTGTATGTGCGTGTGTGTTTAGACACATGTGCATGAGTGTGCACTTGCATCTCTTACTTTGCTAAACTAGCAGACACAACAGCTGGCAGGACACAGTAACGTTTCAGGCATCTGTTCTAGTGTACTCAGGTAATATCTGGCTCGCCATTAAGGCGACTTAAGTGGTTTGTTTCCTCTGATAAGTATGCAATAAAAGGATTCCAATGTGATCTGAAATATTTCCCATCAGATTTTTCCAAGACCGAATTATCTCGGCTATGCCGCTGATGTTAATGCAATATAAATCTAAATTGAGCCTGTTTATTTCTTTTATGGAAATTCCTGGTCTTGTTGTGTGCAAATCATTGGTACATGCCATTCCTGATTTAAACGTTTGTCTTCAGAATCTTTTATCAAAGCAACTTTTCTTTTTCGGCTCATGTGACAAATCCCTCTTAATGTTCAACCCTTCCCCTTCAACCATCTGTCTCCACTGTGGTATTTATGCATCCACTTTTCACAATCCAAATAATATCTGTCTAAATTTCTGTTAGTAACAAATAGCATTTGCTTACTGAGATTCATATCCCTTATAAAAATTAACCATGGTTTTATTGTAGTAAAAGTGTAGTAACTGTGGGTTTTTTGGCATATTGCTTATCGTTTGTATGACCACCGTTTTAATACAAATACTGTGGTAAAATGATGGTTAGTGAGGCAAAACCATGGTTAATTTGTGGTTATCATGGTTTAGCTATAGCTTAACCATGGATTTTGGTTTTATTTGTAAACCATGGTTAATTTTCGTAAGGGATACCATAGTATGTTTTATGGTTTTTTTTTTTTAATACGGTCTAAGTTAATACTTGTTCAGAACAATCACTTTGTCAAAGTTTGTACTATTTTCTGCTTATTTTGATAAATAAAAGAATATTTTTTTTGTTCAATAAATATATTGTCATTAAAATATGTTAATATTTTGAAAAACAGAAACAAAATCATTTTAAAATGTAAAGATTCTGAAAGTATTGAAGAAGATCCCACAGTAAATTAATATAAATTTACAGTAGTAACAACAAATGATATTTCCTTATATGATATGATTAATAGCATGTTTTTAAATATGATGGTTTCATTCTAAACATGGTGATTATCTTTAACATAATAAAAGAATGATATTTACCATCTGAATCTGACAATGGCATGTCAACAAATAGAGAAGTCAACCTTCTATTAATTATCATGTTAATTATTGTGCCTTTTAGGCCCAACAGCAGGGGCACTTTTTATCCCAAATACCATCCTTTTACATATTCTTTTGTTATTTAAAAACTGTTGTTTAATTATCTTGAACAAAACTGAAAATCATTAAGAATACCTTTATCTCAGGATATATTCAATCATTTTAGCAATTCTCATTTGCTACTTAAATTTACAACCATTTTAAAAACATCAACTATTAGATCAAGTAAGCACGTGTATCTTGAAAAGGGGATGTTTTGGATGTTTAGTTCATAAATGAACTATAGTGTCCTGCACCCACTAGTAAAAAAATATCAAAAAATATATCTGGTGTCTGAATAATTTTTGGATTGACTGTACACTTTTAAAAATAAAGGTGCTTTAAAAGGTTCCTCAAGCCATGACATAGAAGAACCATTTTTGGTTCCACAAAGAACCATTCAGTCAAAGTTTCTTTAAAAAAACATTTTTGGTTTCACAAAGAGCCATTCAGTCAAAGGTTCTTTAAGGAACTATCTCTTTCTTACCTTCTTATAATCTGAAGAACCTTAGAAGAACCATAAAAGAACCATTTTTGGTTCCACAAAGAGCCATTCAGTCAAAGGTTCTTTAATGAACCATCTCTTTCTTACCTTTTTATAATCTGAAGAACCTTAGAAGAACCATAGAATAACCATTTTTGGTTCCACAAAGAGCCATTCAGTCAAAGGTTCTTTAATGAACCATCTCTTTCTTACCTTTTTATAATCTGAAGAACCTTAGAAGAACCATAGAATAACCATTTTTGGTTCCACAAAGAGCCATTCAGTCAAAGGTTATTTAATGAACCATCTCTTTCTTACCTTTTTATAATCTGAAGAACCTTAGAAGAACCATAGAAGAACCATTTTTGGTTTCACAAAGAGCCATTCAGTCAAAGGTTCTTTAAGGAACTATCTCTTTCTTACCTTTTTATAATCTGAAGAACCTTAGAAGAACCATAGAATAACCATTTTTGGTTTCACAAAGAGCCATTCAGTCAAAGGTTCTTTAAGGAACTATCTCTTTCTTACCTTTTTATAATCTGAAGAACCTTAGAAGAACCATAGAAGAACCATTATTGGTTCCACAAAGAGCCATTCAGTCAAAGGTTCTTTAATGAACCATCTCTTTCTTACCTTTTTATAATCTGAAGAACCTTAGAAGAACCATAGAAGAACCATTTTTGGTTCCACAAAGAGCCATTCAGTCAAAGGTTCTTTAATGAACCATCTCTTTCTTACCTTTTTATAATCTGAAGAACCTTAGAAGAACCATAGAAGAACCATTTTTGGTTCCACAAAGAGCCATTCAGTCAAAGGTTCTTTAATGAACCATCTCTTTCTTACATTTTTATAATCTGAGGAACCTTAGAAAAACCATAGAAGAACCATTTTTGGTTTCACAAAGAGCCATTCAGTCAAAGGTTCTTCATAGAACCACCTTTTTCTTACCTTTTTATAATCTGAAGAACCTTATTTCGCCACAAAGACTTTTGTGAAGCAGAAAGGTTCTTCAGATGTTCTTCAAAGGTTCTTTATCCAACCATTTAGACAAAAAAGGTTCTTCTATGGCATCGTGAAGCACCTTTATTTTCAGGAGTGTATGTTTTGTGAACATGTTGAACTCATTATTTTGTTTGTGGTTGTGACAAAAACTGTGATGGTTTTTGAACAACTTATTTTTACAGCTTAGTTTCAGTAAATGGTAAAGCAGAATTAGAAAGCTTTGCATTTTCAGCATTAAAGCACATTTGCGTACTTTAAACTTTATTTTGTTTTAAATGAAATCCTGTTCTCAAGATAGTCTCCTTTAAATATAACTTCCCTTTCACTGTCCTTCACAGTCTAGTAAACGTCAGAAATGCTTATCTTGTTTAAACGTGTTCATGTTTGTTTTCCCAAGCAAGACAGGTTGATTAAAATGACAAATTATGAATAAAACTTTCAAATATTAGGGTTATTATTGCACTTGATTGAGAAGCATATTACGTTACCTGTCATCTCGTACCTTTATTACACTTTCAAATCATGCGAACAGACTTGAAGTGAATTAACATACTGTTTTGTCTTAATTTACTATCGAACCAGACTCCACTACTGTTTGTGAACTGTTGTTTATTACTCCTAATACATCCTGTCTGCTTAGTGTGCTACTGTTGTTTATGGGCCACAGAACAGATGAGGATTTTATTCGACAGAGCCTGCATTGGTATGCACATAGACGCGGGCACATAGAGTTTTGACACCAGGGACACTTGCACTACTTCCTTCTCTCAAAGCCAATTAACATGAAACCTCATGTGGAGGAGACTGTCTAAGGCTGTAAGTCAAACTCGCATTCTCCCACAGGTTTGCAGCTGAACTGATGCATGTTCACATACTGCCTTTCCAAACGCACAAGAGTATATACACAAGTCTATCTCTCTCGCTCTCTCGCTCTCTCTCGGGCCATTGTGACCCTGAGTATTTTCCCTCACATCCAGGAAAGGCTACTTCCCTGCCTCTTACCGAAATAACCTGCAGTCTAATTTTAACCTGCGGGTGTTCAGACAAAGAATAGAGCTCATGATCTTTGCACTCATTTATGTGCCTAAATTTACCCTGCAGTTTTAGTGGAGGCTGCAAATGTCAATTAGGCATAGCTGATGTATTCACAGTTAGATCTGGCACTGGAAAGACTACCGTAATATTACCATTGTTATTTTGGACGTACTATGGTAGAACCGTATTTTATTTTCTGAGAAAAAGAACTCATGGTACTTTGATGTATGTATTTGAGATTCATATACCATGGTATATATATCATGCTTACAGAAATACCATGGTAAAATAAATGTCCAATAAATAAATAAAATTAAAATAAGACACAATAAAATACATTAAAAAAAAATAAATAAAAAAATAAATAAAATAAAATAAAATAAAATAAAATAAAATAAATAGTAACATAATATTTATGGTGGTTTATATATGTACCATGATGTTCTTTGGAAGTACTTTGTAATACTATGTAAATCCCAATATATATATATATATATATATAAATAAAATAAAATAAAAAAGATAAAATTAAATAAATGAATAAATAAATAAATAAATAAAACAAAATGTAAAGAATGAAATAATGAAATTAATGAAAATGAATTAAACAAAAAAAATTAAAATATAAAATAATAATAAAATAAATATAATTTAGTTAATTAAATAATATAAAATAAAACAAAATATAAATAATTAAATAGAAATACAATGTGAAAAAATAATGAAAATAAAAATTATAAAATAAAACACACTGTGAAAATGAAATAATAAAATTAAATAAGATACAATAAAATAAAATAAATTAAAAAATAAAATAAAAATAAATAAAATAAGATAAGTTACAATAAAATAAATTAAATTAAAAAATTTAAATTAAAATAAATTAAATTAAATTAAAAAATATAAAATAAAACAAAATATAAAATGTATATATTTTTTAATAATCCATGGTCATGAAATGGTGATGAAATACCATGGTGTATATATATAGCATACTTACGGAAATACCATGGTAAATGTTCATAAAATAAAATAAAAAATTACTTTGTAATACTATGTAAATACCACAGTGTAAAAAAATAAATAAAATAAAATAAAATAAGATAAAATAAGAAAAGAAAAAAAAAAGAAAAAGGAAAAAATATATATATATATATATATATATATATATATATATATATATATATATATATATATATAACAAAATGTAAAGAATAATAAAATAAATTAAATTAAATAAATAAAACAAAATGTAAAAAAAATAAAATAAAATAAATGTAAAAAAAAAAAATATATATATATATATATATATAACAACAAAATGTAAAACAGTAATAAGATACAATAAAATAAATTAAATTAAATTAATAAAATAAATGTAAAAAAAATACATTAACAAAATAAAATAAAATAAAATATAACAAAATGTAAATAAAATATATACAAATAAAATATAACAAAATGTAAAATAAATAAATAAATAAAATAAAATAGTAACAGTATCCACATTACCTGTTTGGGTAGTTTATTGGAAGTTTAAATATGTACCATGATATTCTTATAAGTGCTTTGTAATACTATGTAAATACCATGGTACATAAATATGGTAATTGTTTAGTACACTACTGTTCAAAGGTTTGCAGTCAGAAAGATTTTTGTCTCTTATACTCACCAAAGCCATATTTTGTGAAATATGATTATTGGTAAATATACATTGTAATTATTATTTTAAATAACAGTTTATTACATAAAATAACAGTTTTGAATGGTAGTACATGGTACTTTTGGATGCTAGGAAGCACTGTAGATTTTTTTTTTTAGATATGTACCATGGTAATTCTGGAAGTTTCTTGTATATGAATATAGTAACCATTCAAGGTCTCATGCGCTTCAGTCTGTTTGTGTCAGTATATGATGTTCTTAATTAATTTTCGCCTCAATTAACAAGTGCTCATCATACTCAGCAAGCCAATTACAACAGGTACAGCAAGCAGGCTGTAATTATTCTCATAAAGCACTTTTAATCTTCACAATGACTGTATCTGTGTGTGTAAGCGTGTGAAAACAAGCAGGAAATATGTTGTTTCTCAATAAGCGCAGCTCAGCTTGTCTTTATGTCTCTGTGGGGAGGATCCATCATATGAGCAGCTGCAAAACAATCAAACTCACAGCTGATTTTTAGTTTGCGCTTGACGTCAGAAAGCCAAGCAGCATTACTGAACTAAAGGTCAAACCATCATACAGACACAGCAATGTGGACTCAACCAATAGCGTGAGATTGGGGGTGGGGCTATCTGTTTAACCAACCAATGGAAGGCAGGGGGAGCGTTCACGAATTCTGACTTATTAAGTTCGCTTGAGAAAGCCAAAGTACGGAAATGCTATTTAAACTTACAGTTATTATTATTAAATTTCTAGCCGCTACTAGAGCTTTAACTCTACAAACCCCAAACTCAGCCCAGATCTTCAGACTGATCTGACTGGAGTTGCTATATCGTTTCTAACTGATCGGACTTATGGTTTTCCTAAAAATGATGATTAAAACTGGGAAAAATCCCATAGACTTGCATTGAATGCATGTTCAAATCAGCCAAGACTATTCAAACTCCAACTGTCAATCTATCTCTCTAACCGAACCTAGCAACTACAATCATGTTAGTGACATGCTAATCATGCTAGAAACATGTTAACAACATGCTAATAACTTTATAACCATGATAGAAACATGCTAGCAACATGTTAATCATGCTAGAAACATGTTAATAACATGCTAATCAGGCTAGAAATATGTTAACAACATGTTAATCATGCTAGTAACTTGCTAATCATGCTAGTAATGCTAGCGTCATGTTAGCGACAGTCTGAACTGAGTTTGACAAGTTTGGTTTAATGTCAATGCTAATCATGCTAGAAACGTGCTAGTAATTTGCTAATCATGCTAACAACAGGCTACTAATGCTAACATCATGCTAGCAACATTCTAATTATCCTTGCAACATGTTAGTAATGGGCTAATCATGTTAGAAACATGCTAGAAACATGCTAATCATGTTAAAAATGTGCTAGTGCCTTGTTAATAATGCTAGAAACATGCTAGCAACATGTTAGTTTTGCTAACAACATGCTAGCAACACGCTATTGACATGTTAATCATGTTAGACACATGCTAGAAACATGCTAACGACATGTTAATCAGGCTAGAAGCATTTAAACAACATGTTAATCATGCTAGTAACTTGCTAATAATGCTAACAACAGGCTTCTAATGCTAACATTATGCTAGCAACATTTTAATTATCCTAGCAACATGTTAGTAAAGGACTAATCATGGTAGAAACATGCTAATAACAGGTTAATCATGTTAGAAACATGCTAATCATGTTAGTTACATGCTAAAAACTTGCTAATCATGCTAGAAACATGTTAGCAACCTGTTCTTGATGTTAACAACATGCTAGAATCATGCTAACAACATGTTAACCAGACTAGAAACATGTAAACACCATGTTAATCATGCTAGTAACTTGCTAATCATGCTAGTAATGCTAGCATCATGCTAATGATATTCTAATCGTGCTAGTAACATGCTAATCATGTTAGACACATTCTAGAAACATGCTAACAACATGCTTATCATGTTAGAAATGTGCTAATGCCTTGCTAATCATGTTAGAAACATGGTACCAACATGTTGATGCTAACAACATGCTATCAACATACTAGCAACACACTATTGACATGTTAATCATGTTACAGAAATGCTAACAACATGCTAATCATGCTAGAAACATGCAAACAACAGGCTTCTAATGCTAACATCATGCTAACAGCATGCTAATCATGCAAGTAACAATGCTAATAGCTTGCTAATCATGCTAGAAACATGCTAATTAAGCAAGAAACATGTTAACAACATACTAGTAACTTGTAAGGCATGCTAGAAACATGCTAACAACAGGCTTCTAATGCTAACATCATGTTAACAGCATGCTAATCGTACTAGTAACATGGTAATAGCTTGCTAATCATGCTAGAAACATGCTAATTAAGCTAGAAACATGTTAACAACATGCTAGTAACTTGCTAATCATGCTAGTAATGCTAGCATGATAACGTCATTCTAATCATGCTTGTAACATGCTGATCATGTTAGACACATCCTAGAAACATGCTGACAACGTGCTAATCATGTTAGAAACATGCTAGATCCTTGCTAATCATGCTAGAATTGTGCTAGCAACATGTTAATGATGCTAACAAAATGATAGAAACATGCTATTGACATGTTAATCATGTTACAAACATGTTAGAAACATGCTAACAACATGTTAATCATGCTAGAAACATGCTAGCAACACGTTAATCATGCTAACAACATGCTAGAAACATGCTAGTTCTTTGCTAATCATGCTAGAAACATGCTAGCAACATGTTAATGATGTTAACAACATGCTAGAAACACGCCATTGACATGTTATTCATGTTACAAACATGCTAGAAACATGCTAACAACATGCTAATCATGTTAGAAACATGCTAGATCCTTGCTAATCATGCTAGAATCGTGCTAGCAACATGTTAATGCTGTTATCAACATGATAGAAACACGCTATTGACATGTTATTCATGTTACAAACATGCTAGAAACATGCTAACAACATGCTAATCATGTTAGAAACATGCTAGATCCTTGCTAATCATGCTAGAATCGTGCTAGCAACATGTTAATGATGTTAACAACATGATAGAAACACGCTATTGACATGTTAATCATGTTACAAACATGTTAGAAACATGCTAACAACATGTTAATCATGCTAGAAACATGCTAGCAAAATGTTAATGATGCTAACAACATGCTAGAAACACGCTTTTGACATGTTAATCATGTTACAAACATGCTAGAAACATGCTAGTTCCTTGCTAATCAATGCTAGAAACATGCTAGCAACATGTTAATGATGTTAACAACATGATAGAAACATGCTTTTGACATGTTAATCCTGTTACAAACATGCTAGAAACATGCTAGTTCCTTGCTAATCATGCTAGAAACATGCTAGCAACATGGTAATGATGTTAACAACATGATAGAAACACGCTTTTGACATGTTAATCCTGTTACAAACATGCTAGAAACATGCTAGTTCCTTGCTAATTATGCTAGAAACATGCTAGCAACATGTTAATGATGTTAACAACATGATATAAACACGCTTTTGACATGTTAATCCTGTTACAAACATGCTAGAAACATGCTAGTTCCTTGCTAATCATGCTAGAAACATGCTAGCAACATGTTAATGATGTTAACAACATGCTAGAAACATGCTAACAACATGTTAATCATGCTAGAAACGTGCTAGCAACATGCTAGTAACATTCTAAATGAGTTAGAAACAGTATTGCCTTCAAAACATTCAAGCTTTAAGCTTTAAAACTACTTTAAACGTCAATCTTTTTCGTACTGAAACCCGTAACATTTCTACAATTTGTAAAACTAAATTTCTAAAACTTTTTCACACTTTCTGATCAGGCTTTTTCAAGCCAACTTAAAGTTTGTCTTGACAAACCTTTTTATTTAGTTTAGATTTGTTGGGTTTTTTGTTGATTTGGCTGACTTTTCACCATTTTTAACTGTAAACACACTTAGTATTGTCAATTATTTTAACGTTTATCTCTGGAATGAGTCCAGTGTTGACGGACGGAGTGAGATAAATCAGCGGGTTCCGGTGCAGCGTGGAGGGACAGGAAGGCCTGTTGAGGGGATGAGGTGTGGCTGGAAGCCAAACGTCCGTGTTTGTGTGTTGTAAGAGAGCAGCTGTGTGCGCCGCGAGTGGGACGCGTTCTTGGAGCGCTATCATCCGGTTTCCACTCACCAGGTCCTCACGTCCTCCTTCGGCCAATTATATCACTCCTCTGTCCTTCAGCCTTCCCGCTCGACCAACGATGGTCTGAACTGTGTTTGACAGGTTTCGGTTTATGTCCTTGCCCTTGAGAAATGCTACTAATAAGATAAAGCGTGTAACAGAATAAAGCACTTGAAAGAATAAAATTGGATCATCTTTTGTGTTGTTAGAAAGAAAGCAATCACTTTAAGTGGTTTGAGGGAGAGCGGGAAGTTAGATGCGTGGCAACAACAGTGCAGTTGACAGTGGCAACAACAAAAAAAGAGAAAAGAGAAAAATACATCTAAAAGAAAAGAAAGTAAAAGGCCGAAGGACCTTCAGACAAGAGATGCTCTCAACTGAACACACACACAACAAATCCATCGATCTACAAATGACAGCTACAGAAAGAAACAGGCATGCGGAGGAAGAAGGTGAATAAAGAAAAGTGAGCTAAAAGCCAAAGTCCACGGCCATGTTAAGCTGTCAGATGCGAATTCAATGTACTCTTTTTAGAAGGTAGGAAGCAATATAATTATAAAGCAGTATTGCATACATACTTTATGATGAGGTCAATCCCAGAATGCATTTTCTTAATACATTTATTCAACAAGGACGCATTAAACTGATCAAAAGTGACAGTAAAGAAAAAAATGCTTTCAAATACAGGCTGGTTTTCTGAATCTTAAGGGGGAAAAAATGTTTTATTATATATTAAACATTTTTGACATTGATGACATTAAGAAAATATTTACATGATATTAGAATGATTTCTAAGTTATTTCCATCCATTTTAATTTAATATTTCCTTATTTACCAGTAGTGCTAGTATTTTCTTCCTTTTTATGCTGTATAAAAGTGTTTATGTATTACCGAAGTGGTACTATTTGAATTATTTTTTAGGTATTATGTGTGGTTGGTGCTTGGTATAAATATGTGAATACAAGTGTAATTTCCTTTTAGAGATGTAAAAGCATCTAATTATGGTTATTGTTTCTATTTATGTGTGTTTTTTTATGTTGGTGGAGTGTATTATTATCACAGAATAGGAAAAATGAACTGAAAAGAAATGAGAAGGAAAAATGCATATGTGTAAGTATTAAGGGAATTGAATAAAAGGACATGATAAAGTATAAAATGATTTCTGAAGGATCATGTGACATTATAATGGCTGAAAATTCAGCTTTGCCGTCACAGGAATAAATTCATTTTTAAAATATATTAGAATCAAAAATAATATTTTAACTAGTAAAAATGGAATCTATATGAAAGCCCATTTCTGCCATTGAATAAAAAAAAATTAAACAAGGTATTTGTGACTTTTTATCTTGCAATTCTGACTTTTTTTTCTCAAAATTATGAGTTATAAACTCGCAATTGTGAGATATAAAGTAAGAATTGCGATATATAACTCACAATTGCAAAAAATAATCAGAATTACAAGATATAAACTCGCAGCTGCAGGAAATAAAGTCAGAATTGCAAGAATTAAACTCGCAATTGCGTTTCTAAAGTCAGATTTGTATGATATAAATTCACAATTGTGACTTTTTTTCTCAGAATTGCATGATATAAACTCATAAGCTAAAAAGTCAGAAATGGGTGATATAAACTGGCAACTGCAAGCTAAAAAGTCAGAATTGTGATATAAAGTGACTTTTTTTCAGAATTGTGTGATATAAACTCACAATTGCGAATTATAAAGTCAGAATTCCGAGATATAACCACAATTTTGACTTTTTTTCAGAATTGCATGATATAAACTCACAACTGTGAGAAATATAGTCAGAATTACAAGATATAAACTCGCAATTGACTTATAAAGTCAGATTTGCGTGATATAAAGTCACAATTCTGAAGTTTTTTCTCAGAATTGTGTGATATAAACTCACAATTGCAAGAAAAACTCTGAATTACAAGATACGAACTCACAATTGCGAATTATAAAGTCAGATTTGTGTGATATAAACTGGCAATTGCAAGCTAAAAAGTCAGAATTTTGATATAAAGTTACAGTTCTGACTTTTTTTACTCAGAATCGCGTGATATAAACACAATTCTGACTTTTTCTTAGAATTGCGTGATATAAACTCAATTGTGAAAAATAAAGTCAGAATTACAAGATATAAACTCGCAATTGCATTATAAAGTCAGATTTGCGTGATATGAAGTCACAATTTTGACGTTTTTTCTCAGAATTGTGTGATATAAACTTGTAGTTGCGAGTTATAACGTCAGAATTATGAGATATAAACACAATTCTGACTATTTCTTAGAACTGCGTGATATAAAGTCACAATTTTGAAGTTTTTTCTCAGAATTGCGCGATATAAACTCACAATTGCATGTTATGAAGTCAAATTGCAAGATATATACAATTCATAATTCAGACTTTTTTCTCAGAATCGCGTGATATAAACTTACAATTGTGAATTAGAAAGTCAGAATTGCGAGATATAATCACAATTCAGACTTTTTTCTTAGAATTGCGTGGTATAAACTCACAATTGCAAGTAATAAAGTCAGAATTACAAGATATAAATTCAGAATTTCCTTATAAAGTCAGATTTGCGTGATATAAAGTCACTATTTCGAGAAAAAGTCAGAATTACAAGAGATAAACTTGCAATTGTGAATTATAAAGTCAGATTTGTGTGATATAAACTGGCAATTGCGAGCTAAAAAGTCTGAATTTTGATATAAAGTCACAATTCTGACTTTTTTCTCAGAATTGCGTGATATAAACTCACAATTGTGAAAAATTAAAGTCAGAATTACTAGATATAAACTCACAATTGCCTTATAAAGTCAGATTTGTGTGATATAAAGTTAATTCTGACTTTTTTCTCAGAATTGCATGATATAAACTCACAGTTGCAAGAATGAAGTCAGAATTACAAGATATAATCTCGCAATTGCAAATTATAAAGTTAGATTTGTGTGATATAAACTGGCAATTGCGAGCTAAAAAGTCAGAATTGTGATATAAAGTCACAATTCTTACTTTTTTTTCTCAGAATTATGTTATATAAACTCACAATTGCAAGAAATAAAGTCAGAACTACAAGATATAAACTCACAATTGACTTATAAAGTCAATTTGCGTGATATAAAGTTAATTCTGATTTTTTTTTCTCAGAATTGTGTGATATAAACTCACAATTTTGAGTTATAGTCAGAATTGCATGACATAAACTCATAATTGCAAGTTAATTCTGACTTTTTCTCAGAATTGTGTGATAAAAACTCAAAATTATAGTCAGAACTGCATGACATAAACT
This sequence comes from Garra rufa, assembly GCF_049309525.1. Classification (NCBI taxonomy): domain Eukaryota; kingdom Metazoa; phylum Chordata; class Actinopteri; order Cypriniformes; family Cyprinidae; genus Garra; species Garra rufa. The sequence continues at coordinate 39,188,864 of NC_133362.1, read as the reverse complement.
CATAATTGCGTGTTTTAAAGTTAGGAAGATATAAAGTCACAATTGTGTCTTTGTTTCTCATAATTGCAAGTTTATATCTAACAATTCTGACTTTATAACTCACAGTTGCAAGTTTATATCTCACAAGTCTGAGTAAAAAGTCAGAATTGTGAGATTCAGTGGGGAAAATGGGCTTCCATAGTTAGCTTTGCAACAAACTAATGTCAGATTCTGTTGGTAGTTGAGTATCCAGTGTTATTTGGAGGTGTTTGTCTGTCGTTCCCTATGTAGAGCACTCCAAACCAGTCACTTATGAGGATCCATTTCAGTTAGTATGCCGCCTAAAGGGGCGTTCACACTGCTAGCGGTTTGCACGGTGACAAAGCAACCTGCAGTCATTCATTTTTAATGAGAGTTCCAGCGAGATGAGCGACAGCGACCGTTGGCGATGCAACAAAGTTAAACAAAGTTGAGTTCAACTTCTTGCAAATGAATTGCAAAACGGTTAATATAGCGATACAGTTGAGTAGCAACCAAGAGTGCAGACACTCAGTGACCTCCAGTGGTGTAACCGCTATCAATGTGACCGGCCCTTTAGGACGCAGTTAGTCTGTAGAAAGCAGGGCAGCTGACTAGGTTTGAAACAGAGCTGGAGAGAGCGAGGAGATGAAGGTGCAGACCTGACAGGCCGTGATGGAAAGTTGTAGGCTGGCAGGCATTGTGTTCTAAAGGTCATTGTGATCCCAGTCTGAATAGCTCCAGAGTGATTTCTCTTTATGCAAGCAGACTTAAAAAGCATATTGCACTGCCTGACCTAAGCACACACACCCAGACAGTCAGGATGATACTTTTATGCATACTTTAATTCAACACTTTAATTCAACAAAGATACATTAAATTAATCAAAAGTGGCAGTACAGCTATTTATGATGTTACAAAATATTTCTGTTTCAAATAAATCACAGTTGTCGCAAAATAATTAAGCAATTAGCACTGATAATATTAGAAATGTGTCTTGTGCAGTCAATTAGCACATTAGAATGCTTTCTGAAGGATCATGTGACACTGAATACTGGAGTAATGGGGCTTTTCAGAAAATTCATCTTTGCCAATGAAGTAATAAATTATAAATAAATAAAATAAAATAAAATAAAATAAATAAGTAAATATGACATTTGCGATTGCAAATTTATATCTTGCTGTTATTTTCTGTTTAAAATTCTGCCTAAAATTATGAGTTTATATCTCGCAATTCTGAGATCTAAAATTTGAGAGAGAAAAACAGAACTGTGAGATATAAACTCGGAATTGCGAGGAAAAAGTCTGAATTGTGAGATATAAACTCAGATATGCAATTGTGAGAATTGTGAGGAAAAAAGTTAGAATTGTAAGATAAACTCAAAATTGTAAGAAAAAAAAGTTAAAATTGTGAGATGTAACTCAGAATTGTGAGGAAAAAAGTTAGAATTGTAAGATAAAACTCAAAATTGTAAGAAATAAAAGTTAGAATTGTGAGATGTAACTCAGAATAGTGAGGGGAAAAAGTTAGAATTGTGAGAAGAAAAGTTGCAATTGTGAAATATAAACTTAAAATTGTGGAAAAAAGTTAGAATTGTGAGATGTAAACTCAGAATTAAGATGTAAATTCAGAAATGCAAGAAAAAAGTTAGAATTGTAAGATATAAACTCAAAATTTTTAGAAATAAAAGTTAGAATTGTGAGATGTAACTCAGAATTGTGAGAAAAAAAATCGGAATTATGAGATATAATTCAGAATTCTGAGAAAAAAAGTTAGAATTGGGAGATATGAACTCAAAAGTGTAAGAAATAAAAGTTAGAATTATGAGATCTAACTCAAAATAGTGAGCAAAAAAGTTAGAGTTGTGAGATATAACTCAGAAGTGTGAGAAAAAAAGTCAGAAATTGAAGATTTTACTCAGAATTGTGAGAAAAAAAGTTAAAATTGAGAGATATAACTCAGAAGTGTGAGAAAAAAAGTCAGAAATTGAAGATTTTACTCAGAATTGTGAGAAAAAAAGTTAGAATTGAGAGATATAACTCAGAAGTGTGAGAAAAAAAAGTCAGAAATTGAAGATTTTACTCAGAATTGTGAGGACAAAAGTTAAAATTGAGAGATATAACTCAGAAGTGTGAGAAAAAAAAGTCAGAAATTGAAGATTTTACTCAGAATTGTGAGAAAAAAGTTAGAATTGAGAGATATAACTCAGAAGTGTGAGAAAAAAAAGTCAGAAATTGAAGATTTTACTCAGAATTGTGAGAAAAAAAGTTAGAATTGAGAGATATAACTCAGAAGTGTGAGAAAAAAAGTCAGAAATTGAAGATTTTACTCAGAATTGTGAGAAAAAAGTTAGAATTGAGAGATATAAATCAGAAGTGTGAGAAAAAAAGTCAGAAATTGAAGATTTTACTCAGAATTGTGAGAAAAAAAGTTAGAATTGAGAGATATAACTCAGAAGTGAGAAAAAAAAGTCAGAAATTGAAGATTTTACTCAGAATTGTGAGAAAAAAAGTTAGAATTGAGAGATATAACTCAGAAGTGTGAGAAAAAAAGTCAGAAATTGAAGATTTTACTCAGAATTGTGAGAAAAAAAGTTAGAATTGAGAGATATAAATCAGAAGTGTGAGAAAAAAAAGTCAGAAATTGAAGATTTTACTCAGAATTGTGAGGACAAAAGTTAGAATTGAGAGATATAACTCAGAAGTGTGAGAAAAAAAAGTCAGAAATTGAAGATTTTACTCAGAATTGTGAGAAAAAAGTTAGAATTGAGAGATATAACTCAGAAGTGTGAGAAAAAAAAGTCAGAAATTGAAGATTTTACTCAGAATTGTGAGAAAAAAGTTAGAATTGAGAGATATAACTCAGAAGTGTGAGAAAAAAAAGTCAGAAATTGAAGATTTTACTCAGAATTGTGAGGACAAAAGTTAGAATTGAGAGATATAACTCAGAAGTGTGAGAAAAAAAAGTCAGAAATTGAAGATTTTACTCAGAATTGTGAGAAAAAAGTTAGAATTGAGAGATATAACTCAGAAGTGTGAGAAAAAAAAGTCAGAAATTGAAGATTTTACTCAGAATTGTGAGAAAAAAAGTTAGAATTGAGAGATATAACTCAGAAGTGTGAGAAAAAAAGTCAGAAATTGAAGATTTTACTCAGAATTGTGAGAAAAAAGTTAGAATTGAGAGATATAAATCAGAAGTGTGAGAAAAAAAGTCAGAAATTGAAGATTTTACTCAGAATTGTGAGAAAAAAAGTTAGAATTGAGAGATATAACTCAGAAGTGAGAAAAAAAAGTCAGAAATTGAAGATTTTACTCAGAATTGTGAGAAAAAAAGTTAGAATTGAGAGATATAACTCAGAAGTGTGAGAAAAAAAAGTCAGAAATTGAAGATTTTACTCAGAATTGTGAGAAAAAAAGTTAGAATTGAGAGATATAACTCAGAAGTGTGAGAAAAAAAGTTAGAATTGAGAGATATAACTCAGAAGTCTAAAAAAAGTCAGAAATGGGAGATTTTACTCAGAATTGAGAGAAAAAAAGTTAGAATTGAGAGATATAACTCAGAAGTGTGAGAAAAAAAAGTCAGAAATTGAAGATTTTACTCAGAATTGTGAGAAAAAAGTTAGAATTGAGAGATATAACTCAGAAGTGTGAGAAAAAAAAGTCAGAAATTGAAGATTTTACTCAGAATTGTGAGAAAAAAGTTAGAATTGAGAGATATAACTCAGAAGTGTGAGAAAAAAAAGTCAGAAATTGAAGATTTTACTCAGAATTGTGAGGACAAAAGTTAGAATTGAGAGATATAACTCAGAAGTGTGAGAAAAAAAAGTCAGAAATTGAAGATTTTACTCAGAATTGTGAGAAAAAAGTTAGAATTGAGAGATATAACTCAGAAGTGTGAGAAAAAAAAGTCAGAAATTGAAGATTTTACTCAGAATTGTGAGAAAAAAAGTTAGAATTGAGAGATATAACTCAGAAGTGTGAGAAAAAAAGTCAGAAATTGAAGATTTTACTCAGAATTGTGAGAAAAAAGTTAGAATTGAGAGATATAAATCAGAAGTGTGAGAAAAAAAGTCAGAAATTGAAGATTTTACTCAGAATTGTGAGAAAAAAAGTTAGAATTGAGAGATATAACTCAGAAGTGAGAAAAAAAAGTCAGAAATTGAAGATTTTACTCAGAATTGTGAGAAAAAAAGTTAGAATTGAGAGATATAACTCAGAAGTGTGAGAAAAAAAAGTCAGAAATTGAAGATTTTACTCAGAATTGTGAGAAAAAAAGTTAGAATTGAGAGATATAACTCAGAAGTGTGAGAAAAAAAGTTAGAATTGAGAGATATAACTCAGAAGTCTAAAAAAAGTCAGAAATGGGAGATTTTACTCAGAATTGAGAGAAAAAAAGTTAGAATTGAGAGATATAACTCAGAAGTGTGAGAAAAAAAAGTCAGAAATTGAAGATTTTACTCAGAATTGTGAGAAAAAAGTTAGAATTGAGAGATATAACTCAGAAGTGTGAGAAAAAAAAGTCAGAAATTGAAGATTTTACTCAGAATTGTGAGAAAAAAGTTAGAATTGAGAGATATAACTCAGAAGTGTGAGAAAAAAAAGTCAGAAATTGAAGATTTTACTCAGAATTGTGAGGACAAAAGTTAGAATTGAGAGATATAACTCAGAAGTGTGAGAAAAAAAAAGTCAGAAATTGAAGATTTTACTCAGAATTGTGAGAAAAAAGTTAGAATTGAGAGATATAACTCAGAAGTGTGAGAAAAAAAAGTCAGAAATTGAAGATTTTACTCAGAATTGTGAGAAAAAAAGTTAGAATTGAGAGATATAACTCAGAAGTGTGAGAAAAAAAGTCAGAAATTGAAGATTTTACTCAGAATTGTGAGAAAAAAGTTAGAATTGAGAGATATAAATCAGAAGTGTGAGAAAAAAAGTCAGAAATTGAAGATTTTACTCAGAATTGTGAGAAAAAAAGTTAGAATTGAGAGATATAAATCAGAAGTGTGAGAAAAAAAAGTCAGAAATTGAAGATTTTACTCAGAATTGTGAGGACAAAAGTTAGAATTGAGAGATATAACTCAGAAGTGTGAGAAAAAAAAGTCAGAAATTGAAGATTTTACTCAGAATTGTGAGAAAAAAGTTAGAATTGAGAGATATAACTCAGAAGTGTGAGAAAAAAAAGTCAGAAATTGAAGATTTTACTCAGAATTGTGAGGACAAAAGTTAGAATTGAGAGATATAACTCAGAAGTGTGAGAAAAAAAAGTCAGAAATTGAAGATTTTACTCAGAATTGTGAGAAAAAAGTTAGAATTGAGAGATATAACTCAGAAGTGTGAGAAAAAAAAGTCAGAAATTGAAGATTTTACTCAGAATTGTGAGAAAAAAAGTTAGAATTGAGAGATATAACTCAGAAGTGTGAGAAAAAAAGTCAGAAATTGAAGATTTTACTCAGAATTGTGAGAAAAAAGTTAGAATTGAGAGATATAAATCAGAAGTGTGAGAAAAAAAGTCAGAAATTGAAGATTTTACTCAGAATTGTGAGAAAAAAAGTTAGAATTGAGAGATATAACTCAGAAGTGAGAAAAAAAAGTCAGAAATTGAAGATTTTACTCAGAATTGTGAGAAAAAAAGTTAGAATTGAGAGATATAAATCAGAAGTGTGAGAAAAAAAGTCAGAAATTGAAGATTTTACTCAGAATTGTGAGAAAAAAAGTTAGAATTGAGAGATATAACTCAGAAGTGAGAAAAAAAAGTCAGAAATTGAAGATTTTACTCAGAATTGTGAGAAAAAAAGTTAGAATTGAGAGATATAACTCAGAAGTGTGAGAAAAAAAGTCAGAAATTGAAGATTTTACTCAGAATTGTGAGAAAAAAAGTTAGAATTGAGAGATATAACTCAGAAGTGAGAAAAAAAAGTCAGAAATTGAAGATTTTACTCAGAATTGTGAGAAAAAAAGTTAGAATTGAGAGATATAACTCAGAAGTGTGAGAAAAAAAAAGTCAGAAATTGAAGATTTTACTCAGAATTGTGAGAAAAAAAGTTAGAATTGAGAGATATAACTCAGAAGTGAGAAAAAAAAGTCAGAAATTGAAGATTTTACTCAGAATTGTGAGAAAAAAAGTTAGAATTGAGAGATATAACTCAGAAGTCTAAAAAAAAAGTCAGAAATGGGAGATTTTACTCAGAATTGAGAGGGAAAAAGTTATAATTGAGAGATATAACTCAGAATTGTGACATAAAAAGTCACAGCTACCTTTTTATTTATTCTTTTTTATTCCATGGCAGAAGCCGGCTTTTAAGTTATAATTATATTTTACAGTATTACTGCTTTTTGATGAATAAAATCACTGTGCAAAACAAAAGTTTAAAGTTGACCAGCTACATACAGGAGACAGGCCACTTGTAAAAATATGAATGAGAGAAATCACAAAGCTCAGTAGCAATATCAGTCAGAACCCAGGGGCCAAATGGTGAAAATTTGATTTAGCAGTTTCCCTCCCAGAGCCCTTTTTATATTACACTGAAATCAGGACCATTGGCGTTTGCTCGGAGCGTCCGCATGCAGATACCCGCACATTAACACGGTCGCTCTGGTGCAAAGAGAGGCCCTTTGTTCTGTCAGCGTGCAGCGCTGTTGCACGATGTGAGCAGGAAGGGCCCACGGCAACGCTGTCACAGAAGGAGGCAGAGACATGTGGATGAAAGAAGGACAGTGGAGAGGGAGAGGCCAGGAAAACGCAGAGTGTCATAGAAACGATTGTGGCTTGGAGCAGAAAGAGAGAAAGATGGTCAAATGTGCTGTAATACATTACCGCCAAAGTGTGAAAAACCCAGTGATGTCATCAATATTGAACCCCGCAAAGCCGGAAAACAGCTTTTTGATTTGTAGGTCAAAAACGGATGGACGGCCAAAGCGTGACAGATTGAAAAATTTACAATAAATGGAGCTCACTGTATATCTGCTGCTGAACAGGACTAGGTTGTGTGGGTAATGATACGGGCTGGTTTTTAAATTACTGCCTGGGAAAGTTCGCATCCCTACAGATCCCAGCCACCGAACGCTTTGATGACATCACAGCACCTCTCACTGGCACATACCTGATACTGCAAGCAAAACATTGCTTGTGTTTTGAATGGAATTCTGCTTGCACTTTATTTTACACTATGTGTACTTACCTAAGAAAGTACTGGTAATATAAGGTAACTACCCTATGGGGTAGGGTTAGGTTTAGAGGTAGGTTCAGGGTTAGTACCTAGTTATTGTACAGTAATTATTCTAATAAGTACACAGTATGTGCATAAGCAACTGGACTAAAATAAAAATAAATAAATCGGACTGCGACCAGAATTCTAGTGGATACTGTAATTCACTGTGTACTGCATATGTTGTTTATTTGAAACAATATAAAATATAAATGAGAAAAATGTTTCTAGCATAAAACTGTAATTATGCGGCATGACCTGTGTTTAGAGTCAAGCACTTTGTAAAGAAGTGTAAAATGTCCTAGATTTTGTCAAAATGAGTCATAAAAAAGATGTTAAAAATCAGTTTTGATACTGTATATTTAAATAATGTGGTTTGTTCATCACATTACAAAACAGAAGTTTTGTGTTATTAATGCGTATTTTGGCCACTACCATTCAAAAGTGTTCATTTTTAATACTTATATTCAGCAAGGATGCATTAAACGGATCAAAATTGACAGTATAGACATTTATAATGTTAGTAAATATGTCTGTTTCAAAAAAAAAAATTTGTTCTTTTGAGCTTTCAAAAACACCTGAAAAAAATGATCATGATTTCCACAAAGATATTAGGCAACACAACTATTTTCAACAATGATAATAATAAGAAATCTTGTAAATCATAATATTAGAATGATTTCTGAAGGATCATGTGACACTGAAGACTGGAGTAATGATGCTGAAAGTAAAGAGTAAATTACATTTTATAATATGTACAAATAGAAAACAGTTCTTTTAAATTGTAATAATATTTCACAATATTTCTGGTTTATGTATTTTTTTTTTTAAATAAATGCACCCTTGGTGAACATAAGAGACTTCTTTCAGAAACATGAACAAATTGTACCAACCTCAACATTTTGAATGGTAGTGTATACACAAAATTCCCATATTGTGGGAATTCTGAGTTATATCACACAATTCTTACTTTTTTCTCGCAATTCTGAGTTTTACATCTCACAATTCAGATTTATTTTCTATAAATGACGCTCTTTTGAACTTTCAAAGACACCTGGAAAAAAATATCATGGTTTCCACACAGATATAAGGCAGCACAACTATTTTAAACAATTATAATAATAATAAATCTTGTAAATCATGATATCAGAATGATTTCTGAAGGATCATGTGACACTAAAGACTGGAGTAATGATGCTGAAAATTCAGCTTTGCATCACAGGAATAAATTACATTTTACAATATATACAAATAGAAAACTGTTTGTTTTTCTTTTTATTGTAATAATATTTCACAATATTTCTGGTTCACAGTATTTTATTTATTTATTTATTTTTTAATAAATGCACACATGGTGAACATTGCAGACTTCTTTCAGAAACATGAAAAAAACTGTACCAACCCCAAAAATGTAAACAGTAGTGTATACACAAAATTCTAACTTTGTTCTTACCATTCTGAATTTACTGAATTTTATCTCACAATTCTACCTTTTTTCTCACAATTATAGGTTTATATCCCACATTTCTAACTTTTTTCAAATAATTGACGTTCTTTTGAACTTTTGAACAAAAATTCATGGTTTTCACAAAAAATAAAATTAGGCAGTACAACTGTTATATGTAACATTGATAATAATAATATAATCATATCAGAATGATTTCTGAAGGATCATGTGACACTGAAGTAATGATGCAAAAAATTTAGCTTGCCATCATAGGAATGAATTATATTTTAGAATATATACAAATAGAAAACAGTTCTTTTTAATTGTAATACTATTTCACAATATTTTTTTTTAATAAATGCAGCCTTGGTGAACATAAGAGACTTCTTTCAAAAACATTAAACAATCTTACCAACCACAACATTTTAAACGGTAGTGTATACACAAAATCACCATACTGTGCACAGTCTACATACTACTAATGAATAGTATGGTAGTATGCTAATCCAATTGTAGACTATGTCCAAAAAAACAGGCCTACCTTACTGCTCTCACTATTTCTGCAGAATGCACTATTTATACCATTGCTCAGTACACAGTTTTTGGTCCCCATTGGCTTCCATAGTATTTAATCTATGGAAGTCAATGGGGACCAGCAACTCAAAATATCTTCTTTTATGCTCAACCGAAGAAAGGAACTCATTAAACTTTTATTTTTGTGTGACCTATGCCTTTAACAGTATCTTTGCGCATTATTTGATCAGTCTTACTATAGTTAGAACCAATAGTTTTAACACAAAATTGACTAAAACTAGGGCTGGGAAAATAAATCAATGCATCGCAAATCGAGAATTATTCTGCATCGATTCTGAATGCATCGCGATTATTTCTCAAGCTTAGTTTCAACAGCAGATGGCACTGCATGCTTCAGAAACTGCAGTACTCTGCTTGCTTCCTGTTTCTTACACACACTTGAACCTAAAATAATCATTCATAAAGTTCGAAAAGTTTTAAGTGAGTTAGGTGTTCGCAGTGGGCTGTGTTTATATTAATCGCTTTACCATGACTCTTTAGCGCTCAGCTTCAGAGAGAATCGTGACACATTCAGAATCGATCCTTGAATCCAGATGCATTGATTTATCATGACAGCTCTAACTAAAACCTTTATAAATTATTCAGCTGTCCTGCAGAATCAAACTCTCATATTCAACGGCATACCTAGCCATTAAATACTCTCTTTTATCCACGAGACCAAGCTCACTTCACCCTCCTCAAGCTTTCAAAACAAGAGATATAGCCTCCTGCGGTGCCATCATCTGTCATCGCTAATAAAGCATGTCTGCTCACCAGGACGATGTACTGTAGATCAAAACAACAACACAGTAAGAAATAACATATATATTTCATAACTTCATAACTTTCATGAGTTCTTCTATGTAGGCCATCTTCGAAAAGAGTTTTTCCGGCAAACTTTCTCACCTCGTTCTCAGGTTCTCGTAAGTGAATGTGCAGCACGCCGCTCTCAGAGGCCTGCCTCTCAAGGACAGAGCACATTAGGCTGATTAAATAAAGACAGAGAGTGATTTATAACAGCTCTGTCCTGCTCTATTCATCAGCGGGCTCTTGACTTAATAAAGTATTGATATTTAGATACACAAGGAGCGGGCAGTGTTTCAGTGGTGACGGGAGGGCGCAAGGGAAAGGCTCCTTAGAGGAGCTGCGCTGCAGGGCAGTAAATACATCTCTTTTACTGTAACTCATTCCCATACGGGACAGACACAGAGACAGAGGGAGTGAATGCTGGGTAGCACTGATCTCTAAAGCTCAGACATGATGTGAGGGACGTGGCTGTCCAAACAAACACTGTCTTCTGGTGTTGTTCTTTAGTACGAATGATCAAGCTACAGTTTGTACTGCTGTTATATTTAAATTAAATAAATGAGGTAAAGTTCTGTTTTGCAGAATTGTTGTTACTGTTTAGAGCAATTAGTTCAGTCTGAAACATGAACTGTGTATTCAAATTCAAATGCGAGTTATGCAAGCTCGATTTCAGACATTTATGCTTCAAGAAGTGTCTGAATGCAATTCATAATGTGACACAAGTAGTGCTTATATCTGACGTTAGTGTAGGTCGTTGTCTTCTGCGATTCGTTTTCTCTTTTGGTTGTCTTTTTCCATGGGTGGAGCAGTAGTTTGATTTAAATGGTCAACCTGTTTGTAGCTAGCTACCCGAATAATAACACATCTGTTTTAATGGCACAGACATTTGAAGGAAACTCTATCACTCCCTTGAGTACTGAGGTTTATTACCACCACAGTAGAGAAAGAACACACATTAAGTACCACAGATTTCGTGATTGAAATGCACAGGCCAAGCATTTATCTCGCAGAACTTGTACAGAGTATATTTCTGATCGTAGTCCCCAGTGCTGAGAAAGAGATAAACTTTTGTGAGATTTTGTACAAGAGATTTTGTTAGATTTGAAGGGGGGAAAAAAGCTAATGCTATTAGCCTCAGTGTGAGTCCCTTGTTTGCCCTGAAAAGTTAAACTGCCCGCTGTTTTTTTTTTTTTTAGAAAAAAATACTTCAAGTTCCACAAATTCTTTGTTTTTTCAGCATTTTTGTGTATTTGAAACCTTTCCAATGAAGTGTTTGATTTTGAGATCCATCTTTTTACACTGAGGACAACTGAGAGACTCATATGCAACTATTACAGAGGGTTCAAACACTCACTGATGATTCAGAAAGGAAACACGATGCATTAAGTGTCGGGGGTGAAAACTTTTTGAATTTGAATATCAGGGTAAATGTAACTTATTTTGTCTTCTGGGAAACATGTAAGAATCTTCTGAAGCTTCTAAAGGGCAGTACTAAATGAAAAAAATATGATATTAGAAATAATTAAGAAAAATGTACACATCTTCATTCTGTTCAAAAGTTTTCACCCCCGGCTCTTAATGCATGGTTTTTCCTTCTGGAGCATCAGCGAGTGTTTGAACCTTCTGTAATAGTTGCATATGAGTCCCTCAGTTGTCCTCAGTGTGAAAAGATGGATCTCAAAATCATACAGTCATTTTTGGAAAGAGTTCAAATACACAAAAATGCAGAAGATCCAAAGAATCTGTTGGATCTAAAGGACTTTTATGAAGAACAGCAAGGGACAAACAAGGGACTCATGAACAAATATCACTAAACAAAAAAAACACAGCTGATCCATCTTATTTTGGTAAAATAATGAACATTTTGCAGATTCTGCAAGATGTATGTAAACTTTTGACGTCAGCTGTATTTGCAATTACACATTAGTAATGATGAAGTTGCAATTTGCTACTTTTTTTATTCAACATTTGATAACTTAATGTAATACTGAATAAGACACTACAATTAAAATTAAAATTAGTATGTTAGTCAACAAATCAAAAGTGTGCTTCTCAATAAGTGTACTTATTAAAGCATGACAAAAGATAATTAAAACATAATGGAATGTACATAAAGTAACTTTTGATTAGGCAGTATTGCTAAGTGCAGTTTTTAAAAGTGTTTAAGAAGCAGCCATGAAAGTTTTATTAATATTTCATTAATATTATAGTATCTGCAAGTAAGATTTTTTAAATATGCTTTTAAGATTGAAGTACACTACAAGTGCACATTTAGTAAACTTAAAGGACTAGTTCACTCCTGAATTAAAATGTCCCGATAAATTACTCACCCTTCATGTCTTTCTCTCTTCAGTCGAAAAAAAATTAAGGTTTTTGAGGAAAACATTCCAGGATTTTCTCTATATAGTGGACTTCAATGGGGATCAACGGATTGAAGGTCCAAATTGCAGTTTCAATGCAGCTTCTAAGGGTCGTAGTGAAACAATCTGTCATTTTCTAAAAAAAAATGCTTGTCTTGCATTTCTATCTCATTTTCTCTTCTGACTTTAAAATCGTCTGACGTTTACTTTTTTTTGTAAAGGCTGTTTGACTTTCTTTGCATGTTCACTTTGTAAACACTGGGTCCCAAAGTGTTTTCCAGTGGGTTCCAAAGTGATTACGTAATGCATGTCAAGCTAGTGGAGCATTTGTGGTTGAAAAATATATACATTTTAATTTTTTTTAGAAAATGACTGATTGTTTCGCTAGATAAGACCCTTATTCCTCAACTGGGATTGTGTACAGTCCTTTGAAGCTGCACTGAAACTATATTTTGGACCTTCAACCTGTAGACCACCATTGAAGTGCACTATATGGAATCCTGGAACCTTAATTTCTTTTTGACTGAAGAAATAAAGACAGGGGTTATCTATTACCAAGAAATTGTAATTTTGGAGTTCACGCAGTGTTGTGTTCACAGTGTGTCGTCACACATTCTTAGTGCTTATATTGGCCATTAGTGCAGGTCGAAATCTGTCTCTGTGATTAGTTTTCTCTTTGTCTTTTTTCATGGCAAAGCAGATTACAAGTTATTTAAACTGTCAACATGTTTACAGCTAGCTACCTTCACACATCTGTTTTAATGGCACATACATTTTGGAAGGAAACTGTATCACTCCCTTGAGTCCTGAGGTTTATTACCGCCACAGTAGAGACAGAACGCACATTAAATATGTACAACAGAACCCTGTGCTTGAAATGCATCGGCCAAACTTATGTGTGAGACATGGTACGAGAGATTGTATTAGATCTGAAGAAAGAAAAAAACTGCAAGCTGCAATGTGAATAGCATGCATGTGCATGTTTTTTTAAATCTTTGTTTCTTTACACCAACAGGCTGAAGGCGAGGACAGTCTGAAGAAGATGCAACTGATGGAACTGGCCATTCTCAACGGCACCTACAGAGACGCCAATATCAAATCACGTAAGCCTTCACTTCCTCTCTTACAAACTGAGACAGTATTGTACGAGGCCTTTACAATCACAGCTCTGAGTAATCCTCTTTCAAGTAACCCTGATAAATGCTCTGACAAGTGTATCAGTATTGTGTTCCAGAATTAGCACATACGTCCAAAGAGCAGCTAATAAGCTGAAAGAATAGAGTACATGCTCTGCTATCTGTGAAAACAATGTTTCCTTAATTTACCGGATGTTGTGACATCCTCCTCTTCGCTTTGCTGCTTCAGTAAATAATACTGAAGCGCTGTAGGACTGCGGGAGTGTGATATTGTTACTAAGCTGTGTGTTTGAACGCGCTGGCTCCTCCCCCTGCCTTGTTTACTAATGAATAGCTAAATAGCGTAATGGTGTCCAGTGTTTGCCTGTGCATGGTACTAACTGTTTTTGTCTTTTTTGTCCCGACCCCACCCGTCTTCATCCACCCCTACCCTCGCATTTTTCCGCTCACCGCAGCTGCCCTTGCATTCTCTCTTGCAGCGAGCGCCCAAGCTCCACGGATCATCACCGGACCAGCACCTGTCCTGCCGCCTACAGCCTTGCGTACGCCTACGCCCGCAGGGCCCACCATCATGCCTCTCATCCGCCAGATCCAGACCGTCATGCCCAACGGCACGGGCCACCCGGCCACCGCCACCCTAGTGCAGCCCGGTCCGGAGTCGGGCCTGATTTACGCGACGCCCTATGAGTACCCCTACACACTGGCCCCAGCCACCTCCATTCTGGAGTATCCAATCGACTCCAGCGGGGTTTTAGGTAAGCATAGCTACACTTGTCTCTTTACACAAACCCCTAGAAACCAGAACCTCTTTCGGCATGGGCTGAGGACCCTCATGCCTTTATGGCTGTACACTAGGGCTGGGCGGTATGATGATACATGTGACCCTGGACCACAAAACCAGTCTTAAGTATCACAGGTATATTTGTAACAATACATTGTATGAGTCAAAATGATCGATTTTTCTATTATGCCAAAAATCATTAGGATATTAAGCAAAGATCATGTTCCATGAAGATATTTTGTTAGTTTCCTACCATAAATATATAAAAATGTAATTTTTATTAGTAATACGCATTGCTCAGAGCTTCATTTGGATTTCATTTGATTTTCTCAATATTTTGATTTTTTTGCACCGTCAGATTCCAGATTTTCAAATAGATGTGTCTCGACCTTTCAGATTTAAAAAAAATTGACCCTTATGAGTGGTTTTGTGGTCCTCGGTCACATATACCATGTGACATAAACGTGCTATGAGGTATTAAAATTTAAGTTGCACTATTTGAAGCAAGTTTGATTGCAAATTTGTTTAGGAATAGTTCACAAAAAATGAAAATTTGCTGAAAATTCACTCACCCTTAGGTCATCCAAAATGAAGATGAGTTTGTTTTTTCATCAGAACAGATTTGGGGAAATTAATTTAGAGCGTTGCATCACTTGCACACCAATGGATCCTCTGCAGTGAATGGGTGCCGTCAGAATAAGAGTCCAAACAGCTGATAAAAACATCACAAGTAATCCACACCACTCCAGTCCATCAGTTAACAGCTTGTGAAGTGAAAATCTGTGTGTTTGTAAGAAACAAATCTATTATTAAAACGTTTTTATCTTCAAACCTTTGCTTCTCTATTTATAATGATGCATTTTTTCCAAATCTGATCTGATAAAGAAACTTGTCTACTTCTTGGATGGCCTGAGGATGCATACAATTTTCAGCTATTTTCATTATTTGATGAACTATCTTAAGTATTTTTTTTTTTTTTAAAGAGCATTTTTTTCAAGAATTAAATTTTTTCTTAAGGTAAAAGTCTTAAGAAAGATGAGAACATTCCTTAGAAAAGTTTTTTTTTTTTTTTTTTTGTAAATACAAAATCTTTTTATCTTTATTCTTTAGGTAGAAAAAGCAGTTACGTTAAATTTTATTCCTAATAAAAGTTAGTGAATCCAGCCCCTGAACTTTTTGTCTGCATACATGAAATTCCATATAAAAAGAGAACCTTTCATTGTCATAAATTAAATGTGACCCTGGACCACAAAACCAGTCTTAAGTAGCACGGGTGTATTTGCAGCAATATCCAAAAATACATTGTATGGGTCAAAATTATCATTGTTTATTTTATGCCAGAAATCATTAGGATATTAAGTAAAGATCATGTTCCATGAAGCTTTTTTGTAAATGTCCTACCGTAAATATATCAAAACTTAATTTTTGATTAGTAATATGCGTTTCTAAGAACTTTGTAGTGTTTCAAATTTTTTTTTTTTTTTTTTGCACCCTCAGATTCTAGATTTTCCAATAATTGTATCTCGGCCAAATATTGTCCTGTTCTAACTAACTTATTTATTTAGCTTTCAGATGATGTATAAATCTCAGTTTAAAAAAAACTGACCTATATGATGGGTTTTGTGGTCCAGGGTCACGTTATGATTTATTGCTTTACCATTAAATAAAATGTCTCATGCTGTAATGTATGATTTGGGTCATACCGCCCACCCCTACCCTATGCCATTCCTCTTAAATATCCCCCAACATACAAATCCTGCCCTCCTACACCAACGAAACCCTCTGGTTTCCTCCATTAGGGCCACCAGCACCACCAGCCTCAGCTGTCTCAGACACAAGTAATAGGCAACAATAAAAAAGAGCAAACAACAATACATCAAGTATTTTCCACTTAATCCATTTAGCGTCGTAGAAAGTCCTCCCTCTTCAGAAAAAAAAAAGAATCCTTTTAAGAAATGTTTGCATAAATGATTTGGCTTTTAAGTGCTCTACTGGCTTTATACGAATAATGAGAGCGCATTCTCTCAAAAGCCCTGTCCTCTCCACTCCACACAAGCTGTATGGCTTCATTAAAGTACTTGAGAAAAGCCGATTATGAATATCATGTTACCAACAGCATTCTGCCAGTTTAACACTGGCTTCTCCCAAAGGCATGGTGTTAAGTTGAGCAGCGACAAATAGCCCATCCCAATGCCAAGAGCAGCGTGTCCAATTAGAGCAGATGAAGTAGGGTTTAGCTACTGTCCAATAAGCATGTTTATTGAGCTCGTCTCAAACAGCACGGTCCTTATAGGACTGTACCAGCGTTAAACTGTCTGTGGGTGAATGTTTCTGGGGTGGAGGGATGGTCACTACAGCACCTTCACACATACAGAGGTTTACAGCTGTTTTCAATCACAGTTGGTGATTTCCAGCGGCGTGATTGGCAGCGACTAGTGTGGGTGTTTCCAGCAATACAGCAAAGTTGAGAAAAGTTCATCTTTATGCAATTGAACAGTGATGCAATGCACAAAATTGAGACATAAATGTTATCAGTCAAACATTTGGACACATTTTTATATTTTTTATTAATTTTCCACAGTTTAAAACAATAGTTAGCCAGCAAAACTATGAATAATATACAGTTGAAGTCAAAAGAGTCAAAAGAACTTTAAAATGTTAATTATTTTACCAAAATAAGAGGGATCATATCAAATGCATGTTTGTTTTCTTTAGTACTGACCTGAATAAGATATTTCACATAAAAGATGTTTACATATTGTTCACAACAGAAAATAATAGTTGGATTTATAAAAATGACCCCGTTCAAAAGTTTACATACACTTGATTCTTAATACTGTGTTTTTTACTGAATGATCCACAGCTTTTTTTCACACTGAGGACAACTCAAATGCAACTATTACAGAAGGTTCAAACGCTCACCGATGCTTCTGAAAGAAAAACAATGCAATAGGAGCCTGGGGGTGAAAACTTTTGAACGGAATGAGGATGTGTGAATTTTTCTTCTTTTGCCTAAATATCTTTTTTTTTTTTTTTTTTTTTAGTACTGCCATTTAGAAGCTGAGTTAATTTTACCCTAATCTTCAAATTCCAGAAGTTTTAACCCTCCCGTTTCCTTCTGGAGCATCAGTGAGTGTATGAACCTTCTGTAATAGTTGCATGTGAGTCCCTCAGTTGTGCTCAGTGTAAAAAGATGGATTGGAAAGGACTCAAATACACAGATATGCTGAGAAACCAAAGAGTTTGTGGGGCCTGAAGGATTTTTTTTAAAGAACAGCAGGTAGTTGAACTGTTCAGGACAAACAAGGGACTCATGAACAACTATCACTAAACAAAAAAACACAGCTGTGGATCATTCAGGTAACAACACAGTATTAAGAATCAAGTGTATGCAAACTTTTGAACAGGGAGCTTTTTATAAATACAACAATTATTTTCTCTTGTGGACTATATGTAAACATCTTTTATGTGAAATGTCATATTCAGGTCAGTAATGAATAAAAAATAACATGCATTTTGCATGATCCCTCTTATTTTGGTAAAATAATTAACATTTTGCAGATTCTGAAAGATGTATGTACGCGGTGGTGTGGGAACCAGAACCGTTCTGAAGGAGTATGCTGGACTGCTTTTCCTTTACTATCTGGTTTAAATTATGTAGAAAAATAAAATTAAATTACAAAACTTGTTTACAAAACTAAGCCTTTATAAAGACAATCAAATAGTTTGTCAGAATTGAGTCTGTTTTCCAAACTTTTGTCTGATGTATAAAGACATCGGTGCATGAAAAACCATCTAAGAAAATGACAGCATTTAAAGTAAGTTTAATTTATTTATTCATAATCGTTCATCATTTATCAACATTCATGATGTATTATGCACTGCTGAAATTTATATTTAAAAGCTTTTCCTCCAGAATGTTTTATGTGCAAGAAAACCTTGTCAAATTATAATGACAAATTATTTTTACAGCCAGTAAATTGCATTTGTGATTAACTTTTCAAAAGCTTGGACACCCCACCCAGTTTATAATATTATGTTTACATTTTAACTACATTAAAAAAAGTTGTGTCCCAGACTTTTAATGAATAATCTGGGGACGGATTCACAAAACAGAAAAAGAATGCTCCAAGAAGATAATGACAGCTTTTGTGTTTGGATTATTATTACCATAATAATCATAATAACCATGTGCATTACTTTTTCTCATTTGGTTAAAGCAGAGCCACTAAAAACCTCCAGTGATATAACAGCTGTATGTGTGAACGTCCCATAAGAGATAGGATGTTTTTGGGAGGGTGGGAGAGCTGAGGGAAGGTTTTCACCCTGTCTTCTCTCTTGTGTGACCTATACAGCATCCTCAAAGGCCGAAGAGCTGCCCCTCTACCTGGGCTTTCAGACCTGTCACATTCCCATCACAGTCCAGCGCGGAGAGCCAACCGGTCGGCCTCCCTTTTAAAGTGCCCCCTTTCTTCCCCCCGCCCCCTCCGACAAGCCCCTCCCTCACACCGCAGACACGCCCCCTGCCCCACCTCCCTCTTATCGGACTGGCTGGACTCCCCGGCCTCTGTCATTCTGTCTGTTTCTTTGAATCATGGTTTTTGTTTTTCATTTTTTTTTTTTTTTTTGGTTTTGTACTTTTGTTTTTATCTGTAATGTGATGTTTTAGTTTTTGTATGTGTACAATGATGAGGGAGACAAAGCACTGAGCCCCAAAACTGCTGCACAAGCCTTTCTGGATGACCCCCATCCCTCAGTCTGAGCGGGCCGCATCAGGGTGAGGGGCATCAGGAGGGGCAACATGAGGATGGTGAGGGGACAGTGGGGCTCAAATGGGGGCTGCTTAAGTTGGGAGGGAAACTAATTGAAAAGGGGCATCTGTTGAAAGCCAGGCTGTTCTCAGAGCAGTTTTAGGACAGCTATGGTGGGGCAGTTTGGCTTAAATATCTAAAATGATAGTCACAGTATATAATCAAACAGTGAGATTGCCTCATAATATGTTTTGCAGAGTTATCAAAGCCTTTTAATAACATGTTTGGGTCATAGTTTATCATAGTTATCTCTCTAAGGCATTGTTCAAACCACATGCATAAGTTGAATTGATGCATGAAAAAAAAAAGTTATTTCTTAGTTGCTACATTGGGTATTTCTTTTAATAACGGATTATAACTATTACAAATTTGATTAGCATATACAGCCAAATAGTAATTCATTTACATAGAACCCAAACTGCAAAGTGTAGATATGGATTGCATCTAAACCATATAAATTCAGTCACATTTGTGACCCTGGACCACAAAACAAGTCATAAGGGTCAATTTAAGGACTATATTTATTTGGCCATGGTACTATTGCAAAATCTGGAAACTATTTGAAAATCTTGAATCTGAGGGTGCAAAAAAATCTAAATATTGAGAAAAACGCCTTTAAAGGTGTCCAAATGAGGTCCTTAGCAATGCATATTACTAATAAAAAAACTAGTTTTGATATATTTACAGCAGGAAATTTACAAAATATCTTCATGGAACATGATCTTTACTTAACGTCCTAATGATTTTTGGCAAAAAAGAAAAATCGATAATTTTGACCCAGTCTATTGCTAACAATATAGGGTCACATTTACTGAATAAAAAGAGTTTTGTGTCTGTTAATGTGTGTGAAATTGTAAAAAATTATTTTCTAACTACTGTTATGCAAAGAAATAAGCTATTATAATCGTATTTCAGCTCTAAAGTATTTATACGTCTTTGTAGTATTTGTTGCACTGCAGTATTGCAGCTCTAGTAAATGTATTCAGAATTAAAATATTGAGAATTATGTTTAAAAAAAAATCTAAACACCCATATAATGACAATATGGGAAATTAAGCTACTTTGCAAAATATCTTAATAGAAAAAAAAATGTATTTCATTATATAATGTCACTTCTATTTGATTTTTGGTTAAAATATGATCCAGACATACACTACCATTCAAAAGTTTGGGCTCAATAGGATATGTGTGTTTTTATTCGTCAAGGATGCATTCAATTAGATTAATATAAATGCTGGTCCACAAAAATATGAAGCACCACAACTGTTTTCGACATTGATTCTAATTTAGAAATGTTTCTTAAGCAGCAAATCAGCATATTAGAATGATTTCTGAAGGATCATGTGACACTGAAGACTGGAATATTGATGCAGAAAAATCAGCTTTACCATCACGTGAATAAATTACATTTTAAAATATATTCAAATAAAAAGCTCTCAATTAAAACAATACAAATATTTCACAATATTACAGTTTTTATTGTATTTTTGATCAAATAAATGTAGCAAGCATAGGTAACTTCTTTCAAAAACATTTAAAAATCCACATTTTTTTTAAAAAGAAGTTTATGCCCCATTGCCATCGCCTCACGAACTGTCCTAAAACGTGCTCCGTCTGACTGTGGTGTGTATTGCTTCCCCGAAAACCGTCAGTCCCGCCACTAATTTCCCCTTCCTTTATTCTTTAGGTGTGGCGTTCCCCACAAAAGGCTAAATGCGTTTCCCAGGATCCTCACTGAGCCCCTCATCCGATCTGAGTGTTAACATTCACACGCTTTCGTTTCACAGCTGCCTTGAGTGATGTTTGTTCAGAGCATGAATCCGGCCTAGCAGTCAGTCAGACACACTCCTGTTCGTTTACACTGGCTATTCCCAGAGCCCACAGCGGCTGTTCTTGTAATGCCATACATATGCCTCCATACTCGCACGTATTTCCCCAGGACTGTGCCACTGACTGCTACGCCTCGGTGTGGAATATAAGGAAAAAAAAATCGATTGTTCTGCTTTACTAATCACTTAAGTCATTGCCGTACATTTCTGTTCGCCTTTTTTTTGTACTCCAGGAGATGTGCCTAAACGTTGTTCTCTCTCAGAGAGTGACTTTATCAGTATTATATTTAAAGACACTGTCGCTCCAGCGCAAGATTACGTGACTAGTAAAGCTTCCCGTTGAGAGTGTGCACTCCTGTCTGTGTCCAAGCTACGCAAAAACCCACGGATCCACTGAGGATATTTGAATTTTGTACAAACACGTGTCGAGATATTTACACATGGGGGAAAAAAAGTATTATTTGTGCCTTAACTTGTATAATTTAAATGATTTGCATCATTGGGAAACCTGTGTGATTTGATTTATCTGATGGAGACTGTGAGGTTTGACTGATCTGATGTTATTGCAATCCAAGCAGGTGCAGTGACAACTAAAGTTCGAAGGCACGAAATGCGCGTCCATCCTTACCAAAGGGTAGTGACCGCAGACAGAGGTTAGTTTAGTTCATGTGCTTCTATTCATTACCAGTAGCAACTCACTGTTGGTCCTGATCTGTTGTGAAGCATGTGCAGTTTGAGCATGTGCCATCCACAGCTTGAATTCAGTACACTGTGCTGTGTTTGTTTTAAACCCCTCAGTTCACACACACACACACACACACACATAAACACACACACATGGTCTTTCCTGCGCAGGTGGAGTGGTTGACTTCATTCCATTATTTTGATGACCTTATGATTTCAGCATGATGTTGATGACAAATAATGGAGCTATTCATGTGAACATGGGCTTTATTCACCCCATTACGCTCTACATTTCCAGTTTTCTCTAGTTATGCAAATAGGCTTTTTATATATTAACTCTCGAAACATTTGGGAGCCTTTTGAATAGATCATGAATGCGTCCTTTTTAAATGAGCTAAAGTAAGTACATGTAATGTGGATATACAAATACAAAACACAGTGATTGCAATAATGCGTGTTAAAATCCACGTTCACTATCAATAGGTTATAGGCCTTTCAAAACAGAAGATGCCATTAGGAGAACTTTAAAGCTGAAGTGTGTCATTTTGTCAATGTTAAAGGTGACATATCATGAAAATCTGACTTTTTCCATGTTTAAGTGCTATAATCATCTCCACAGTGCATGTACCAACCTAGAAAATGTGAAAAAACAACCCAGTTTTTGGTAAGCCTTTCTCTGCAAGCTTGTGAAATACCGCCGCTTAATCTGCACGTTTCCACCCACGGTGCTGCCATTTTGTTTTCGCAAACGATAACTTTGTACCAATTCTAACGCCATGTCAAAAGTTTGAGGAAGGCATGTTAACTGTTCTGTCTTTGGCTGCACAGACGGCCTCAGAACACTATTTATAGTCCCAGCCTCAGAGGAGACAAGAGAGCAGTGGATTTATTGATTTATTTACTGTATATTATGCTGCTGCCATACAGATCTAATATAAACATCTAATAAACATCTAATATAAACAACATTTTGTTCCCAGCTGTTTACCTTCACACACATAACCAGCTGTTTTTGTAAACATAAACTTTTAACGTAAACTTGTGTATTTGACAGTTTAAGCGCAATAAGACATGAAAGTCTTAGTTTAGTACTCACATGCCATATGACAGCCGCTTTCTGTGTGCGTGCTTCGGATATGTGCGCTCAGAAACTCAGAAATCAGAAGTTTAAAGGACAACTATTGCCAAAATGCAACCTGGGCTGTTTTTTTTTTTTTTTTACTTTAAACGAGACAAACATATATCTAAAAGCATTATTACGAGAAACGAACCGTTTTTGAGATTGACCGTGATTTCGTTTTATTTTTCAATGGCCGGTGAATGGGAGTTCTAAGGGCATAACTTTGAGCGCATCAAAATCGATATTTCTACAACACTAAGAAGGCTCGACACGCCATGAAACTTTGCTCGAAGTATCGCCTGGGTCTCTACACATGAACTCGAGCACTGAGAACATTGTTCGTGTACACAGAGTTTACTAAAAAGAAAGGTTTTGAACAACTCACTTTCACTGTTTGAGTTTCCGCTCGCGGCCGTCTTGCCAGTCAACTCGTGTTGATCTCCGAAAGCGAGGATGGATAGCTCCTAAAGCATATTTCCATATAAATGCACGGCTAATTTGTTGTTTTGTCGCAAGTGAAAAACAATATTAACCTTCTAGTTGTAAAAAGAGCCTCATATAAGCCTAATATTTCGTCCTATGGAGTCCATTCCTTCGCATTCAGAGATCGACACGTCTTGACTGGCAAGACGGCTGCGAGCGGAAACCCAAACAGTGTAAATGAGTTGTTCAAAACCTTTCTTTTTAGTAAACTCTGTGTACACAAACAATGTTCTCAATGCTCGAGTTCATGTGTAGAGACCCAGGCGATACTTCGAGCAAAGTTTCATGGTGTGTCGAGGCTTCTTAGTGTTGTAAAAATATCGATTTTGATGCGCTCAAATTTATGCCCCTAGTACTCCCATTCACCGGCCACTGACCACAAAACTAAATCACGGTCAATCTCAAAAACGTCTCGTTTGTCGTATTTATGCTGTTAGATATATTTTTGTCTCGTTTACAGTAAAAAAAAAAACAGCGCAGGTTGCATTTTGGCAATAGTTATCCTTTAAACTAATATGGTTTAAAACGCATGATTTTAACATGATGGACATGATAATCAAAACAGAACATATGTTTTTTTAGCAGAGCATCTGAGGTACGAACTGTAAGGGCACAGTTCTATTCTGGAAAAGGGGGTGGGAGCAGCAAAATCATTTGCATTTAAAGAGACATGCACGAAAACAACGTGTTTCTGCTTCTACTCAAAATAGCCATTTTTAAAATGATATAATAAATTATCTTTGAACTGAAACTTCACAGACACATTCTGGGGACTCCTGAGACTTATATTACATCTTGTAAAAAACATAATAGGTCTCCTTTAAAATATATGCAGTCATAATTATTTGTAAGCCATTTTTAGGTTGATTCCCTTGGAAATGTGTAAAAGCCACAAACGCTGACTACTTCAAAACAATGACTGGTTTGTTTGAGCACATTAACACTTACTTGACCGATGACACAATGTTAGTAACAGGACAGTATAAAAGCAGGCATTATTTTATGCAGTTCTGTTTGATAACACTAGTGGTGTACAAATTACACACTTCAGCTTTAATGAAAGGAAACACTGCCTTCACTAAATATGTGTATTTATGGGTACATCCTGGCCATTTTAATATTTATTAATTAATTGGTTAAGATGTGTTGAAATAATAATGTAATACGATGTTATTGGCAGTTTTCAAAAATTGAGTATGCAGTCTTGTATGAATAATGTGAATATTTTCTGTACCACCAACTGACCTGAGATATATATATATTTTTAAAATCATAATCTTTTGAGAACAATTAATGGTCTGATGAACGGAAAAGTGTGGGACCATTAGTGGAAAGGCCATTTTTATTTAATAAAAAGATACAACTTATGTTTTCAGAGTAACAATTTTAGTATAAAGTTGACTTGACAAATTAACACACATGTAATAATGGCTTAATATTTGGTTTGTCAGCAATGTTCTCCCATATGATTTAAAAACCATCAGATGAGCATCTTAAGCTTCAGTGATTCATATCGTTTCTTCGTTTATCCAAATTCAAATTATTTCCAGGTTTAAATAATATTTTAAATTGGATTTTTTTAAATTTGACCCCACCACGTTATGGTTACTAAAGATTATTCCACTTCCAAAATAAAAATTTCCTGATAATTTACTCACCCCCATGTCATCCAAGATGTTCATGTCTTTCTTTCTTCAGTCGCAAAGAAATTATGTTTTTTGAGGAATACATTCCAGGATTTTTCTCCATATAGTGTACTTCAATGGTGCTCAATGGAAAGAAGAACAAATCCCTTTACAAAACAAGATAAAACTGCGATGTAGGGCAATTTTGAAGCTGGAGGAGAAAATGAGATGGGAGTGTTTCGACATACCCAAACTCTCTTGAGTGTACAGAGTATGCATGCACATCGCAGAGCTAGACAAGACAAGCATTTGTGGTTAAAATTGTACAAATATATATTTTTTTTTAGAAAATGACCAATCGTTTCACTAGATTAGACCCTTATTCCTCAGCTGGGATCGCTTAGAGCTTTGAATTGCATTTTGAAACTGCTTCAATCCGTTGAGCACCATTGAAGTCCACTATGGAGAACAATTGTGTTTTTCTCAAAAACCTAAACTCACTGAACAAAACTGAAAAGCAACTCTCAGTATTGCCACAATCTCTAATATTTTCCTGTTCACATGCATCTAAGTGCATATAAATTCATGTGGCGCAGGTTAGACATTTATGTGTTTGTGTATGTGTATGTGTAGACATTGTTACTGTTACAGATGTTTGCTAAAGCTGGCAAAATGACCACAGATGTCAAGCAGATCAGATACTGAGATTGCTTCCTCTCTTTTAATGTTTTGTTTTTCATATCCTTTTTGTGCTATACATGTTTTATATAACGGAACTACTGCTTTTGAGAACCCATTTTTGCACAGAGCTTCAAGATTTCCAATCTGTGCGTTTGTACTGGACCACACGAATCACTTTTTTATTTCAGCTGTTTACTTATTATTTTATTATTATTATTATTATTTCCATCTGTCAATATTTGCCTCATTTGATAAAGAGATTCTATGTGGCATAAGCCTTTTATTTTGCACTGAATACGTCAGAAACGTTCATCTCCTCTGCTCTCCGTGAGTAGACATGTTGAAAAAGTGAAACCTACATCGAACCTCAGACCATGAAACTGAAATGAATCTGTCGAGTCTTACGGTTGACCACTGCCGAGTGGACGATAATGTCAGCGCCGCTCTGCGGATGTGATCGTGTCAGAGTATAAATGCATTTAAGAGAAGAAAAAAGAAAAACTCCACTTGATACCTTTTTTTATGTTTTACTGTAAGCTTCTTTTGATTTTTTGTTGTCGAAAAGAAAATAGTATTTACTTGTGGCTTTTGAAATATATATAAAAATATATATCGAAAAAAATATATAAAGCAGGAATGTATATGAATTGTCAAAATCTACTTGTATTTTGGAACAGATAGCAATGGTTATTATAGAGGGCTATTTGTAGGAAAGAAAAATATGCATCATAGCAGCTTTATAGCACCATGTTAGAAAATTTCCTATATTTTTGGATATATGTTAGGGCTTTATATATGAATGACAGGACTTTTTCAATGTTTATATGCAAAAGCATTTTATATTATGTGTCCTGTGATTTGTCAGTAGTCTGCAATGCTGAGGGCAATGGCTAAAAGTCCCACAGTTTGAATTTCCGTGGCTATTATGCTAGAAAATACCGTGTAGTGTTGCTTTGTACCATTAAGGCCAAGATTTTTATGTTGTTGTAAATAGAACAAAAAAGAATTTCAAAAGGCAATAAAAATTTGTATTGAGTAAAAAAACTCTAGCAGTTGTTTTGGCCCTAAATTATTTCTGACTAAATTTCTCAAACACTGATCTTCCATCTCCATCATATCTTAACGCTCAATGCTGAAACCTCTTAAAAGCTCTAGTGTTTGATAGCAGTCAGGTAACGCTGTGACCTTCACTGACTGTCCTCAGATCTCTCCTCTCATTTCATTAGCAGCTGCCTCTCTCATGGCCGGTCACACTAGACTCGCTCCCATTCATACACGTGCGACCGTCAGCATATGCTTGGAAGTTCACTGCCTTTCACTACGAAGTTTAGGGTTGTGAACTCATCTAAAGTCATAAAGCGAAAAGACGTTTGCGCAATAGAGGATCCTAAACCTCAGATTGACCTCACGGCTCAATGCAAATAAATGAAACCTTTTCAAATTCCACAGCTGCATGATTTCCACTGTTGTGGGAAAGTGAACCAGGTCTCACAGGAAGACGTAACTATTTTACGAGCTGTTGATTTTGTATGAATCTGTACAATGTGAAACAGCATTTATAGAAAAAAAAGCATGAAGGCCTGCCCCTAACTCCACTTCTAAAGCCACTAATTTGCCAAAAGGTAAAATAGTTACGAAGAACCATGAGATTGTGGAAAGATCACTCGCTACACTCTTAAAAATTAGAAGAACCTTTTTTGTTTAAATGGATCCATAAAGAACCTTTAACATCCGAAGAACCTTTCTGTTATACAAAAGGTTCTTTGTGGCGAAAGTGGGCTCTTCAGATTATAAAAAGGTAAGAAAGAGATGGTTCTTTCAAGAACCTTTCACTGAATGGCTCTTTGTGGAACCATAAATGGTTCTTCTATGGCATTAATGTGAAGCACCTTTATTTTTAAGAGTGTGCTTAGATTATGCTGTCCAGATCCAAACCCAACATTTGAATTGAAGTGAATCTACAATCAAACCCAAATTTATTCAGACATCTTTAACATTTCTTACATTATCACAGTTTACTCACTATAGTTTAGAAAATGGTAATAAAATATGACAAGATCTCAAGAATCAAACTGTCAAATGATCAAAATGAGAATTAAATTAAATTAGGTAAAACAAATTAACTTATTAAATTAGTTATCTCCTTACTTATCCAGTTAATTGATTACATTGATAATTGCAAATATTTTTTTGTATTACAAGTTTTCTAAAATGCAAATGATGCATTATTTAATTAAATATGTGCTAATCTGCATATATTTCTAGTACAAAAATCTAAACACTGAATGAAGCCGGTTTCAAAATTATTGTTTATTTTTTTTATTTTTTTTTTTTTGACATATTAGAGGCAAATGTTTTTACCGAGGGGACTTTGTGTATCTCATTGTGTCACTCCATAATTCAGAATAAACTTAGAACAGACAGAAAATTATGTATTTTTATATGAACAAATCTCTCTGTAAAAACCTTCAGGATATAGACAGGAATAAAAATGTAAGTTTAGGGTGTGTAAGTGTTACTGAAGTGGAGATTTATGGCTCAGTGTAAGAGAAAAAACTCATTTTAAGAAAATGTCCTTTAAAAATATGTATTGTAATTGAAATCTATTGACACAAATAGATAACGTGCTGTAAAAGAAACACTTAACAGTGTCTTTGGGGTGTTTATGAAACACCAAAAAGCACAAAATCTCAAACTTGACAGGTGCATGAAAAAACGCTGTTTTTGCCTGCAGTGTCTCCCCTTAATTTTGTTCAGTCTGTGGTGTAAAAAGTTTCATTAATTTTACTGGTAGTCCACTGTATGTTTATAATATGTCACAGTTTACTTTATTTTTCTATCCTCACTTACATAAATCAACTATAGTGTCCTGCACCCACTAGTAAAAAAATATCAACAATTATATCTGGTGTCTGAATCATTTTCAGTTTGACTGTATTTGAACCAAATTTGAATGCTTTAAGTGAATCTAGAGCAGAGCATGACATCACATCCTGTCTAGTGTGACCGTACCTTCAGTCTCTCCATTCACTTGACTGCTACTAACCATTAGACACATTTGCCACAGCTGTATTCCTTTGTATTTTCCAGAGTGTTTTCTCTCTTGATTTCTTCCTTCTTAACATATGACCTGTCAGGATAGGCTGTTCCTCATGCTGTGTGTAAAATCATGCTTTTACCTCATGATTTTACTCTGTTACAAAGATGAAGACCAACAGTTCTTCCATGGCTCTCACATTCAGTCAACCCACAGCATAACTTATTATTTAGACTTGAAACATACTTTGCGCAAGAACGTAAACCAAACAGCTTCTGATATTGTAAGCATTATTGTGAACTCTTCTTCTATGGCGACTTTTCCCACTTCATGTCTGCTACTCTCATGACAAAACAATAGTTTAGAAGCAAATCTTACAGAGCGAATTAGTTAAAGCGGAAGTCATTTTTTTTTTTTCAAAAGAAGCATAAATTGCAAAAATTTTCAAACTGGCTTCTAGAATACTCCCATGTTTTTAGTTGAAGACAGAAAGTCCCACCCTCAAATACCATTGTTGAAAAAAACAGCATATGCTGGTTAGGGTGGTTTAGATGTTGGGATGCTGGTTTAAGCTGGTCCTTTGCTGGTTTATGCTGGTCCTTAGGAGGTTTTTGCTGGTCCTTGACCAGCAACACGACCAGCTAAAACCAGCATCCCAGCATTAAAACCTACCTAACCAGCATATGCTGTTTTTTTTTCAACAGGGACCAAGTCAAAATTTCAAATTCCAGTTGAATTTATAAAAATTACCCTGTTCAAAAGTTTACATACACTTGATTCTTAATGCTGTGTTGATACCTGAATGATCCACAGCTGTGTTTTTTGTTTAGTGATGGTTGTTCATGAGTCCCTTGTTTGTCCTGAACAGTTAAACTGCTCACTATTCTTTAGATAAATCCTTCAGATCCCACAAATTCTTTGGTTTTTCAGAATTTTAGTGTAATTGAACCCTTTCCAACAATGACTGTATGATTTTGAGATCCTTTTCACACTGAGGACAACTGAGGGACTCATATGCAACTATTACAGAAGGTTCAAACACTCACTGATGCTTCAGAAGGAAACACAATGCATTAAAAGCCAGGGAGTGAAAACTTTTGAACAGAATGAAGCTGTGTACATTTTTCTTATTTTGCCTAAATATCATATTTTTTTCATTTAGAACTACTTCAGAAGCTACAGAAGATATTTACAATTTACCTTAATGCCTTGTGTTTCCTTCTGAAGCAGTGTGCGTTTACAGTTAATTCACACGAGAAGAGGTGATATGATTGGATATTACTGGCTATGTTCGACTGTGATTGGTCCATGTGCTAAATCCCACCTCTCCAGTCTGAATGAGCAATATAATTGTTAATGGGAAGACTAATTTTCAAAAGTAAGTGAACACACTTAGATATAACCACGCTGTTACGTCAAAAGACTTAAAATGACATAAAACATTATCTGTGGGAGTTTAATAAGTAATCAGCTTATTTAAAGTAAATGTGACCAATGTTTACCAAGCTTTAATGTGAGAAAAATAGTTAAAAGTTAACTATTAAAAAAAATGCTGAACAAAAGTTAACAGATAAAATACATTGTTTAAATTGTCACTGCCTTGAGTTATTATTTTGAAATGAAAGCCAAAAAACTTGCGCAAAGTAAAGTATTTTCCTTCCTTTTCTCACGATATCATCCGATTTGACCGTTTTATGTCTTAGCGCAACGTTGCTGAAATATAAAAGCTGTGCTGTGGGGAAACTCGACTGAATCAAGAGCCTACTTGTGATCGGTTTATAAATACTTTTCATATTGTCATCCTGCTTTCACTAGCTGAAACTAATCTCCTCTATCTTTTGTTTCTTTCCTCCTTTCCTTGTTTCCCTCCCCTTTTTCTGTTCGTTTGTCTCTCTAACCCACTCAGCCACCACTGGCAACTAACCCCTGACCTTCTGACCTCTTCACCCAATGACGACCTGCCCATTACCTGCCTGCAGATCACACCTCTGCCCTAAAATGAATGAGTCAAAGACAAAAAGAGTATCTAAGAGCTGTCACAGGCAGTGGATATACAGCTTCCCTAAACCTCACTCGTTGGACGCGGGCGGTAGATGCCCGCCGCTTCAGACGGGGGGAGCGGACGCTCCTGCCGCTGTAGATCTGCACTCTTTGTAAGCAATAAGCAATAATGATTTGCCCCGCACCCTCTAAATCAAAGCCAGACCTCCCTGTTTGCTGTGCAAAAGCCTCCAGCTCCACGACGGCACTGTTGAGGACACGGACTGCCCTTCATCGCACCCCAAGTAATCCTGCAGTTACGGTAATGAGTCTGAATGTAATGCATGACGGTGTGGATGGTGCAACTCTTGCATCATCGCAACCCAGTGAACTATGTCTGCGGCTCGTCGCGTGTCACATTTGAGAAGCGTTTCAGTCCAAGCGATCCGACACTTTTCAGTGAACAAGCCTCTCTGAGGATGTATAAGCCATGCTTGCCTATCTGCTGTACAAATGTATGAAATTTGTAGATAAATGTTCAAAGAGTGACGAGAGAAAACATGTACAGGAACAACACTTTTATTATCCTCCAGAGAACATATATTTTTACAACTCGCTATTTTATATCGTCGAATATTGTGAAAAGAACGGAAAAAAAAACAAAACCGAACCCTTTATGAAGTGAAAACAATCCAGTTTTCTGTAATTGGATGTAGACGTGGATGACCAAAACAACCCTTTCGTTAAGTGGGGTTGATAGGGAAATATCATTCAAGTGCCTTATCATAGCACCCATGGTTCATGTTCAATATGAATGTTATCATCAGTGGCGAATGAGCAGACCAGGACTGTTTCCCAAAAGCCTACACAGGCTTTGGGAAAGGAAGTCCAGGTCAGTACACACAGCTTTCCCTTCAGGAACCACTAAAGTGACGTATCACCAGCCTAAACCTGCCTTCCTGTTTCGGCTGCAACCGCTCAACCGTCCCAGTATTACACAGCGCTCAAATTCAAGGCCTTTTGACAGCAAATGATTATTGCCAAACCGACTCGGGGAGTCAAAGTCTATTCGTTGCTTTCAGTCTTGACTCGCCCGTCAGATTTGTGGGTACTTTGCTCACGGTACTTGAATTGATTTGCACTTTACGTTGACGTTTAGTGCATTGTAATATCAGTATGGTATATTATGTGCTTTAAAAAAATAAACTTTCTTTTAATCAGTATATTTGTGTTGTTTTACAGTCAAGATATATAGATATCCTTATAACGAATAAAAAGTAAAATTGTGCGAAATAAAGAGTTTTGCGAGAATATACTGTATGCAATTTACACACTACACTCTTAAAAATAAAGGTGCTTTACTATGCCATAGAAGAACCTTTTTTGCCTTAATGGTTCCGTAAAGAACCTTTAACATCTGAAGAACCAAAAGGTTCATTGTGTGGAAGAAGGTTCTTCAGATTATAAAAAGGTAAGAAAGAGATGGTTCTTTAAAGAACCTTTGACTGAATGGTTCTTTGTGAAACCAAAAATGGTTCTTCTAAGGCGTCACTGAACCTTTTAAAGCACCTTTATTTTTAAGAGTGAAGTTGGTCAAAAGTTTGATTGTTTTAATGTTTTTGAAAGACATGATCCTTCAGAAATGATTTTAATATGATCATTTGCTGCTTAAAAACTGTTTTATTATTATTATCAATGTTGAAAACATTGTTCCGCTTAATATTTTAAACACTACTGTTAAAATGCTTGGAAAAGATTTTTTATTTCAAACAAATAATATTTGAACTTTCTGTTTATTAAACAATGCTGGGGAAAACTGTTTTCAGCATTAATAATAATTAAACATGTTTCTTAAGCAGTAAATCATCAAATCAGGATCATGTGACACTGGAGACTGCTGGAAATTCAGCTTTGCATCAGATGAATAAATTACATTTTAAAAGAAAAGAAAAGAAAGTTTTATTTCCTGCTAATTTTGAAATCTTAATTATTATATATAATTATTATCACTAAGTGTATATACTGTAAAAAAAAAAAATATCTAGTTTTGAGAAAATATATATCCTGAATTAAATTTATTTTTCTTGTTTTAGGCGTAAATCTCACAGAAAATAAATATAATAATAATAATATACAGTTAAATACAAGTTTATATTTACCTTGCAGAAACTGCTAAATGTTCATTACTACCAAAATAAGAGCCAAAATGTTATTTTTTTATTTAGTACTGACCTGAATAAGATATTTCACATAAAAGATGTTTACATATAGTCCAGAGAGAAAATAATAGTTGAGTTTAATAAAATGACCCTGTTCAAAAGTTTACATACCCTTGATCTTAATACTGTGTTGTTACCTGAATGATCCACAGCTGTTTTTTTTTTTTTTTTTATTAGTGATAGTTGTTCATGAGTCCCTTGTTTGTCCTGAACAGTTAAACTGTCTGCTGTTCTTCAAAAAAAATCCTTCAGGTCCCACAAATTCTTTGGTTTTTCAGCATTTGTGTGTATTTGAACTCTTTCCAACAATGACTGTATGATTTTGAGATCCATCTTTTCACACTGAGGCCAACTGTGGGACTCATATACACTTTTTAAAGATTAGGGTAAATTTAACTTATTTTGTCATCTGGGAAACATGTAAGTATCTTCTGTAGCTTCTGAAGGACAGTATTACATGAAAAAGTATGATATTTAGGCCAAATAAGAAAAATGCACACATCTTCATTCCGTTCAAAAGTTTTCACTCCTTGGCTCTTAATGCGTTGTTTTTCCTTCTGGAGCATCAGTGAGTGTTTGAACCTTCTGTAATAGTTGCATATGAGTCGCTCAGTTGTCCTCAGTGTGAAAAGATGGATCTCAAAATCCTACAGTCATTGTTGGAAAGAGTTCAAATGCACAAAAATGCTGTAAAACCAAATAATTTGTGGGACCTGAAGGATTTTTCTAAAGAACAGCAGGCAGTTTAACTGTTCAGGACAAACAAGGGACTCATGAACAACTATCACTAAACAAACAAACAAACAACAACAACAAAAAAAAAAAAACAGCTGTGGATCATTCAGGTAACAACACAGTATTAAGAATTAAGTGTATGTAAACTTTTGAACAGGGTCATTTTTATAAATTCAACTATGATTTTCTCTTGTGGACTATATGTGAACATCTTTTATGTGAAATATCTTATTCAGGTCAGTACTAAATAAAAAAATAACATGCATTTTGTATGATCCCACATATTTTGTTAAAATAATTAACATTTTGCAGAATCTGGGATGAGAATGATGAGAAGAATTTAATACTTTATTTTGCTTCTCAACAAACAAAACAAATACTGATTAAGATTGATATTTTGTGAATATAAAACAGTATGTAGATGGTGTTGAAAGTGGACAAGCTGTGTGTACTACCTGCGCTGGCCTGCACCGTATCATTGTAATATGCGTCCCCCTCCAAACTCTTTCTTTACTATGCAACAGAATGGCCTCTGACGTCTTGAGGGGAGTCTCTGTGACATCAAACATGTCTTCCTGTTGTGGCTGCATTTCCTTTCATTTCCATTTATGATTCTGAAGTGCCATCACAGTATTACGATAGCAAAGAAGGTACAAATATAAAGGTGTGATGTGTTTAATATGCTCTGGAATATAAAATGCGAACTATCTACATATTAAAAGAGTTTTTTTTGGTTAGTGAAAATACAGAAATTTCAAAATAAGAGGTGAGTACGGTAAATGATAAAGCATGATATCTCACACTCAATAGAAATTTAAAATATATTAGTCTGATTTGTCAAGTTTCAAAGGTGAAGTGTGTAATTTCTGACACCAAAAAGAAAAAACATTGATTTTTTTTTTCAAGCATGTCTGCTAAACCCCTCGCCCACACGCCATTGGTCAAGTCCAACAAGCCCCGCCCCCTGCCTCACACCATTGGTTAAGCCAAATGACAACATATGTTTAAAAACTGGAATAAAAAGATTTCAACATGAAAAAAATTACACACTTCAGCTTTACGAATTAAGTTTGATCATGTGAATGTCTTTTTCATACATGTGGATATGTGTGTACGACATGCCGTCTTTCAGCCCCAAACGTGTGTGTTCCCTGCCCAAGTATTGCCTATGAGAAGACATGTCTGTTTAAACAGCCATTGTTACAAGTTTATAATGTATTTTTCTATCTTATTTTCTATGTATGTAATAAACAACATTAAATGCCTTGTCTCTGTATCCTGAATAGATGAAAAGAGGTCTTTCCTGACGGTTTCCTATGAACGATTGTGCTTTCCTCTCATTAGTAGCCAATAGCACATCAGGGTGTTTTATCATAAGAAAGTAATATTGCATATCATTATCCAGCAGTGATTTATCTTCATAGTTATTTGCTGATGTGACTAAACAGGGTCCTTGGTGGAGTTTCTGTGGCTGGAGACTCGGGTGCTATGCGTCTGTGCCAAGAAAGCACTTTCACAATTGGTGGAGCTCTATTTCATATTGGCCTTAATAAGTCATGCGCGAGCTGCTTTTGTCATTAGCTTCAGAGCTACATAATGCAAGGGATATTTAACGCTCTTCTCTAATGGACAATCAATCAGTGAAGTGTACTCAGAAGAAGAGATGTTTCTCTCTGCTCGTGACCTTGACTGGGAAAATCAATACAGCATCAATAGCGCCTCAACAGAATATACTACCACATTATTGGGCTTTGCCATGGTCAGTATTGCCAGATGAGCACTTTTACTGATTAAACGTGCTGGAACGGTAACATATAGCTATAGAAATCGCATTATGCTAATACCTTTTAGAACATTTAATTCCATTTCTAAACTGTAATTGGATTAGAGTGGTTAAAAAAATAGCAAGTCATTCTGGCAAAATCCTCCAGGGATGCGACTGGCCAATCAGAAGCTGTTCCGGAAAGTGGAAGAATTGTTCCTTGTGATTATTGCTGAAAATAAATCTAAATATTTAATGATTACTGGTGTGTTTTATCATATTGTTGTTGCAAACATTTTCTAATATTTTGCATTTAAAGACGACATTATTTAAAGATCATACACTCCTCATCAACAGTGACATTAAAACATATTTACTATTAAGAGTATTAAGCAGTACTGCAAATAATTTTTATATTAGTAAGTCTCAACCAATATGTCAGTAAATATGTTAATAGACTCGAGCTATACTTAGTATAAACTAAGTGCATTTTAAAATATATTACTTTTTTTACTAGGGAAGGCCAAAATGCCAAAAAAAAAATGATTTTTAGGCAAAATAAGAAAAAATGTAGGCTTACACATCTTCATTCTGTTCAAAAGTTTTCACCCCTGGCTCTTAATGCACCGTGTTTCCTTCTGGAGCATCAGTGAGCGTTTGAACCTTCTGTTGCATATGAGTCCCTCAGTTGTCCTCTGTGTCAAAAGATGGATCTCAAAATCATACAGTCATTGTTGGAAAGGGTTCAGATACACAAAAAATTATGAAAAACCAAAGAATTTGTGGGACCTGAAGGATTTTTCTGAAGAACAGCAGGCAGTTTAACTGTTCAGGACAAACAAGGGATTCCTGAACAACTATCACTAAACAAAAAAACACAGCTGTGGATCATTCAGGTAACAACAGTATTAGGAATTATTTATTATATTTTTATATAAAGTTATTTTCTCTTGTGGACTATACGTAAACATCTTTTATGTGAAATATCTTATTCAGGTCAGTACTAAATAAAAAATAACATGTATGATCACTTTTATTTTGGTCAAATAATTAACATTTTGCAGATTCTGCAAAGTGTATGTAAACTTTTGACTTCAACTGTATAATGATTTCTGAACTTTAGAAAGCAATGCATACATGTACATGAATAGATAGATAGATAGATAGATAGATAGATAGATAGATAGATAGATAGATAGATAGATAGATAGATAGATAGATAGATAGATAGATAGATAGATAGATAGATAGATAGATAGATAGATAGATAGATAGATAGATATAGTACAGACCAAAAGTTTGGACACACTTTCTCATTAAAATGAATGAGAAGGTGTGTCCAAACTTTTGGTCTGTAATGTATATTTTTCTGTTTATTAAAGTTTTTACTCTACATTTGTGCAGTTTTCAGTGGGTTAGTGATATTTCCCTTCCGGAGGGAACTCAACGCTGCGTCCTGGTGGACACTATGGGAACTGCCTTCAGCGTGACCGGCTCTGAAGCTCTTGTAGAACAACGACAATGAACTTTGACATTGGCCGGCGCCAGCCTATGACATCATCACAAGGCGCCCACCAGTATAAAGGGGGGTGCTTGTGAATACATCAACCATCTTTTTGTCCTTCAGACTGACCTTGTTCTAAGCATGAGTAGAATGATGATTCCTAGAGTAAACAGTTCAGGAAGTGTGTGGATTCCGTGTCAGAGAAATCTGACACCAGATGACGTGCACAATCTGTTTGTTATGTGCTTGGGTGAAGAGCACGCGCACTCTGTTTCTTGAGAGTGCAGAGCGCGTTCATTGTGAGAGTTTCTCTCTAAGGAAACTCCTCTATCGTTGTCCCTTTTCCCGAGGGAATTGGGACATTTATCTGCCCTGCGCAGCTCGGGTCCCGTGGTAGCCGAGGCTGCACGGAGAACGAGCCCGCGGCGGTTACAGATGAAGCGCGGTCACGAGTTGAGAGATGTGTAATCTCTCTCGCTCGTCAGCCGCAGACGAGGGCGAGCTGCGGCCGAAGGATGTGTTGTTCTCTGACATCCTTTTGGTATAGCAGCAAGTGCTCTACTGGTTTTAAAGCCAGACAAGTAGGATGTGGCTGTTATGAGCTCTCACAGCCTGCCTGCCCCACGTATGATGAGCTGCTGTCTGTTATGAACCGCGCTGCGGTCTGCTTTGATCTGCGTTCAAAGTACGTGCAGGGGGAGGTTGCTCATAGCAGTTTATGCTGGCAATTTCTCCCTGGCCATAACAGACCAGTCCCCATGTGCATCCCATTCCTTCCTGATCTATATAATAAGATCGGGAAGGCATGGGATAAACCATAGCCAGCCAGCCCGCACTCATCTATACCAGCATGTTAATTCTGCTGGTGCAGAGTGAGTGCGTGAGTATGGCAGGCCGTCGGTGCCATCGCCTAAAAAAAAAAAAAAAAAAAAAAAAGGAGATGGCGTCAACGCTGAGGGCATACGCGGCAGCGGTTCAGGCTGGTGCCGCCTGCACACAGTGGCAGTGTTGCAGGCGTACCAGGCTGATCTGCTGGAGGATGAAGACCCATGGATCCCAGTCTTCATCCCCACCCAAACGCACGGAGAGCCTGGCCCCTCTTGGCCTGTGGGCCGGAGGCAGGGCCAGGCGGTTTGTGTGGCCACTCGAGACCCCCCCTCCTGGGAGGGGTAGGTCTCAGAGGAGACGTGATGCGCGGTTTAGGAGAGGGGATCGTAGGGAAACGATCCTCTCCCTTCCCCTTCACTATCGTTCGGCCGCCTGCCCTTTTTCCCCCATAACACTCTGGGGCCGGGCCGATGTTAGATTGATAAACTCAATCTGTTGGCCCGGTACATGAACTGACATACATGGAGGTATAGGTATTGTTTGTCTACCAGCTCCGCTTGGGTGAGACTTTAGTATTTGAGCTCCACACTGAGCTCCTATGGTCCCTAAGTGTCGAGTGTAGCCAGGTAGCGTTGTCAGGCTTCCTCTCCTTCCTGGAGAGTCATCCTTTGAAGCCTCAGCTATTGTGAGCTTGGCTTAGACATCATTATACATGCCTATACATGTTTATAATGTTATTGGGTACGGTAGACTCCCCATTCCGCAGTAAGAGTCGTGCAGAGACTCCGCTCTTTACCTGAGTGTAATCTGGGATGTTGGGTCGAGATCTCCACCCTCTTTCAATGAAGCAAACATCCCGGGTCTGAGCGCTCGAGGCTGCCCTGAAGCCTTCGCTCCCCAGGGCTCTGCTTCTAAAATAAAAAGCAGCTCCAGTAGCTTGTAGGCTCCCTCCTGAGCCTCGCTACCTGCACTAAACGTGTGCTGATATAGGGGCTGAGTGTAGCCAGGTCTCCCCTCACTCTAGTGAGTTGTGTTGTTAGACGGTGAGCGATGACAGAGGTGTCGTAGGTTTCCTCTCTTAAGAGAGTCTTTCTGTAGAAGCCTCCACCCTTAAGTGCTGCTGATAGATCTAAAACGAGTTATGATGATGATCTCGCTCTCACAGCCTTTCCATGGCCTAGACCGAGAGCTGCTAGATGCGGTTTTCTCTGTGAGAACCCTTCTAGCTGCAGCCGCCACTCCCCTTAAAGCTCCGCTTCCAGTACATTCTCACAGTATATAGCTGTAGGCCCCGTTAGGCCTCGCTAACTACTTTGGTATGGTGCTAAGTGCCCCTCTGCCAAGCCCGAGTGTTGTTAGGCTGTTCTCTCCTAAGAGATTCACTTGAAGCCTCCACTCTACAGAGTCTTACGTGTAGACTTCTTCTGTGAGCTCATGTACCGTGGAGCGTGGAGTATAGCAGGTCTCCCCTCACCGAAAGGGTATTATTGAGACCTTCACTCCCCAGAGCCAGTGGATTGAACTTGGCAGGCTTCCTCTCATGTAGAGAGTTCCCTATGAAGCCTCTGTTCTCCAGAAGCTCCGCTTCTAGTACATTTAAGCGTGAGTGTAGCTAGGTCTCCCCTCATCCAAGGGTTATTGTTTGAGTCCTCCACTCCTAAGAGTTAGTGGATTGAGCGTTGTCAGGCTTCCTCTCATCTCGAGAAGGTTTGTATCAAGCCTCCGCTCTCCAGAGACTCCGCTTCCAGTACTTCAGGCGTGAGTGTAGTCAGGTCTCCACTCGATAGAGGATCATTTTGGTAGACCTCCACTCTTTAGAGCTTTCCCAGATGGATCGAGCGTTGCTAGGCTCCCTCGCTTGTAGGTCTCTGTTGAAGCCTCCGCTCTCCAGATAGGCCGTTTGTGAGTAATCTGCTACCAAGGGAATCCTTCGAATCTCCCTTTTTCGAGTTGGTCTAAAAAACCTTTAAGTTTCCAACTCCATTTTCGTAGCACGGTGTATCAGGTCTCCTCTCTGTGAGAGTTGTCTTAAGACCTTCACCCTTAAAACTCACTTTCCAGGCCCATCCTCACAGTGACAACAGCTGGCCCTTTTGTGCCTCGCTGACTATTTTTTGGGGAGTGCTAACTACCACTCATATAGCCTCCACTTATATAGCTCTGCTTTCAGCATCTGAGCTGTCCTGTGAGTCCTGTCATTTATCTGAGCGTTGAGTGTAGTCAGGTCTCCCCTCAAGCAGGGTCAGTATTGAGACCTCCACTCTAAGAGTTTCCTAAGAATTGAGCGTCGTAGGCTTCCTCTCGCTCTAGAGAGTCGTTTAGCTAAAGCCTCCCCTCTCCTAGACTCCGCTCCCAGGCCATGCTACCGCCTAGAGATTGAAATTAGGTGCAAAATCCCTCGCTATGCTCTGGGCACCTCCTCAACCCACAATAGTGGTGAGTACTCACGCAAGTCTTTGAGCACTCCTTAAAATCCAATTCAGCCTCACGGGACACCTCCAGTGTTGAGTGTAGTTAG
>NC_133362.1:39018037-39148245 GCF_049309525.1 Garra rufa | reverse complement strand
TCTTAACCAAAAAAGGGTCACATTAGGGATGGGCGATATGGCCTAAAATCCATATTGCGATATACATTGCAGCCACTTGCGATAACGATATATATTGCGATATATAAATTATAATAGAACCATTTCAGAATAGGTTACATAGACCCTTAGGAAAGCCAATTTTTTTTTTTTTTATAAGAAATAAAGAAACGTTGCATGTCGTTTTGAGAACATTTATTGTGCAAAAGCAAAACTGTAATTAAACAACACAATGTTGCAGATAAATAAACTAAATGTAGTGGTAGAACAGATTAGTTGTGTTACCTCTCTTAGCCGGAACTTTTGCCCCACACACTCTACAGAGTATATTTTGCTGCTGCTCGTCGGACGGCTTAAAGCCAAACCACGTTCAAATAACAGATGTTGCACCCAGGGCCGCTGCTGGCCAAATGGGTGCCCTAAGCAGAAATTTACTTTTGTGCCCCCTCCCTGGAATATTACAGAAGTAAAAATAAAATAATAAAAAAAAACACCTACTCTAGGGGCCAAAATAGAACTTTATTCAAATAAAAGTAAATAGTAAATACATAAATAAATTGTATCATTTATAAATTACAATTGTAGCTCTACTGCAAAAAATACAAACTAAAATTACACTTTAAACAAAACAATTAAAAATGTGAAATCTTAATAAAATAAACAATAATAAACTGAAATAAAATCAACACTGTCATCTGCTGGAGCTTTCCAAAGTTCAAAATTTACAAAGGCACACTTCTGCTTTTTCTTGAGGCAAAGTCGTAAATGAGCTCTTCATATGATAAAGCCTTTGTTATTTGACAATAAAGCAGACGAGGGTTATGATGTCCACATATTTCAGTTGAGGAAATGATAGGAAAGATTATATGGATATTTTAATTAAATGTTTAGTCAATATTAAACAAGGAATTCGATCATCATGTAAGTGTAACAACTGTATTTAACAGGCCTTTGGTGCCCTTTTCAGGCATTTCTATTAAAATTATAATGTAAACTGTTAATTTTGTATTAGATTATGTATTTTAACACTGTTATTTAATGACACTATATGGTCATTATTAATCAATAATCATAATTGCCATAATTGTTTTAATATAATACATTTTAAGTAATTTTGTTTACTTAGATCTGCCTGTATTAATATTAAGAAAGATGCGTTTAGGCGTGAAATTATTACCGACATTAAAACACATTATTAATGTCGACAGAATAATATAAAGTTTCACAGGATTATGAACGCACCTGAAAGTGATGCACGGGCTTCATCTTGGGCTTTTTTTTTCTTTTGTTTCTCGGCGCCGGACTGTTGATGTCTCTTTCCAGGACCAGGCACATTGTTCATCAATTATTATCATCATTTTTGGCCAAATAGGCAGCCGTAAACAGAGGTGAGGGCGCGTGGCGGCGCAGATGCTGCGCGTCACCACGTGTGCTTACAAGCCTGCGTTCACCGTAAAATGCAATATATACATTTATATTTTTATATTTTTGTTTATTTGTGTATGTATATTATTAATATTAATGTATTATTATAATATATAAAAACGATTTTTTTTTGAGCAACTGGGATGGTGCTCCCCGGGAGTTGGTGCCCTACGCAGACTGCGTACTCTGCGTATAGGGAGCGGCTGTACTGCACCAGTCTTTTTCACGAGCTCCTCTGTTTCGCTGACGCTTTCAGCCATGTTTATTCAAGATGATGCGTTGCAGCCGGCTGCAGCTCGTTGCTCTAAATTTCGCGTGTAGTAGATTGCGTCATCAAACATGCATTATCGCGATAGTGCAATAGAATTAGAATCTCTATCGTAGGCCAATTTTGTATCGTTTATATCGCATATCGTTTATATCGCCCATTACTAGGTCACATATTAGCTGTTCATGTGACTCTTTTTTTTATTTTATTTTTTTTAGTTAATATAAAACTGATATCTCTGAATTGAAACAATGAAATTATGCACTTCTGTTGGGATTTTAAGTAGATTTTATTAATGTGTACATTTCTATATTTTGTCTTATGCTGAATTTTATCCAAAAGTTTGGGAACCCCTTGCAGAATCTGTGAACATGTAAATATATTTTAACTAAATAAGAGAGATCATACAGAATGCATGTTATTTTTTTATTTAGTACTGTCTTGAGTAAGATAATTTACATAAGATGTTTACATATAGTCCACAAGACAAAAACTAATTTTGGGAACCCTTGGTTCTTACAGGAACACTCCACTTTTTTTGGAAATAGGCTCATTCTCCAACTACCGTTTTGAAATCCATTCAGCCGTTCTCCTGTTCTGGAGATATCACTTTTAGCATAGCTTAGCATAGATCATTGAATCCTATTAGACCAATAGCATCGCGTTCAAAAATGACCAATGAGTTTCGGTATTTGTCCTATTTAAAACTTGACTCTTCTGCAGTTATATCTTGTACTAAGACCGGCGGAAAATGTAAAGATGCGATTTTCTAGGCAGATAAGATTAGGAACTACACTACCATTCCGGTGTAACAGTCAAGGAAGTTTTCTGCCGTAACATGGAGGAAGCAGGCGCAGTAAAACTCAACTTATTAACTCGGGGGGAGTTGGAGAATGAGCCCATTTCCAAAAAAAGTGGAGTGTTCCTTTAATACTGTGTGTGGTTACCTGGATGATCTCCGACTGTTTTTTTTTTTTTTTTGTAATGGTTGTTCATGAGTCCCTTGTTTGTTCTAAATGGTTAAACTGAGCACTGATTTTCAGAAAAGTCCTGCAGATTCTTCAGTTTTCCATCATCTTTTGCATATTTGAACTCTTTACAGCAGTGACGGTATGATTTCAAGATCCATCTTTTCACACTGAGAACAATTGAGGGACTCATATGCAACATATGCAACTATTAAAGAAGATTTACACAAGGTGTAAACTTTTAAACAGGTTGAAGATTTCTTTTAAATATAATCTTTTTCCATTTAGCAACAGAAGGTACTTGTTTTGCAAAAGACAAATTAAGTACAGTTTACCTTGATCTTCAAATTCAAACATCCCTTCTCTTAATGCATCATTGAATGTTTTTCAATAGTTGTGTTTGAGTCTCTCAGTTGCCCTCAGTGTGAAAAGATGGATCTCAAAAGCATACAGTCACTGCTGGAAAAGGTTGAAATATGCAAAAGATGCTGGAAAACTGAAGAATCTGGAATTTTTTTTTCTGAATAACAGAGCTCAATTGAATTGTTTAGAACAAACAAGGGACTTATGAACAACCATCACAAAACAACAAAAAAAAAGTTGTAGATCATCTAGGTAACCCCACACGGTATTAAGAAACCAAAACCCGGTTCCGGTTATGGCGGCGCTAGCATAAGACGTGGTGCAGGGAGCTCCCGAACAATTTCATCTAAATAACACGTCCTAAAGACCTTTAGTGTAACCTAAGTACTTTATTTATAACAGTTAAGTTGTTGCACTTCGAATTTTACGACAAGTATGCCGAATCCAAAGAAAACGGACAACAAGAAGGAAGATACTCACGAAACGAGACAGCCATTATCCGACCCGCCACCGTGGTTCCATGCAGAAATGGAAAAAGGATTTCTCAGAATCCAGGAGTTAATCGACGGACGCCTAAATAAATTCGCAGAATCCGTGGAGAAAATGAGTAACGAACTACAATCAATAAATCTGAGAATGATCGAAGTAGAAACAAAGCAGATGGAGATGGAAGAAGCGGTAACGGGCCTTCACAAAGATGTCGCGGATGTTAAGTCGGCTGTTGACGACGAAATTAAACAGCTGAAAGATAAAATTGATGAACTCGAAAATCAATCTCGTCGTCAGAATCTACGTCTTGTCGGTTTCCCAGAGGGAGTGGAAGGTAGAAATGCCGTGGATTTTTTGAAGGAATGGTTACCTAAGATTCTGGGGCAGGAGGATGAGATCTACGAAATCGAAAGAGCTCACCGCACTTTGCAACGACGACCAGCCGAAAATGGCGAACCACGGGCTATTCTGGTCCGATTCCTTCGGTACGGAGACACACTTAAGATCCTCAATGCGGCCAGAGAGAAAGGCAAGCTCACCTATGGTAACTCTAACATTATGATTTTTCGTGATATGTCATCGACCCTGTTCAGAAAGCGACAAGAATTCAGCGCACTCAAAAGACAGCTACGCAATAACGACGTGTCTTATGCGATGCTTCATCCTGCGACGCTGAGGATTCAGCTACCGGAGGGACAACGATCTTTCAACTCCAAAGCATCGGCAGAGACCTACCTTCGACAACATCATCCACATCTGATTGTCGGATAAGACACTAAATTATATGAACGAATTCCGGATCATTCAACTTTACCAACCACCCAAAAATATGTAAGAAAAACTGTACCATATAGCAA
Organism: Garra rufa; assembly: GCF_049309525.1. Taxonomy (NCBI): domain Eukaryota; kingdom Metazoa; phylum Chordata; class Actinopteri; order Cypriniformes; family Cyprinidae; genus Garra; species Garra rufa. Next base: position 39,143,857 of record NC_133362.1, on the reverse strand, counting down.
CCGGGTGAGAGGTTTTTTCTCTAGGATGAAGATTTAGGAACTTCATTTTGTCAAGAGTGATCTTTATATTTAAAATCTGGTAGGAGAAAAATGTGATTATATTTTTGTTTAAGTGTTTACTAAAACTTGTGTATTTCGGGTTTGTCACTGTTCGAAGTGAATAATACGTTTGCTTTAAAGTACATAACTTAAGTATTTGTTGGGATAGACAGAACTGGTAAGGGAGCTAGTTAGTTTGGACAAGGAAGAGGAAGTCTAGGTCGACTGTATGATGCGGTGCATAATCAGTCATGGGGGTTTAAAGTTACACACTTCGTTTGGGGAAGTGGTGGGAGTTGTAGGGGGGGTTGGACAGAACACATATTTGATTCATTTAATTTTTGGGCTATTTAAGTTTCTTAAGCTGCTCTATAAGAAATATAACAATTAATATATAGTTAATGTCAAGTACACTAAAATACAAATATGTGACTTGGAATGTTAATGGTTTAAATAAAAGACTTAAAAGGAAAAAAGTAATACTATATCTCAGAAAGCATAATATTGCAATTGCCCTTCTACAAGAAACACACTTGACAGATTCTGAACATCTAAATCTTAAAAAGCAGTGGTCTGGACAGGTTTTTTTTTCTTCCTTCACATCACAATCCAGAGGGGTGGTTATACTTATTGATAAAAACATACCCTTTCAAATGGAATCAGTGGATAAAGATAAAACAGGTAGATATATTATTTTAAGAGGATCGATTGCGATGCAGAGAATAACCTTAGTAAATGTATATCGTCCTGAAATGGAGGGCGCTGAATTTATTCATAATATATTCTTCAATCTTGCATGCCCTATGACAGAGCTAATAATCGGAGGAGACTTTAATGTAGTCCTGGACCCAGTATTAGACAGGTCGTCCACTAAATTGTTACCCTTAAGTCAAGTTGCTAGAGCCCTAAAATACGAACTCTCAAGTTTTAATCTAATAGATATATGGAGATTTAAGAACAAAACTAAAAAAGAATATTCCTTCTACTCGCATAGGCATAATAATTACTCCAGAATTGACTATTTTTTTGTTCCAAAAGTGAAGGATTATTTGATTGAATTGTGCGAATACTTACCAAGAATACTGTCAGATCATGCTCCGTTACTTATTTTAGTGCAACATTCTCCGGAAAAGCCTAATAAGCTTTGGCGATTTAATGGCCATTTATTAAACGACTCTGAAGCGTTGAGCTTCATAAATAATAATATAGACAGTTTTATTAGTACAAATAGAAATTCTGCTTCTTCGGGTATGATCTGGGAGGCTATGAAGGCATTCTTACGGGGCCAAATCATTAATTTTTCTTCCGGTAAGAAAAAACAATATCAAAAACAGTTACAATTACTTGAAAAAGAAATTTCAATAATGGAAAGAGAACATTTTAAGACTAAGGATGCTCAGCTGTTTCAACAATTACAGTCCAAAAAATTGGAATACGATATTTTGTCATCTAAAGAAGCAGAAAATGCACTTCTCAGATCACGACAGAAGTATTACGAACATGGGGATAAGATTGGGAAAGTGCTAGCATGGCAAATAAGAAAAGAAGAAATTAGTAAATCTATACCTACATTATGTTCATCCGAAAATAAAAATATTAAACACCCCAAATTAATTAACCAAGAATTCTTAAATTTTTATAAATTACTTTATAAGTCTCAGGGAGTAGAGGATGCGGAGATTCAAAGATTTTTAAGTAAATTGGATATTCCAGTTTTAAGTGATAATGACCGAGAAGAACTTGAAAAAGAAATTTCGAAAAAAGAGATTCAATTTGCAGTTGCTGTACTAGCCGGGGGTAAAACACCTGGTTTGGACGGGTTTTCGATGGACTTTTATAAAACTTTTTTTTCTAAATTAGCAGAACCGTTGCTTTCGATGTATAAGGAGGCAATTCATAAAAAAGAATTACCAGAGACTTTAAACCAGGCTTTAATCACAGTTCTTCTGAAACCTGGCAAAGACCCTAATCTATGTACCTCCTATCGACCAATCTCACTACTTAATTCTGATTATAAAATTCTTACCAAAATGATTGCGTTACGTTTAGAGCGGGTTTTGCCTAGTTTAATTCATATGGATCAAACTGGATTTATTAAAAATAGATCCTCTTTTGATAATATACGGAGGTTAATGAATATTATTTATTCAGCAAAACAAACAGATTCTCCGGTGATTGCTCTTTCTTTAGATGCAGAGAAAGCCTTCGACCGAGTCGAATGGCCTTATCTGATTGCGGTTTAAAAAAAAATGAATTTCGGTCCAAATTTTATTGAAATGATTCGAATGTTGTATAGAAGTCCATCGGCAGCCGTCCGTACTAATTCTGATGTATCTTCCCACTTTTATTTATCAAGGGGAACCAGACAGGGGTGTCCTCTCTCCCCGCTACTTTTCGCGCTAGCGGTGGAACCCCTGGCCATAGCAATACGGGCACACGAATCAATCTTTGGGCTGGAGATAGGAGGTTGTGTACACAAAATATCATTGTACGCGGATGATGTGATACTGTATCTAACCAAACCTGATTCATCTCTATCTAATTTAGCTCAATTGTTGGAAAACTTTAGGGACATATCTGGTTATAAAATTAATATGAATAAAAGTGTTATGATGCCATTGAATTTGGCTGCGGAGAAAATACCCTTAAATAACATTCCTTTTTTATGGAATACTGAAAAGATTGTTTATTTAGGACTAAATATTCCCTCGAAGTTGGAAGAAGTATATTTTTTGAATTATTCCCCATTACTTAAAAAAGTAGCGAGAGATCTGGAAAGATGGAATTCATTACCATTATCACTAATTGGCAGGGTAAATTGCATAAAAATGAACATTCTTCCTAAATTTCTATATCTATTTCAGACCCTTCCCATTTCTGTCCCACAAAAGTTTTTTAGTAATCTCAACAGTTCAATCAGAAATTTTATTTGGAATAAAAAAACTCCAAGGGTTAAACTTAAGACATTACAGATGACATCCAAAAAAGGTGGATTACAACTTCCAGATTTTTTGTTTTATTTCTGGGCAGCACAGATGAGAGCAGTATGGTTTTGGCAGACGAATAGTGCATTTTCACCTGCATGGATACAGATTGAAAAATATCATGCAGGGGAAATACCTTTAGATAAGGCCTTATTCATCCCTTTGACTTGTGTTATGAAGGCAGTTAATAACCCATTCATCAGGCACACTTGCAAACTGGGGTTTGCAATCAGGAAAAAAATAATTGGCTACTTTCATTGTATAATAACACTCCGTTTCATTGCAACCCATCTCTTCCTGAGGCATTAAGAGATGGAATAACACAATATTGGCATAAAAAGGGAATACAGGTGTTTGGAGATTTATATGAAGAGGGCACACTAATGACATTTGAACAATTAAGATTAAAATTTTCTCTTCCTGTTAAACATTTTTTTAAATATTTTCAGGTGAGACATTATATTAATACAGTTCAAGAAGGTAAATTAAGACCTCTCTCTTCTCTCCCAATAGATGCTATTATAAGAGAGAAAAAAGAATCCAAAGGTTTTGTGTCTTATATGTATACCAATTTCAATGACTTGTATGGAGAGGAGGTATCGTCTTCAAGACTTAAATGGGAAAAAGATTTGGAATGCACTTTTGATCAAGATACTTGGGAACTTATCTGTAAAAGTGCCTTAACATTTTCATTTAATAGTAGACATAGATTAATACAGTTTAATATTTTACACAGGGTATATTACACACCTGAACGATTACACAAGATAAGTGATTCATATTCAGAATGTTGCCCTAGATGTAAAACAGAGGTTGGTACATTATTACATATGTTTTGGACATGTTCTGAACTTAACACCTACTGGAGAAATATAATTCAAACTATCAACAAAATTATTAATGTGAAGCTTCCACCTGATCCAAGACTTATGTTACTGGGGGATGAATCAGTTCTGCAGCTTGATCAAAGGAAGAATTTACGTTTAGTTAAAATGGCTTTGATAGCAGCAAAGAAATGCATAGCTATACAGTGGAAATCAGTAGAACCACCAAGTCACATTGTTTGGCTTAGAGAACTTTCATCTTATGTTCCTGTTGAAAAAATAATGTTTAATCTTAAAAAAAAGTCATCAATGTTTGAAAAGATTTGGGGCACATTTATTGAATACATGAATAATGTGGATGTTACATTGACTGAAAATGCTGATGGGAGAATGTGACTCTTCATGGCTTTACTCTATTATTTGTTATCATTGTTTATTTCCTCTTATTTTACACATCAGCTCAATGCCTTACAATTATATCCATTTAAGTGTTCTGTCTAGTGAGGGTGGGACTGGGGTGAAGGGTGGTTAGAAAAGAATGTTTACATGTATATTGAAATAATTCTGTAAATTGTTGATGCAAAATAATAAATATATTGATAAAAAAAAAAAAAAAGAAACCAAAACCCAAACTTTTACAGGGGGTTATTTTAATAATTTCAGCTATTGTTTTGACTTGTGGACTATATGTGCACATCTCTTATGTAAAATATCTTACTCAGGACAGTACTAAATAAAAAATATTATGCATTTTGTATGATATCTCTTATTTTGTTAAAATCATTTGCATTTTTTACAGATTCTGCAAGGGGTTCCCAAACTTTTGCATAAAACTATATATAAGCAAATACACATTTTTGGAACTAAAATTTACACTTACGAGTTGAAACAAAGAAAATTGATAAATTTGTCAATTATTGGGCCAGAGTGCTCCCTAATCAGAAGAACCAGGTTTTAGGGGGTGCATTTTAATCCCTCAAGATCATCCCTCATGCATGTCATCGCTTTTGATTGTACTGTATGTTATGTTAGTATATTTAAAGAAATGTAAATTGTTTTTTTTTTGTTGTTCTCAAGGGTGCGTGGAGACACGTACTATTGCATGCTGTTCAATGATGAGGTCCACACATATGAGCAGGTCATCTATACACTACAGAAAGCTGTGAACTGCACTCAGAAAGAGGCCGTCAGTTTTGCCACCACCGTGGACAGAGATGTAAGTTCACCTGCTGTTACTTCCACAGTGCCATTATTCAGGCTTAAAGTTAAGCACAGCCAGTTTGTGCTTTTGTTCATTGATTACTTCTGTTCACTGTATTTAGGGAAGGAAGTCTGTTCGCTTTGGGGACTTCCAGTTTTGCGAGCAGGCCAAATCTGTTATTGTGGTGAGTTATAAACAATCACAAATCCTATCCGTTTGCTTCAGATGTGTAAATCGATTGGGTTTTTTGCTCTTTGTACTAAAAGGTCAGGTTAACTAGAACATTCATTTAAGTTTTGTGGAAAAATGCTCCCCAATTTGCATATAGCAGTTACAGCACCAGTCAATTACACATTGATCACAAACAAGATTGTTAGTTGTGTTTGCAGAAATACGCATCACTATTACTATTTCCATAATTATAAACTTGATTTAAACTGATAAACTTGATTGTCGATGCACTTTTGTGCTACATACAAAAGTGATGCCTCAAATCATGTGGCTTGTAAGGTGAATAACTTTTACTACATCTCTAAGCAGTCAGGCTGAAGGTTTTCCTGTCAGTCGATAAAGAGTAAAAAAGAGTAAAAAAAAAACAACCACAACAATTGTGACCCATGCTGGCAAAATGAGTCGGGATGCACACAGCCTAATTTTGAGCTACAGGCAAAAGAAGTGGAAAATGTCACTTTTGGTAAAATTTAAGGTTTTCACAAAAAGGTGTTCATTAAGGCATTTTCTACCGACCCCAATGTTACAAATAGTACTTAAACATCTAAAATGATCTTTATTTGTACATTTTCTGAGAGGAGTAGCTTTTTCTCTGCTCACTTCTGGATGACTGCTGCTGCTTCCCACAAGTTGTAGGTCTATTGTTGCAAAGCGCAGCATTCCAGCTTCGTGAATATTCAAATTGAATTCTCAATGACTTAAAGGAGTAGTTCACTTTCAGAACAGAAATTTACAGATAATGTACTCACCCCCTTGTCATCCAAGATGTTTATGTCGTTCTTTCTTCAGTCATAAGGAAATTGTTTTTTTGAGGAAAACATTTCAGGATTTCTCTCCATATAATGGACTTTTATGGTGCCCCTGAATTTGAACTTCCAAAATGCAGCTTCAAAGGGCTCTAAACGATCACAGCCGAGGAAAAAAGGGTCTTATCTAACAAAATGATGGGTCATTTTCTAAAAAGAAATGACTATTTATATAATTTAACCACAAATTCTCATCTTTTCTAGCTCGGCAAGACGAGCATTTGAGATTAAAAAGTATATAAATTGTAAATGTTTCTTGAAAATAACCGATCATTTCACTAGATAAGACCCTTCTTCCTCGGCTGGTATCATTAAGAGCCCTTTGAAGCTGCATTTAAACTGCATTTTGGAAGTTCAAACTCGGGGGCACCATAGAAGTCCGTTATATGGAGAAAAATCCTGAAATGTTTTCCTCAAAAAACACCATTTCTTTACGACTGAAGAAAGAAAGACATGAACATCTTGGATGACAAGGGGCTGAGTACATTATCTGTAAATTGTTGTTCTGAAAATGAACTACTCCTTTAAGCCCAAACCAGTGAAATATGATTTTCAAACCCATGCTGATAAAAACAAAACGATCGTGCTGACTGACATTTGCAAAGCGTGTGCATAAAATGCACCTCTCTGATGGTGCGTACACACCGGACGTGACTTGCGCGGAAAAAACACGCTATTCGTGCGTAGTTGAACGCTTGAACATTTGAGTTTACTCGCGCCATTCGCACGGTAAAATTCGCGTCATTCGCGCGTGACATTTTCTTCACAACAGACGCAAATTCGCGTCAAGGGAGGGGCTTCTGCCACTCGTCAGCGGGAAAGTAGTTGTAAAATAGGTGAATGAGCTCAATTTGCCAGCTTTAGCTTGCTTGTAGTCTCAATATGTATGTATATGTAGGTCAAATTGAGTAAAGAGCGTTTTTTTAAAACTAACCAGATTGTCCGACCTCTTCACTCACTTTATTCCTAGCAAGATCCCTTTTATTCCTGTTTCTACAAAAGTCCAAAGATGTATCGTACAGCTCCGAGGAACCACAGACAGCAACGGTGATTTTGTCCGCCATTGTTGTTTCGGATTTCTGCCTCCGTCACTACTAGAGCAAGCTCCTGATTGGTTAACGCGGTGCGGATTTTCGCCAAAGTTCAGATTTTTGAACTCGCGCGGCAATCGCTTGAAACGCTCAACGTTTCGCGCCGCAGGATGGCTATTCGCGTCTTTGCATTGACTTAACATGTAAATCACTTGCGCTTGCCGCTTCATTCGCGTCCGGTGTGAACGCACCTTGAGAGTGCGCAGTCTCCCTGTGAAGTACATTATTGCGAAAAATGTCACAAACATAATCTGTTATGTCTTACAATAACGTTTAGTTAATGGTTGGGAAAATATCTGATGTGTAACATTATATTAGATCCATGCATTACAGTACTTCTAAATATAGATCTCTCTCTTCAGAAACGGCTTCTAATGGTGTTTTATTGGAGAATGTGAAAATAAAGTCATTTTTGAAAATTTGCTCATTTCGATTCACTTTGCCAGCACGTGTCACAATTTAGCATCATTGTAAACATGTAAATGTAATTGGTTTGTGAATGTGTTTGGAAACATGTTTTGCAGAGGAACACGAGTCGGCAGACGAAACCCCTGCGGGTTCAAGTCATGCACTCCTCTATAGTGGCTCATCAGTGTTTTGCACTCAAAGCTCTCACCTGGCTTGGCCAAATCATCAGATACTCAGGTCAGGCTCCTTAGTCTTTGTCACTTTTTGTTTCTTTGAATTTTTTCCTTTTAAGCTCTTCATATTATTAATTTTTATATTATATCACTTAGCTGTTGCAATATTTTTTTTTTTTTTTAGGGATGCACCGAATGTTTGGCAACCGAAATTATTCGGCCAAATAAGCAAAAAGGCTGAATAAATTACACTGAGCAATGACGTGACACGATCAAATAGAGGTGCACACTAATGCAGCAAACATGTCGTAGTTTAAAACTGTTCGAGAAAGATGCATAACTCATTATAAGCACAGACAGCGAGACACTGTTTAGAATTGCATCACATGTCTTTGATGAGAAAAGAAAGGGGTGGTTGTTTCTGGTTACTGTATAATGACTGAAATCGCAAAATGGCCTTAAACCATTAGTAAATAAACTACAGAACATTTTGTTGTCTAGTACATGCACTAACTGTATGTATTCTGACAGCTCTGCACAAGCTCCTTAGCCAGGGTTCAAAGTCCAAGGCAGGAAGTCTGATGAGAATCATTCATAAATCTGCTGCTGTCAGCAAAAAGTAGTACTGAGGTCTTGTGGGTTTTCGCTAAAATAAAAGTCAACATTCATAAATGTTAGCATTGTAATTTTACTGTTGTTCTTTAAAATAAAATAAAATAAAAGATGAAAATAATGATAACAATCATTACAACAGCTGTATTAATACATTTATTATAACATTCTCCTTTGCTCAGCAAGGCTGCATTTATTTGTACATTTAAAAAACACATGCCTGATTCAAGAAGCGGGTCTTAAAAATGGCCAAAGAATATATTACTAAATTATAAATTTTTGGTTAAATTGTGCTTTGTCGGTAGGCTATAATGTCTACTAGAATGTTACAAAATGTTCAGGGTTAAGTAGATATTTTGGATTGTTGTTTTGTAATTTATTTTTTGGCTATTTAATTTATGCGATGGTGAAAAAAAACATTGGTAAAATGCATGGGGAAAAAACACATTCGGTAATCGGCCTTCGCCCCGGTGTTTAATTTTGTTCGGCTTCAGTCAAGAATTTTAGTTTCGGTGCATCCCTAAAATGTTTATTTCAATAAAATAGTTGTGTTATTATGGTCATCATTAGTTTATCAGATGCTACAACAAGTTCTGTGTTTAAAGGGGTGACAAATATATATGTGGAAAAACTATTATTTTGCGACAATGTCTTGCTCTAGAGCCAGTCGTATGCAAATTTATGTGCTCATGTGACATCACAAATCCCCCAATATCCGAACGAGCTGTTTTTGGAAATTGAATAAATGAATACTTAATTTATAAATATATATATTTTTTAATAAATGCATTTTAAGCTATGAAATCTTTCAGGATGTTTTAATAGTACGAAGACCTCTAACATGTCTAAAGATGAAGGCAGATTTGATTCTCATGTCATGTCCCCTTTAATATAGCAGTGTGCTCTGTGTCAGACTGCTGTAATGAATCAGTGCCTGAGTTTATTGCTGTTCCCAGCAGATGCTCTGAGGAGGATCCTGTGCCAGGTGGGTCTGCAGCGAGGACCGGAGGGAGAGAACTCATCTCTAGTGGACACACTCATGCTCTGTGACTCCAAGATGTGGAAAGGTGAATGAATGATTGTGCTGACATCAGCTCTACTGAGATACTGCAGCACTGCAGAAACACACAAGCCCAGTAAATGGCATAAAAGCATGCCCAGATCACACTTTACCACCAAATCAAAAGAAAAACAGATTGAGATGTTTTATATTACAGGAAAATGAAGCATATTTTAGGACAAGTGAAATTTATTTGCCGTATTTATTTGCATTTTATGACTGACAAGACTGATGTCCCATCCAAGTGTCATTAAAGTAATGTGATTGTACATTGAGTTTGTATTCCTATTATTCTCAATCGAGTGTCTTTCCATTCCTACACTCCACTGGTTAAATAAATACATTTCAAGAAAATCATACAAATAAATTGCATTATATATTTGGCAGTGTTCTTGACGTGGTTTTGTGAGATTCACCCAGTTAAGCTCATGCTGTTTCTAATCTTGTTTCCTGCAGGAGCAAGAAATGTTTACCACCAGCTCTTTATGAGCAGCCTACTCATGGATCCAAAGTACAAAAAACTTTTTGCCATCCAGTTTGCAAAGGTAAGACTTCCATTTATAATGGTACAGTCCTTGTATTGATCAACCAAAAACCCCATATAGCCCCAAAAAGTGGTGAAATTTTAAGAAACCAGAAGTCATAATTGGTTGAATCCATGAAGCAAAATATATAATATATTTATAATATAATGCATTGCCACTGGCTTTACATTCTCATCTGGGCACTTACCTATCTTTACTTAGTTTAAAATGTTACAGAGTAACAGCCTCTGTGTTACGGGGATAGTTTACCCAAAAATGAAAAAAAGTAATCAGTAATTATTATTTTTTTAAAGTATTCTCTTCTGCTCAAAATACAGACAAAAATACAGACAAAGCTGTAATATTGTGAAATATTATTACAATTTAAAATAATGTTTTTTAATAAACTATTTTAATATTGAAAACAGATTTTTTTTTTTTTTTGGAAACTGATTCTTTTCTTTCAGGATTTGTTAAATAAATAAAATAAATAAAAAGATAAAAGAAAAGCATTTATTTAAAATAGATTTTTTTTTTCTAACAGTATAAGTCTGTTCTATCACTTATCAATTTAACATATCCTTGCTGAATAAAAGTAATAACTTATTTGAAAAAAAAAAAGAGTATAAAAATGTACTGATCAAAAATTTTTAAATGGTAGTTTATATATTTTTTTACAAAATATTTCCATTTTAAATAAATGTTGTTCTTTTGAACCTTTTATTTATTAAAGAATCCTTAAAGTATCACAGGTTCCAGCAAAATATTAAGCAGCACAACTGTTTCCAAACTTGATAATAAATCAGCGTATTAGAATAGTTTCTGAAGGATCATGTGACACTGTAGACTGGAGTAATGATGCATGACGCTGAAAATGCTGCTTTGATCACAGGAATAAATTACATTTTAAAATATATTCTGATTGAAAACTGCTATTTTTTTTTTACATTGAAAGCTCAACTGTACTTGACATACAGGAACAAACTTCATTGGTTTAGGATGAGTGAATGATAGATTTTTCATTTTAGGGTGAACTAACCTTTTAAATATTGATTTTAAATTCAGTGAAAGCACAAGTGTAATGTTAAATGTTCTGGGTCCATGTTACAAGTTTTTTTTTTTTTTTTACAAGAATTTGTCATGTTTGTTTTACCACAGAGAATATTTTCAACTCAAATTACATTAATACTCTTACACTGAAAGTCTATAGTGCAATGCATTACTTAAGAATTAACATTAAAATGCGTACATTTTCAAACATATTGCTACAAAACATAATACTTGTTCACTTGACACACATTTCAGTTTAAGTTCATTACCGGCATACAATTTATGTTTGTTTTTACAAACTGGTGAAATTATTTTCTGTGGTAATCCATTTAGTTTTAACTCAAACGTTATAAATTAAATTTACTGCACCGTCCTGTGAGACAGAATTGATTTCAGTTTCCACAAGCTTGTCTAGAATATGCCAAGTCTGTATTCTTACTAGAACTCCCAGTTCACTTTCACTTCAGACTTAGTTTGATTCAGCTGATTTATGAGGAAAAGAGAGTTTGAGCAGCCATTCCCTGTTCAGTGAGGGGTATCATCTCAGAGAGCGAGCATGTGTAATAGAGAGAGATACTGTGACTTAGAGGAGCTGCTCTGGCTGTCTTTGATTCGCTGCCTGCTGCAGTCCTCCAACTGACCCAATCACGCTGTGACAGCAGGAAATCAGTCTTTCAGCATGCACTCTGATGTAGGGCCCTACATTATTAATGTAACATAATAACATTATTATTTCTAAGACTTGTCCATTTAACTTCTCAAATTAAAATAATGTATACATAATTTTTTTTAAATAACATTACATTTTTATGGACATGAAATGTTTTATTTGTTCCCAATTTTCTTATAATCAATTGAATTCATAAAACTTGAACAATTTAAATTTAAAATCGTATAATTTAAAATGCTTTAATTTATTATCAAGTTAATAAAACAAATTATGGAAGCCTGTTTCTGCCACTGAATAGCAAATAAAAAAGGTTATTGCGACTTTCTGAATTCCGACTTTTTTTTCTCAGAATTGAGATATAAATTCACAATTGCAAGTTATAAAGTCAAATTTCAAAAGATATAAACTCGCAATTCTGAGAAATGAAGTTAGAACTGTGTGATATAAACTTGCAATTCTGTGAACATATCAGTCTTTTTTTTTCTCCTCAGAACTGGACATTATAACTCGCACTTGGATCTATATCTCACGATTTTGAGAAAAAAAGTTAGAATTGCGAGATACAAAGTTGCAATTACCAGAAAAAGTCAGGATTGCGAGTTTCTCACAATTCTGACTTTATTTCTGGCAATTGTGAGTTTATATCCCACAATTCTGAGTTTATATATAACAATTCTGACTTTTTAACTCGCAATTGCGAGTTTATATCTCACAATTTTGAGAAGTCGTCAATTGCGAGATACAAAGTTGCAATTGCAAGAAAGTTAATTACGAGATACAATGTTGCAATTGCAAGAAAATGTCAAAATTGCGAGTTTATATCCCACAATTCTGACTTTATATCTAGCAGTTCTGACTTCATAACTCACAATTGCGAGTTTATATCTCACAATTTTGAGAAAAAAGTCAAAATTGCAAGATACAAAGTTGCAATTACCAGAAAAGGTCAGGATTGCGAGATACAAAGTTGCAATTACCAGAAAAAGTCAGAATTGCGAAATACAAAGTTGCAATTACAAGAAAAAGTCAGAATTGCGAGATACAAAGTTGCAATTACCAGAAAAAGTCAGGATTGCGAGATACAAAGTTGCAATTACCAGAAAAAGTCAGAATTGCGAGATACAAAGTTGCAATTACCAGAAAAAGTCAGAATTGCGAGATGCAAAGTTGCAATTACAAGAAAAAGTCAGAATTGCGAGATACAAAGTTGCAATTACAAGAAAAAGTCAGAATTGCGAGATACAAAGTTGCAATTACAAGAAAAAGTCAGAATTGCGAAATACAAAGTTGCAATTACAAGAAAAAGTCAGAATTGCGAGATACAAAGTTGCAATTACCAGAAAAAGTCAGGATTGCGAGATACAAAGTTGCAATTACCAGAAAAAGTCAGAATTGCGAGATGCAAAGTTGCAATTACCAGAAAAAGTCAGAATTGCGAGATGCAAAGTTGCAATTACAAGAAAAAGTCAGAATTGCGAGATACAAAGTTGCAATTACAAGAAAAAGTCAGAATTGCGAGATACAAAGTTGCAATTACAAGAAAAAGTCAGAATTGCGAAATACAAAGTTGCAATTACAAGAAAAAGTCAGAATTGCGAAATACAAAGTTGCAATTACAAGAAAAAGTCAGAATTGCGAGATACAAAGTTGCAATTACCAGAAAAAGTCAGGATTGCGAGATACAAAGTTGCAATTACCAGAAAAAGTCAGAATTGCGAGATGCAAAGTTGCAATTACCAGAAAAAGTCAGGATTGCGAGATACAAAGTTGCAATTACCAGAAAAAGTCAGAATTGCGAGATACAAAGTTGCAATTACAAGAAAAAGTCAGAATTGCGAGATACAAAGTTGCAATTACAAGAAAAAGTCAGAATTGCGAAATACAAAGTTGCAATTACAAGAAAAAGTCAGAATTGCGAGATACAAAGTTGCAATTACAAGAAAAAGTCAGAATTGCGAGATACAAAGTTGCAATTACCAGAAAAAGTCAGGATTGCGAGATACAAAGTTGCAATTACCAGAAAAAGTCAGAATTGCGAGATGCAAAGTTGCAATTACCAGAAAAAGTCAGGATTGCGAGATACAAAGTTGCAATTACCAGAAAAAGTCAGAATTGCGAGATGCAAAGTTGCAATTACCAGAAAAAGTCAGAATTGCGAGATGCAAAGTTGCAATTACCAGAAAAAGTCAGAATTGCGAGATGCAAAGTTGCAATTACCAGAAAAAGTCAGAATTGCGAAATACAAAGTTGCAATTACCAGAAAAAGTCAGAATTGCGAAATACAAAGTTGCAATTACAAGAAAAAGTCAGAATTGCGAGATACAAAGTTGCAATTACCAGAAAAAGTCAGAATTGCGAGATACAAAGTTGCAATTACAAGAAAAAGTCAGAATTGCGAGATGCAAAGTTGCAATTACAAGAAAAAGTCAGGATTGCGAGATGCAAAGTTGCAATTACAAGAAAAAGTCAGGATTGCGAGATACAAAGTTGCAATTACCAGAAAAAGTCAGAATTGCGAGATACAAAGTTGCAATTACCAGAAAAAGTCAGGATTGCGAGATACAAAGTTGCAATTACCAGAAAAAGTCAGAATTGCGAGATACAAAGTTGCAATTACAAGAAAAAGTCAGAATTGCGAAATACAAAGTTGCAATTACAAGAAAAAAGTCAGAATTGCGAGTTTATTTCTCATAACTCTGACTTTATTTCTCAAAATTGTGAGTTTATCTGGCAATTCTGACTTAGCTCGCAATTGTTTATATCTCAGTTCTGAGAAAAAAAGTCAGAATTGTGAGATAAAAAGTCGCAATTACCTTTTTTATTTTTTATTTAGGGGCAGAAACGGGCTTCCATAAAAATAGTGGTAATTAAAGAAAAATAATCTGATTTTCCTTCAATTATTATTTTTAAAATTGTATTATTATTTTGGTAAGTGAATTATACTGTACAATGGACTTCATTTACATTTTTAATATGCATAGACATACTGTAAATTAGTTTTATGAATGCATACCAGTTTTCCACATTGCTGAAATCATAGGGCCCTGACACAGGTGTGGCTGACAGATTTCTACCTTTGCTTAAACAACTCTACAAAGTCTAGTATTAAAACAGTGTGTAAAGATTAGCCTTAGCTCGAGTCCCCCGGCTCCACACGTGCCCCAGTGCCACGGTGTAACTTCAGGCCACATGTGCCTGACATAGAACCGAGTCGGGGGACGTAACTGCAGATGGCCCAGACCTCTGACCAGGAAGGTGAATCTGCCCCCTTCCCCCCTTCCCTTAGAATTACCGGCGCCTCCAGACAGATTTTATGGAGGACGACCACGAGCGTGTAGTGTCAGTGACCTCTCTGTCAGTGCAGCTCTTCACCGCCCCTACTGTGGTGAGTACCACCAATCCCACACACCTCTCCTTTCTCTTCTGCCTCTTTCTCCTCTCCTCCGCCTCCTTCACCACTGCCTGCAGAACTATGAGCGCTTGCAGAGCGACTACGTGAAAGACGACCACGACAGGGAGTTCTCCGTCACTGATCTCTCTGTGCAAATGTTCACCGTGCCTTCTCTGGTAAGTACATGCAAGGTCTGCCATGAGGAAGAGGCTTGTTATTTCGGGTGTTTGGTCTCTTCTTCCATGTCCTTTTCACTCTTTGGCTTTCCTTTCCATCTGTCCTACTTTCTTTTTCAATTGTTCCTGCCTCTTTCCTTACTCTTGTTCCTTCCTTCCTCTTCCTCAAACAAATAATTTGGTTTTAAAGAAGTTTTGTTCACATATCAAATTCAAATTGTAATCAAATTAAATTAAGATATTGATATTGTTTTGGCAGGTTTCTCTTGTAGCTTGTCTACGCTGCGTACACAAACTGAACGCTGACATAGTCTAAACGCACCATTTAAGAAGTGTTAATTAAACGTCTCCCCATCAGTAAATTATCGCTTACACCAAAAATTTATTTCTCACCAAATATTTTCAGCTGCTTCACTACTCTTCTTGTTTTCATCCTCTTTGCTTTCCTCTCTTTATTTCCCTCTGCACTTCCACATCTTTCTTCTTCCTTTCCCTTGCCTTTGTTTTCATATTCTCTTCTGTCTCATCTTCTCTCATTAAAATTGAATTTCGCATATGGAAAAAAAACAGCATACAGGGCTCTATAAAATCCATTTTAATTTTTTTCACAAATTTAGTTTTATTTTTTTCCCATTTGATTTTTTCTAGACTACCTTTAAATGGTTAAATTAAATAGTATTAATCAAAAAGCATGTCTAATTAATTAAAATCATGAAATGTATACAATTTCACATCAGTTTGTTAAAAGATTAACACAAAATGACATGTTTAGGGCCCTAAGATATGTTTTATTTTTTCTCACCATATGTTTTATTGTTATCAAATTCTGCGTTTTAGCATGTCTAATTATTTGAATGTATACTTGATTTTCCCCTCAGAAATTCTGCGTTGTGTATTTTTAAATTTTCTGTTTATCAAATGAAGGCATAAAACATTAGTTGCATTTATCGTTTAATGATTGAAAATTAAGCAAACTTTTTATTTTTTTACAAAGGGGATTTACTATTAAAATTAAAACAAGGAAGAAATGATGTGTGATTATACCCTAAAAAATAATGTTTGTTTCATTTTAGTAGTAGTAGTATTAGGGGGAAATCATAGGGCCCTAAGCATATCGCCCAAACCTCCAGTTGTTGGTCAGGTGTAGCAGTGGTGTATCTGATATTTTCAGGCGCGGATGTTGATCACAGAGGAGAACCTGATGACCACCATCATCCGCACATTCATGGACCACCTCAGACACAGAGACCTGCAGGGTCGCTTTCAGTTCGAACGCTACACCGCACAACAGGCCTTCAAATTCCGCCGAGTCCAGAGCCTTATTGGAGACCTCAAGTAAGATTCTAAGAGCGTCCACCCATTTACACAGGAAGGACTTCATTTAGAGTATCATTTTGTGTCTAAATTTCCCATTTGTGACCCTGGACCACAAAACCAGTCATAAGGGTCATTAAGAATAACATTTTCTGAATGAATAAGCTTTCCATTGGTTTGTTAGGATAGTACAATATTTGGTTGAGATACAACTTTTTGAAAATCTGGATTCTGATGGTGCAAAAATAATTGCCTATAAAGTTGCCAAATTAAGTTTTTACCAATGCATATTACTAATCAAAAATTAAGTTTTGATATATTTAAAGTAGGAAATTTACAAAATATCTTCATGGAACATGATCTTTGCTTGATATCCTAATGATTTTTGGCATAAAATTGGATCTTTTTTACCCATACAGTGTATTTTTGGCTATTGCTACAAATATACCCGTGATACTTAAAGGAGTAGTTCACTTCCAGAACAAAAATTTACAGATAATGTACTCACCCCCTTGTCATCCAAGATGTTCATGTCTTTCTTTCTTCAGTCGTAACGAAATTGTTTTTTGAGGAAAACATTTCAGGATTTCTCTCCATGTAATGTATATGTATTGTGCCCCCAAGTTTGAACTTTCAAAATGCAGTTTAAACGCAGGTTCAAAGGGCTCTAAACGATCCCAGACGAGGAAGAGGGGTCTTTTCTAGTGAAACGATTGGTTATTTGTTGACAATTTATATACTTTTTAACCTCAAATGCTCGTCTTGTCTCGTCTCTGCGATGTGTAGTCTGTGTGATCTGGGTCAATATAGTTAGGGTATGTTGAAAAACTCCCACCTTTTTGCCTTCAACTTTAAAATCGAACTTCAAAACAACGCTGTTTTACCTTTTTTCGTAAAGGGCGTTTGATCTTATTTGTATGTTAACTTTGTAAACACTGGTTCGGCACTTCTGCAGCAATGTACAGTCGTGGCCAAAAGAGAATTACATAAATATTGGAAATTGGAAAAGTTGCTGCTTAAGTTTTTATAATAGCAATTTGCATATACTCCAGAATGTTATGAAGAGTGATCAGATGAATTGCATAGTCCTTCTTTGCCATGAAAATTTACTTAATCCCGAAAAAAACTTTCCACTGCATTTCATTGCTGTCATTAAAGGACCTGCTGAGATCATTTCAGTAATCGTCTTGTTAACTCAGGTGAGAATGCTGATGAGCACAAGGCTGGAGATCATTATGTCAGGCTGATTGGGTTAGAATGGCAGACTTGACATGTTAAAAGGAGGGTGATGCTTGAAATCATTGTTCTTCCATTGTTAACCATGGTGACCTGCAAAGAAACGCGTGCAGCCATCATTGCGTT
The DNA here is from genome assembly GCF_049309525.1 of Garra rufa. Taxonomy (NCBI): domain Eukaryota; kingdom Metazoa; phylum Chordata; class Actinopteri; order Cypriniformes; family Cyprinidae; genus Garra; species Garra rufa. Next base: position 39,125,941 of record NC_133362.1, on the reverse strand, counting down.
GCATAAAAATGGCTTCACAGGCAAGGATATTGTGGCTACTAAGATTGCACCTAAATCAACAATTTATAGGATCATCAAGAACTTCAAGGAAAGAGGTTCAATTCTTGTTAAGAAGGCTTCAGGGCATCCAAGAAAGTCCAGCAAGCGCCAGGTTTGTCTCCTAAAGAGGATTCAGCTGCGGGATCGGAGTGCCACCAGTGCAGAGCTTGCTCAGGAATGGCAGCAGGCAGGTGTGAGCGCATCTGCACGCACAGTGAGGCCAAGACTTTTGGAAGATGGCCTGGTGTCAAGAAGGGCAGCAAAGAAGCCACTTCTCTCCAAAAAAACATCAGGGACAGATTGATCTTCTGCAAAAAGTATGGCGAATGGACTGCTGAGGACTGGGGCAAAGTCATATTCTCCGATGAAGCCTCTTTCTGATTGTTTGGGGCTTCTGGAAAAAGGCTTGTCCGGAGAAGAAAAGGTGAGCGCTACCATCAGTCCTGTGTCATGCCAACAGTAAAGCATCCTGAGACCATTCATGTGTGGGGTTGCTTCTCATCCAAGGGAGTGGGCTCACTCACAATTTTGCCCCAAAACACAGCCATGAATAAAGAATGGTACCAAAACACCCTCCAACAGCAACTTCTTCCAACAATCCAACAACAGTTTGGTGAAGAACAATGCATTTTCCAGCACGATGGAGCACCGTGCCATAAGGCAAAAGTGATAACTAAGTGGCTTGGGGTTCAAAATGTTGAAATTTTGGGTCCATGGCCTGGAAACTCCCCAGATCTTAATCCCATTGAGAACTTGTGGTCAATCCTCAAGAGGCGGGTGGACAAACAAAAACCCACCAATTCTGACAAACTCCAAGAAGTGATTATGAAAGAATGGGTTGCTATCAGTCAGGATTTGGCCCAGAAGTTCATTGAGAGCATGCCCAGTCGAATTGCAGAGGTCCTGAAAAAGAAGGGCCAACACTGCAAATACTGACTCTTTGCATAAATGTCATGTAATTGTCCATAAAAGCCTTTGAAACGTATGAAGTGCTTGTAATTATATTTCAGTACATCACAGAAACAACTGAAACAAAGATCTAAAAGCAATTTAGCAGCAAACTTTGTGAAAACTAATATTTGTGTCATTCTCAAAACTTTTGGCCACGACTATAGAACGATTTTGAAGTTGGGGGAAGAAAACGAGATGGAAGTTTTTCGACATACCCTAACTGTATTGACCTGGATTAAACGGACTACGCATGCACAAGACATGAGGTTAAACGGTATATAAGTTGTCAATTTGTTTAGAAAATAACCAACCGTTTCGCTAAATAAAACCCTTCTTCCTTGGCTGGGATCATTTAGAGCCCTTTGAAGCTGAATTTCAACTGCATTTTGGACGTTTAAACTTAATGGCACCATACATATCCATTATATGGAGAGAAATCCTAAAATGTTTTCCTCAAAAAACATTCTTTCTTCAGTCGTAAAGAAATTAAGACATGAGCATCTTGGATGACAAGAGGTTGAGTACCTTAGTTCTGAAAGTGAATAATCCTTTGAAGACTGTTTTGGTGGTCCAGGGTCACATTTCATCAAGCATTTCTCTTTGATGCAGGTATGTCCTGATAAGCCGTCCAACAGAGTGGACCGACCAACTCAGGGAAAAGTACCTGGAAGGTTTTGATGCTTTCTTGGAGTTGCTGAAATGCATGCAGGTGATTATACTAATCAGATTTTGGGATTGTGTGTCAGTGGGAATTGAGTAGGCACTAAAACATCTGTGTGTGTCCTCTTTGCAGGGGATGGACCCAGTAGTGCGACAAGTGGGACAGCACATAGAGATGGAGCCAGAATGGGAGGCAGCGTTTACCTTACAGATGAAGCTCACACATATCATCTCTATGATGCAGGAATGGTGTGCCAGTGATGTAAGTGCCTGTTAGAGACCGAGTCAGTCAAGTTAGTACCCAAAATGCACCTTTGAGCTTTGATACAAGTCTGTTATTTTTAACATGTGCAGGAGCGAGTGCTGATCGAAGCCTATAAGAAGTGCCTAAGCGCGCTGACTCACTGCCACAGTGGTTTTACAGATGGGGAGCAGCCCATAACCCTCAGCATGTGCGGCCACTCCGTTGACACAATCCGCTACTGCGTCTCTCAGGAGAAAGTCAGCATACACCTGCCTGTGTCCCGGCTTTTAGCAGGTCAGTCGAACATGGTTTCACACATGATCCAACGTGAATCTTTTGAATTATTTTGTGTGTATAGAGTATAGGAATTTGCTTTTGAAATTGCAGTGGTTGATGGGTATCCATACCACATGTCAACTGAACCTCAACTCTCTTCCTGTTAGGTTTACATGCTCTGCTGAGCAAAATTGAGGTTGCCTATCGATTCCCTGAGCAGCTGCCACTGGTAAGTTGGGGGGTTTTGGTTCGTGAGAATTGTTTTAAAACAATCTTGGTGATTTCTGAGACCTCTTTTGTCTTCTGCAGAGTGAATTGAGTCCACCCATGTTGATCGAGCACCCGCTTCGCTGCCTTGTACTCTGTGCTCAGGTGCATGCTGGGATGTGGAGAAGAAATGGCTTCTCTTTGGTCAATCAGGCAAGAAGCTTCTTGATTTGTTTCAATCTAATACTCAGGACGTTTAACAGTTTGATTGTTGCCTTTAATTTGTTCAATTGTTTTTGCAGATCTATTATTACCACAATGTGAAGTGTAGAGTGGAGATGTTTGATAAAGACCTCATCATGCTTCAGGTCAGTAGTGTAAAGAGATTTCATTCCAAAATTATTATCCAATAAGTATTTCTTTCCCAAATGAAAAGAGAAACATTTATTTATAATTATAATACTATGAGGACCAGCAACTGTTCAGTTACCAACATTATTCAAAATATGTTTTATGTTCAACATGTTTTATGCTTAAAAAAAAACCTTGGGAATGATTAATGATGACAGAGTTGTCATTTATGGGTGATGGTATGCTAATAAAACAAAACACAAAAAGGAAAATCACCCACTGCGCTTGACTGAAGAACTTTAATACAGTTGCTTTAATAGAGGCAATGTATAATTTTTATATGTAGTGTATATAGTATTTTATTTTTATATTTGTTAATTAAATTTCTTAAATGCTAGTGATAAATACACCTACTGTACCTGAAAATATTATTTAAATATTATTTAAATACTAATTTATTATAAATTATAAATGAGTATTTGTAACATGTAGCCTTTTTTTGTTCTTATTTTTTTAATACCAAAGATAAAATGACAAAGATTTTTTTTTTTTTTTTTTATATATCTTCGCCCACTTTGGCCTAAATATCTGCTATTCTTTTAGTTTGTATTTTGTTAGCTTGTAAGATTTTTGTTTCTATAAATGGGGGAAATTAGTTTGGCTGACAAAAGAATCGTTATAAAATTGTGATATTTCTGAAAAAAATCATGATATACATAACAGATAAACAGATATAACAGATAAACTAATTTCATAGGGCCCACAATACCCTTTTTATATTTGAAAATTTGATGATTCTTTAATGGCCATGTTTTTAAAGCACATTTTTGTCAGAAATGTCCAAAGAAAGCCAAAAATAAATCCTAACCAATAATACTAACAGTTAATACTTATACACACAATAATAATTTGACCGACCTAACAATACATCTAAAATATGTCTTAAATTAACTGATATTATTAAAATCATAGTGATTGTAGAGAATATCTATGTAAAATATCATTCTGGATGCACTGCATTAATGGCAGTTTGACAGGAAAGTGTCTTTAATTAATATGAAAGCAATGTATAAAAAAACGTTCAGCACAATTTGATTTATTTCTCTCTGCTAAGTATAAATTCTTACTCAAGCTGTTTTTGGATCTAGGCTGGGGCTTCCATGATGGATCCGAACCACTTCCTGATGATCATGTTGAGCCGTTTTGAGCTCTATCATATCTTCAGCTCAGCAGACTGCAGAAAGAGATACAGCAGAGAGAATGCTAACAAGGTCTGCTTGCCTCCAAACCACTGTTTGTCCTCATTCCTTTTTTTTTTTTTTTTCTTTGTTTGTTTGATTTCTCTTCTTGCACTCATTTCTGTTGCCTGTGCTGTGTGTTTTTTCTCTCTGTCAGGATGTGGTTCAGCAGAATAACACATTAATTGAGGAGATGCTGCATCTGGTCATTATGATCGTGGGTGAGTGATTATTTCTCAACACACATCCTTTAAATGTTGGCGTACAGGTGTATCAAGCTTATTAGACACCTTAGAAAGTAAAAAAATCCTTACGTGCTTTTCATGTTTGTTTCTTTCCTGCAGGGGAGCGATACACAGCAGGTGTTGGTCAGGTGGAGTGCTCTGATGAGATAAGGCGAGAGATCGTTCACCAGCTATGCATTCGACCCATGGCCCACAGCGAGCTGGTCAAAGCCCTTCCTGAGAATGTAAGCCAATTCTTAGTTTCATCTTTATCAAAGATCATAAGTAGTTCTGTTGGCTTTGAAATCTTAAAAAATGGCTTTGAAAAGATAAAATAATGTTTTAAAACACTGCCATTAAGCCATTATTTATTTTTGTATAATTCCCATTCCTGATCCTGATCTTTATTAAGCAGAGAATAGCTTTGTGATAGATCTCTGTGCTGACTTAACAACTGCTCTGAAAATAAGCGTTTTAAAAGAATTGATCTTGTTCTAAAGTTCGTGATGATTTAAAACACCCGTAGCAAAACCATGTTTTGTATTTGACTGCCACCTAGTGGTTTTTTATACACTTTTTGTTTTCTGCACACAGGAGAATAAAGAAACCGGCATGGAGAGGGTCATTGACAGTGTGGCTTTGTTTAAGTGAGTGTCTTGAATAAAAGAGTGTTGCCCAAAGAGTTGAATTGGTCTGTGTGTAATCCTTTGTGAATTGTGTTGTATAGGAAGCCTGGTGTGACTGGTAGAGGACTTTATAAACTCAGGCCAGAGTCTGCCAAGATGTTTAACCTTTACTTCCACCATTACTCAAGAGCTGACCAGTCTAAGGTAACACTGCATTATCGGAATTGAAACTCAGAAAGAACAATTGTTGAAAACCTATGTTTATTTTATTTTCCTGTTTTGTCTTTTAGGCTGAAGAGGCTCAGAGAAAGATAAAAAGGCAAAATGGAGAGGATTCAGGTACATATATATATACACACATTAGGTGTCGGCAAACAGTATAAACGTTACGTTTAGAAAAGCACACAGCATTATTAAATCATTAAATTCTAAGTCACTTTTTATCTACCAAAATTTTGAGAATACAGTTATTTAATTGGACATCACAATAACGTAAGTATTAGCACAGAAAACATTCATAGTGTTATGATGGACTGCACGATTTAGGGGAAAAAATCATATTTTAAATATCTCTAATAATTGTGATTTTTGATTTTAAAAAAGAAAAAAGGAGTCCAGGCTTGCTGTGATTGTTTCTAAGCTTGCACAATTTAATACTACTTCTACTAATAATTATTATTTTGTTGTTGTTCTTGTTACTTCTACTACTAATATATAAAAAATAAAACATCCTATAATATAAATCTATTAAAATTTATAAAAAATATAAAATATAAAACAATGAATTAATTTTCTATTTATTAGACATTAAACCATCAAACAACAGGGAGCCTTTAAAGCTGCTCCTTTAGTGTGGGTAATGTTTAGGGATGTAACGATATAAAAATCTCACGATACAACAGTATTGCGACATGTAGCATACAATATAATATTTATTGTGATTATTTAAAAAAAGACTAATGAAAACTTGGAAAAAAATTACAATTTTGTACATTTTAAAGTTCAATTCTTCTTTGTACTTTGAGAGCTCAAAATTAAGAGTTCCAACCCATGTTCTTAACTAAGAAAACTTAAGTCTAAAAAAAGGTCAGTGAATTGACTTGTACCTGAATGTAAAAGGGGAATCAACCCTCTTTTTATTTGTGGTATACTGTCTCAGTCTAATTTACATTTAACACTGGTGTTTTAGGAAGCCAAACAAATTAGAATATGTGACCCTGGACCAGTGTTGATTTCGTCAACGATGACGATGACGAAATCATTTCGTTGACGCCACTTTTTTCCATGACGATAACGAGACGTTGACGACATAAAAATGGCTCGTTGATGACTAAAACATGACGAGACGTGTGTGAGTTTTCGTTGACGAGACGAGAATAGACGAAAATGTTAGTGGGTGGTCCGTCAGACGTTTAAAATGCATGACATTTCCGCTTATTGTGCATGCCAATTAAAACCGGAAAGTATCTGACGCTATGGCAAGCCGTTTTAGCATTAAAAACTCCTTGTCATACTAGTATGGCAAGCCGCTTTAGCATTCTATCCTTGTTTGTCTTTTATGTTTTAAAACATTCCTTCATTATTGTAATTATTGGTGAAAATAGTCGATCCGGAAGCTCACATTGTGTTGAACTATAGATCTGCTATTTTCAGAACTTAAGTGACACTACCCAACAGCAAAATACTTAATGACCTACATTAATTTGTTAAAAGACTACTTTTCCCCCTTTTTTTTGACTAAAACTAGACTAAAACCTTTTTGACTTTTCGTAGACTAAAACTAGACTAAAACCTTTTTGACTTTTCGTCGACTAAAATTGGACTAAAACTATCACATATAGAAGTGACTAAAATTTGACTAAAACTAATAACCATTTTAGTCCAAAAGACTAAGACTAAATCTAAGATGGTTGTCAAAAACAACACTGCCCTGGACCACAAAACCAGTCATAAGAGTCAGTTTTTTTTTTTAAATTGAGATCTATACATCATCTGAAAGCTAAATAAAAAAGCTTTCTTCTGATGTATGGTTTGTTAGGATGCAATCTGAGGATGCAAAAAAATCTACATATTGAGAAAATGGCCTTTATTGTTGTCCAAATTAAGTTCTTAGCATTGCTTATTACTAATCAAAAGTTACATTTTGATATATTTACTATAGGAAACTTACAAAATATCTTCATGGAATATGATCTTTACTTAATATCCTAATGATTTTTGGCATAAAAGAAAAATCAATAATTTTGACCCATACATTGTGTTTTTGGCTGTTGCTACAAATATACCCATGCTACTTAAGACCAAGTTCACATATAATATTAGAAATAACAATTTTATTTTATTGTTATTCCTATAACAGTAATAGCCATTTATTGTAAAACAATTGCACTGTAAAATAAAATCACTGTGAACTGAGCCGTTCTGAGGCATGGAAAACACCACATCATGAGCTGATCACCTGAACAAAGTGCACGCTTTGCTTTGAAATGCACAGCGAGAACACTTGATGAATGGATTAACTCCATTTCGGTTTTAGTTTGTTTGACAGATACTGTACCAAAGCATAATGGCCCAAAGCACAACTTTAAAGACCTTTTATATTAGAACATTTTAAAAATCAACACTTTTTGCCTGAAAGACTTAAATATCGTCTTGTAGCCATGATAATATTAAGACCGTTTTGCTATCGCAATACCACAATATTGATAATATCGTTACATCCCTAGTAGGGGTGGAGCCGAACCCGAATACGGTATTCGGAAAGGCACAAATAGCGTGTTTTTTACGAATACTTAACTGGAACAAATACTTTAAAAAATATTTGTATTCGGGAACAAGAAAAACTTAATATCAAAAAGCTGCGTTTCCTCATGAGACCGCAGTCAGTGTATGCCCGCATGAGTGAGTGAGTGACATTCAGGAGTCGGGGGGTGGGGGTAAAAGAGGTGACTGACACAGTGCTATTGTGTTTTTCAGTCGGGCTACCAAAACGTTTGACCGGGCTGCCCGACGGTCTATCGTAAAGTAGAGAGCTCCTGCAGATCCTTAAAAACTCAAGAACTTAGTTGTATCAAATTTAAGGCCATAAAAAGTTTTAAATATGTTAAATAGTATAAGTAACGTCTTAATTATAATTTAAGAGGTCTTACAGTTGAGGACGGAAAGACGAGAATCACGATAGGGCTGGATTAAACTTCAAAAGGCAATGATGTCATTGAAGAAATATGCACGATGCACTTCAAAGACAAAATGTGGCACGGATGTCTTTATATGTATGTTTCTGAAGGGATCCGACTGTCCTCAGAAACGTGTCGTTTGCATTTTCATTTCATACCTGATAAAACTGCGTTAATACGGCTTTGTGTACAGCTGTTACTATGGAAACCGTAATATTTCAGCGCTCCTAAAGCGCCCCCTCGTGACAGACAATGAATTTTTATTTCCACATTTTTTTCAGCTGTTTATGGTCAAATTATTGCAATTATCGACCCATGTTTTTATGCAGCAAACACAGAGTTGTAAATGTAAAAAGTTAAGGTGCCTTCTAAAAATGTAAACAAGTACAGTAATATTTATGTTTTAAATAAATATAATAAACTATATACTTAATTTATCCCTTTTAATGGTATAAAGGATGAAATGCCGTAGTGTAAGATATTGTGTTTTTGTGCGAAACTACTGTATCTGAATTTTAAATCATGTCATTTTATAGCTTAATATTCTACTTTACATTGTCCAATCCCATTAGGCTACTGTTTATTTTACTTGTGCAGATCTTAAAAAGGGTCATGAATTGCTTTAAATTAATATTTAAAAATTCTGCAGATACACTAAATGAAATAAATATAATAAAAATAAATTTACTTCCTTGATATTTGTTTATATTTGTGTATTAAAAACGTTTTTGATTAGACTCCTATCTGATTTTCTATATTTAAAAAAAGGTATTTTTTTATTTGGGCTAGTTAAATTAAATTTCGGGCTACCAAAATCTGAAGAGTACATGCCCAAAGGGCTACCAGAAATTTTGAAATTTTGCGAGCCCTGGTACAGGAATAACCATTTTTAAATAAATTTAATAGAAGAGCTACTGCAAGCGATTTTTAATGCTGGAAATCCATTTATGCTTTGCTGAAACTTCCGAGTCTTCATTGAGAGATCAGGTCATGGTTGTTTATCAACAGCGGACGCCACGGGAAAGAAGTTCTTTCAGAAGAAGAACAGTTCTTTGAAGTATTATTTGTTTTTATTCTGTCTGTTCAGCATCCTCCAACAAGGACGGGTGGTGGTGGGGTTCATAATGTTCACAATGATATTTTATTAGTTGTTGGTTTAACCATGGATCAGGTAATGGCTGTTATGTTATTTTCTTTTCAATGACGTTCCTTGTTACATGTTCAGAAACATCAACCAATAGGCCTATTGCATATCCATAATTATTATAATGGATATAATTAAAGAATAATAACACTATAACGTAAATTAGAAGTGTAACGCACCAAAAAAAAAACTGGATTTTTACACCTATTTTGAATTTTACTCGAATACAAATACAAATACTTTTCCCCCCTCAACAAATACAAATACAGATACAAATACTGGCTGCTTTGCACACCCCTAATCCCTAGTAATGTTGCATTCCAGCACGTTGTAAGTGCTATAATGTATGCTATCTCCATTTACTGCAAACTGAGCGAAATATTTTATTTCGATTATTTGTGCAGCCCTAGTGTTATGTGATGACTGTGCCAATGTTTAAAGTGACTTTCATTTGTGTTTGTTATAGTTCTGCCTCCACCTGTTCTGCCTCGGTTCTGTCCGCTGTTTGCCAGCCTGGTGAACATACTGCAGTGTGACGTGCTGCTGGGCATTCTGGGAGCTGTGCTGCAGTGGGCAATAGAGCCCAGCGGGGGACACTGGTCTGAGTCCATGCTTCAGAGGGTACGTCTGTCTGTCAATGTGTGTGTGTGAGAGAGGGAAAGAAAGAACCGTCACCCCTCTGTCATATTAAAAACATAAGAGACTTTTTTTTCATAATTAGGTCATGCTTTTTAAGTACAGTTCACTTGGAAAGTGTTTAAATCACTGGATTATTTAAAAAATGTATTTAATATTTAAATTTCCATCACAAGTAACTTTATCTTGATATAAATTAGCTTTTACTGTGATGTTAGGCATTGTTCTTACCGCCCACCCAAGTTAGAGCTTAGTATGAACTTGTCCTGCAGGTGCTGCATCTTATAGGCATGGGCCTCGTGGAAGAACAGCAACATCTCGCAGAAGATAATGATACCAACTTCAACTTCACCCTCAAAATCTCCAGTATGTCTGTCTTCTGTCTCATATACACACATACACACCTCTTTTGAGTTTAGCTGATGGAATGTCTTCATTGTAGGACCAGGTGAGACTCCTGCTAACACTCCCAGTATCTTGGCTTTATTGGAAACCTTGCAGAACGCTCCTCATCTGGAGGTGCACAAGGACATGATCCGCTGGATCCTCAAGGTAAAGCTGATCAAAGTCTCATTACAAAGCCACCTGTCACTAGAAAAAAATGTGTAAATATCTCAGCTATACAATAGGGGGCAGCAAAAGTGTGATGCAAATCTCCATCTGTCCAGAAGTACTAAAAGTAATGTAACTTGCTTATTTGTTTTATTAGTCTATTTGTTTATTTTGAATTAAATTACTTATTTGATTTTTATTTTGTTTATTAGTTTATTTATTTTATTTTGGTGTTTTATTTTAAACTATATATGTATTTATTAGTTTTCTTGGTTTATTTTAAGATGTGGTTTGCTTGCTTATTTGTTTTTTTTATTATTAATTTTGATAAGTTTATTCATTATTTATTAGTTTATTTGTATTTGTTTTAGTTTGCATTTTTGATTTATTAGCTTATATTTTTATCTATTTTGTTTAGTTTTTTTATTTTAAACTGTATGTGTATTTATTTATTTTATTTATTTGATTTCTTAAATTGTTTATTTTAAGATGTAGTTTGCTTGGTTATTTATTTTTGTTTGTTTCTTTATGAGTTTTTAAAAATTATTTTCTTGTCGCTTTGTTTATTAGCTTGCTTGTATTTTAACTGTTTTGCTTCGGTGTTTTATTTTAAACTATTTATTTATTCGTTTTCTTAAATAGTTAATTTTAAGGAGATGTATGTTGCTTGCTTATTTATTTTTGTCTGTTTTATTAATTTATTAGTTTTATTAGTTTATTTATTAGTTTGTTTGAGTTCATTTATTAGTTTATTTTAAATAGATGATTTATTATCTTTATTTATTAGCTTGTATTTGTTTCTAAATTATTTTAGGAAGATGTAGTTTTCTTGCTTATTTATTTATTTTTGTTTGTTTTATTAGTTAATTTATTAGTTTTAGTTATTTTATTAGTTTATTTAAAAAAATATATATATATTATTTTTGCATTATTTATTAGCTTGTATTTTTATCTAGTTGGCTTTGGTATTTTATTTCAAACTATATGTGTAGTTAGTTTTCTAAATGGTTTATTTTAAGAAGATGTAGTTTGCTTGCTTATTTATTTTTGTTTTATTAGTTAATTTATTACTTTTAGTTTGTTTTAGTTAATTTTTTAATCTATGTATTTGTTTTAGGTTATTTATTAGTTTATTTTAAATAAATTTATTTTCTTTTTACTTTATTTATTAGCTTGTTTTTTAATCTAAATTTTTTTTATTTTATTTCTATTTTAGTTATTTATAATTTTAAAATTGTACTTTATTTTTTTAGCTTTTATGTTTTTTTAGCTTATGTTATTTTGATATTTTGTGTATTTTATTAATTATACTTATTGTATACTATTTTGTATGTAATGTATGTATTTATGTATAAGGTTATAATTGTATTCACTTTGGTTTATTTTAGTGCATTTTGTTTATTTTAGCTTGGGGTGTTTTCTGCTTTTTCATCTTTCTGTATTTTGAATATCATCATGAAAAAGATGTTCATATTTCGTATTGTGTATCTGCAGACTGTTGCCAACATCAAGACCACAAGGGAGTGCACAGCCAGTGCGCCCCCTAGTGACAGCTCAGGGCACAGTCAAGAGGAGGTGAGCATAAGGCGCATAACACGCTTGCATCATGACCTGTTAAAGTTGCGTTATTGTCTCACAGAATGTATGTGTATGTGTAGACGGTGCGGGATAAAGACAAGGCGGAGCGGAAGAGGAAAGCAGAGATGGCGCGGCTCCGGAGGGAAAAGATCATGGCTCAGATGTCAGAGATGCAAAGACATTTCATCAACGAGAACAAAGAGTTGTTCCAACAGAGCCTAGAGGAGCTCGACCCCTCCACCTCCTCCTCACTGGAGCATAGGTACACACACACACACACACACACACACACACACACACACACACACACACACACACACACACACACACACACACACACACACACACACACACACACACACAAGTATCACACTGTAAAATGTCACGGATCAAACAGATCCGGATCTCTAATTTCACTCTTTACTTAACAGCCCCAGTTCGTGTGATAGTTCACTGGTCTGTGTGGGTCCACGGCGGTGGCGTGCAGGCGGTAGTGAGAGGAGGCAGGTGGTGACGTGTATCCTGTGTCAGGAGGAGCAGGAAATCAGGTCCGACGGCAAAGCCATGGTGCTCGCTGCTTTTGTCCAGCGCTCTACCGTCATGTCCAAAAACCGCAAGAGACCTCCACACAACCCAGGCATGTCTTTATATGAGTGTCTTTGCTTCATCGCGCCATATAAGCGCATGTTTGCTTGATTAAATTCCATTGTGTTTGCGTTGCAGATAAGTATGACCCTCTCTTCATGCACCCTGACCTGTCGTTCGGCACGCACACAGGCAGCTGCGGACACATCATGCACTCGCACTGCTGGCAGAGGTAAGAATCATCACGGAAAAATGAGAAACACATGCTTCCATATGGCGAAAAATGTGCTCTTCCTATCAAAAGAGCAAATGAATGTAACTGTAATTGCTGGCTTTTCAGCAGCCTTGCTTTTAGAATTATTTCCCCATTCGCTATTAAATTGTTTCCGCCTGTTGTAAGATTTAAATCATCTGGTCCTTAAAAGGATTATGACGAAGATTTAACCCTTCAAGAGCATTATCTCTTGAAGAGTGTATTTGGCAGTAGCATAAAAGTGATGCTATGAAATGTGAAGTAAACTCTTAAAACCACTCTTCTATTACTTAAAGGGGACAGTTCACTCAAAAATGAAAATTCTGTCATTAATTACTCACCCGCATGTCCTTCCAAACCCCGTAAGACCTTTGTTCATCTTTGGAACACAAGTTATTTTTGATAATCCGAGAGCTTTTGTGGTGTTCTTGCGAATATTCAATAATTTCTTTGACGCACAAAGTCGTCGTTTTTGTTTTCTTTGTGCGCAAAAATGATTCTCGTAGCTTTATACAATTACAGTTGAACCACTGATTTCACATGGGCTGTTTTAAAGCCCTTGTGCTCCTAACTTTAAAAAATTAAGGAGCACAGTCAAAATTTCAGGAGCACCTTCTAATCAATAATCCAAAAATTCCCATTACGAGGCGATATTTGACTCCTTAAACTAATTTACAGGCATTTTTGGCAACTTTATTAAAAGTATGTCCTTCAAATTTTCTGATTAAAACAATACAATAAGAACAAGTAGAATAAAAAGTTACCAATCAAATGAAATCAGTATTAACAAAATTAATTTGTACTACAGAGGTGGCACAGAAGAACACAAAAGTGGCTTGTAGGTGTATTTTAATGTTTAATGAGGCTCAGAGTTGGCATGAGTGCAATCAAATTCATAAATTAAAATATTAAATATAAAATTTTCAATACAGAAATATTAAATGCTTTAAATAACTGAAAAGGTGCTTTAAACTTGAAACTAAATCTGCCAGCAGATGGCGGCAAGTCACTGATTTAATTAATGAATCATATCATTCATTTGATTCGTTTGAACGGCTGATTCATTCAGGAATAAACCAAGTGACTGTCTTTATGAATGGGAAATTGATTCATTGACTCACTAGATTAGTTTAAAAACGCACGTTCATTCATAAACTAAACACTGCTGTTTTTGAATGGAGATGCGCAGCGGCTCAGTTGTGACTTGTTTCAGACCATTTTTGACGACGTAATAGAGCAAAATCAGGCAATAGTGTTATAGTCAGACAATGTAAGTCACTTAATATTAACTTCTTGATTATTTAAGTGTTGTATTAAATCAATATCTCATTTACAAACACCCTTAAAAATCATTAAAAGCTGTCACTCATCTTAGTTCTCCATCATGATCTCAGAAAGTTCCGTTCTAATCAGTGATGCTCTCTACACTGCGCAATCAATCTCTTATTTACACTCTCTCTACACTTTATGAAAGGATTCGTCAGATATGTCTGTGATACATTACATAACATTGTAGAAACCTTTGAAGCTCCCCTGTAGCGCAAACACAAATATGCTGGTTAGTTACACATGGTGCTCCTAAATATTTTTTCACTAATCCAATCAGAGTTCTCATTTGTGCCGTGGGCCCCGACGCGATTTAACATGTTGAATCGAGCGAACTGCCACCAACTTGAGCCTGACAAGAGCCGATGTGTGGAACACATCAAACAAACTAGCCAGACAGATGCTGACCGACCGTCAGCATTGTGTGTCCCGCCCTTTATGCTCACTTCAACGTCTAAAATGAGTTTTAGCATTTCCTTGTGTGGTAACTGTTTCTAATGTCTCCCCTTGCAGGTATTTTGAAGCGGTGCAGGCTAAAGAGCAGCGCAGGCAGCAGAGGCTACGTGTGCACACCAGTTATGACGTGGAGAACGGAGAGTTCTTGTGTCCACTCTGTGAATGTCTGAGTAACACAGTTATTCCTCTGCTGCCTCTTACTAAGACAAGCTGCAGGTACTGAAATGCTCAAATGCTAACTTGTTTCCTTGATTTTGCCTACAAATGTCATCCCTGCAGTACTCTATTGATATAATAACTGTAAGAAATGCATAATTAGTATGACCTCTTAGATTGGCCTATTATAATCAGTGTTAGTGTAATACTCTCATCTGCAATAAATCGGGCAACCCCTTTGATACTTTGTGACGGAAAGCCCCACTTGTATGAGCTCAGCACTGCTATTAATACACACCGCCACAGGCTAAGCACCCTGTGTACTTTAAAAAGACATTACAGATGGTAAGAGATGTTATGAATGTCCATCCTTTATATGTGTTGGTGGTGCCCTTGAGCAAGGCACTTAACCCTAATTTGCCATTGTACTGCAAGTCATTTGGATAAAAGCATCTAGTAAATGCCAATTGGTAATCAATAAGGTATGCTGCTCACATCTGCAGCATGTTTGTTGTACATCTGCTTTAAAGTGTGGTCACATTTACAGGCCTACTGAAGTGCTTTGAAACACGCAGTGTTAGTCAATGTGTTGATGTAATTTCAACTGAAATAGGAAGACAAGGTGGGACATATCAAGCAGTCCCATCCCCCTTTTTTTAATAGCCAACAGCGTTTCGTTTATATCACAGGTTGGGCCAGATAAAGCCACATTTGACAGCTTATGACTGCCACAGAAATCAAATGTGACCCTGGACCACAAAACCAGTCTTAAGTCGCTGGGGTATGTTTGTAGCAATAGCCAAAAATACATCACATGGGTCAAAATGTTTGATTTTTCTTTTATGCCAAAAATCATTAGGAAATTAAGTAAAGATCATGTTCCATGAAGATTTTTTTGTAAAATTCCTACTGTAAATATATCAAAATGTAATTTTTGATTTGTAATATGCATTAAGACCCTAATTTGGACGACTTTAAAGGTGATTTTCTCAGTATTTTGATATTTTTGCACCCTCAGATTCCTGATTTTCAAATAGATGTGTCTCGGTCAAATAGTGTCCTATCCTAACAAACCATACATCAATAGAAAGCTTATTTATTGAGTTTTCATATGATGTATACATGTCAGTTTTGTACAATTTTACCTTATGACTGGTTTTGTGGTCCAGGGTCACAAATGGTCCGATACGATTTATGGTCTGAGCTGATTCACGCATATGAGCCGCTCCATGTTATCGTGTCTCTGGACCGTGACGACTGTGTCCGAAATCAGACTTCTTTTGCCCCAGTAGAAAGCATGTTTACACTGTCTAAAACGTTCTCTATCTCCTATATAGTGCACTACGTGCCATTCACCGTACAGAAAATAGTAACTCTGAACAAGTTATCAATTTCAGGCGCAGCTTCACAGTGTCTGTTTATAGTGTAGGGGGCAGGACACTTTTATTGGACAAAGTTTGATGAAAAGCTGAAATGCATCAAAATCGTTGATCCATATTTGCAGAATTGCAATTGAATGTTTATATCTCGTAAATGCGAATTTTGTCATTGTTTTGGAGCACACTAGCTTAGATAACCATTCTGTTAAAAATATGAGGCATTAGATGGATTTGATTTGATTGTTTGTGTTTGTCCCAGTTCTGAACAGCCTGATCTGAGCCTGTGGTTGAACATCACCTCTCAGCAGTCGAAAGCCATGCTCTCTGCACAAAGGAAGACCAAGGCTGCAGGTGCTGAAGGTGTTGATGAAATGGACGGTGTTAATGATTGTCCTCCACCTGATGGCTTCAAACTGGACTACACTCCAAAGTAAAACCACCAGTCACCTATAATTCCACTACGCAAAAGTGTCGTTGTTTAAAGTCATCACTAATCAAACACGTTTCTTTTTATTAGGAACCCGTACTCAAGCACCATAAAGGAGATGTTGACCACGTTTGGGACAGCCACATATAAAGTGGGTCTTAAAGTGCATCCAAATGAGCAGGACCCCCGCGTGCCAATCATGTGCTGGGGCAGCTGTGCCTACACCATTCAGTCCATAGGTCAGTCCAAGAAAGTGTTGAACTATGATGCATAATACCTCAAGTATTATTGTTATTTTTACCATAACACAACTCTGACAATAAAATACTGGTACAATGCCACATTGAGCAGCTTTTGGGTGTAATTTTCAGTTGAAGAGCAACAATAGAAGCAGTGTGAACCTTAACTGTTTACTAGCGATAAGAAGAGAAGAAAAGAATTAGAAAATGCCTGTGGACGAATGAAACTTCCTAAAGACCCACGTCTTTGTTCTCTTGATGCCTTTGAGGCATTTAGTAGACCACAGCTACTGACAGAGCTTACAAATGGCAGAGACGAGAAATGCCAAATGCCATCCTGGCAGGATGTAAACATGTTGATGCTTGTCATGAAGCCGCAGCCACTAAAGGAGTTTCTCAGCGTGGATTTCACATGATATGCGGGAGGTATTTAGACTCCCTGTTGGGAAAATTGATGGTACAGCATTTGGTTTAAGCCTATGCTGATGTCCATTATTACCTGTAAGCTATTTCAGTAGCCGTGGTCATCATATCAGTATTTCATTTTCCGAGTCGTGTTGTGGTAGAAATAGCGTACAGTAGGTCAGCGCCAGTAGCTCACTGAGTACAGCCGTTCTACATAATAATAATAATAATAATAATAATAATGACGCCCCCCATAGTCTAAAATATTTATATAACGATGTGGATTTTTTAAATAATATAAATCTTTCATGGGTTTTCTACTACATATTTCCGTAAGAGACTTTGTATTAAGCTGTAGAAGTCTTAAAAACTCAGGTTTCCTTAAAAAAACAACAACAAAAAAACAGTTTTTAATACAGGAACCAAACTTAAAAAATAAGACAACTTAAACCACTTTTGCAGTTTTTCACAGATTTTTATTTTAACCTATAGAGGTAAGTTTTATCTAAAAAATGTATTTTAAAATTTTTATTAGATCTATTAATTTAATACTAGTAGCTTCGGAATGCTATGTTCTTACGTGCTTCATATAGTGATATGTCCAAATAAGATTTCTGATAAATATGGAGAAACATTTTTCTTGCTTTACAGCTGTTTTTTCTGTAATTCATGTAAAATTTGAAATTTCTAAATTGTATACTTAGTAAAAATGGGTAAAATGTAGTAGTGACATGGTAATAACTTAGTAACAGTCGAAACAAAAATTTCTGCCTTTTCATTCGATTAGAAGTTATTCAGATATCTGGCTTTAGTTGAAAAATTATTAAGTTAAACTTGCATTTCATCAATTCCAAATGGACCCAGGGGTGCAAACAAATAAATAAATATGTGGAGTTTTTTGTTGCATTATTAAAGGGGAAAAGTACATTGAAAAGTATATTAAAATTGTGTTATCTCATTTTTCACACAGAGAGATTGCTGGTGGATGAAGAGAAGCCTTTGTTTGGAAGTTTACCATGCAGACAGGTAATTAAACGCATTTGAATAATTATGCGACTGATTGAATATCAATTTGATTGTTTCACGGAAATTAGTTAATAGTTTGTCCCATCCAAGTGGCATCTTAATTCTTTAAATCTTCACTCTTGAGTTTGATTTGTTTGGTAACCCAGATGTTTTGTGCATGCAGGACGACTGTTTAAGTTCTCTGACCCGGTTTGGCTCAGCCTGCTGGAGCGTCTCCTCTCATACCACTGTACAGAATCACTTTATTAGGCTATTATCAGGTAAGAATTAGCTTTGCAGTCTCTTAACACAAATACTTGTTCAGACAACGGATCATATATTACGATAATTGAATGAAAACCCTCACCTCATTCATATGAACATCTGTGTTCATTCAGCTCTTGTTCCTGATCCTTGGGTGGAGAATACGCCATGTATTCTGGACGTAGACATGTTTCACTTGCTGGTAGGTGAACAAACAATGTTGCTTCTATGTCTACTTGCACATATCATCAATACTGTTAAGAATCGAATAACTCGAGTTGGCAAACTGGCAGCATTTTGTTCACAAATTTAAACTATAAAAGCTTTTCACAGCAAAACTTGATGCCTTCTCACGTTGTTTTGGCATGACCTCTGAACCCAGTTAATGTGTGTGACAGGTGAGCCTGGTGCTGTCCCATCCAGCAGTTTTCTGTCTGGATTCCTCAGGGCTAAGCGCAGACACTGCACAACTGCACTTTCTGCATCTCGTCACAGTTGCTCACATAGTCCAGATCCTCCTAACCTCTGTGCCAGGTGAGAGCCTCATCCTTTTCTTTCACAAGCAGACGCATGTTCATAGAGACTTTATAAATGAATTTGTTTACTCCTGTGTGCCATCAGAGGAGGTGCAGATGGAGCAGGAGAGTGGAGGAGCAGAGAGGGAAGAGGAGGAGAAAGTGTGTATGCTCTATAACACACTCAGGACACATCTGGGAAGGTGAAAACGCACACATCTGCCAGCCACATTGTGACTGACTTGGATTTATATTGTTTGTTGTAACATTTCACAACGAAATCAAAAGAAACAAATACAAAATGAATTCCATTTTACAAACATCAAGATGTTTTGTATTATTATTAGTGTTCTCACTGTTTTTTTTTTTTTTGTGTGAAAGCTGAGATACTTTTTTCCAATGAAATGCCATTTTGGGTAACACTTTAATATAGGGACGAATTCTCACTATTAACTAGTTGCTTACTAGCATTTATTAGTACTTATAAAGCACATATTCTACATCTTTAACCTTAAACTTAACAATGACTTCATTAACTATAAATACGCAGCAAACTAGAAGTTTATTGAGGTAAAAGTAATAGTTAATGGTTTGGTAATAGTGAAAATTGCATCTTAAAATAAAGTGTTGCACCATTTTTTCTTTTTATGTTTTGAAGGGATCTGCTTATTGTCTTTATCGCAAAGACTTTTGTGTAAAATGGTCTGTGGTAAACATGATGCTAAACCAGTCTAATCATACGGCTCAAATTTCTCACAGTTTGTATCACTGTTCCTTGACAACAGTATCATGTTTCCACAAAAATATTATGCAGCACATCTGTTTTCGACAGATAAAAATCAGAAAGATATTAGTTTGTTTTCTGAAGGATCATGGGACACTGAAGACTGAGTAACGCTGCTGAAAATTCAGCTTTCCATCAAAGGAATAAATTACATTTTACAACCAACTACCAAATCTTGATATGATGTATATGATGTCTCGTGTATAAATATAGCTGCACACAGCAATCAAGGGGCCAAGCACAACAGGGGCGAAATGAGGAGCTAAGCATGGCATTGAGCATCAGACCAACTCCAACAATGCGTAATTAAAGACATTTTAGGGTAATTTTAATCAGAATGATTGAAAATTCGCAAATTAAACCTTAATTAAACCCCTGGGTGATCAATTTTGACCAGTAGGTGACGTTATCAAATCGACGTGGTGTGTTCTGTGTGAGGTGGCAATGGCACACACAACGTTTGGTGTCAGTATTTAAAAGCTTTGCAGAGACACAGCCCCAGACGTACATCTCACTTCATGCCTCAAATTTGTTGCGGTGCTGTACAAAAGCAGTTTTGGTAATCAACATGAAATCCATAACTTTTTGTCGGCACAGACTGAAGATGATATGGCCTGATTTGAATGAAAATAGGACCAACTGTCTAGGAGGAGTACGAAAAAGTAGGTTTCCCAACGTAATTCAAAATGTCAGACAGGAAGTTCGGCTGACTATGGCATAATTGGTATCTATGTTGTCGGCATGACCCAAGGAATATTTTGAGGTCACTTTTTAAGTGCTGTCAGGGCATAGTGCCGAAGACCCATACCGTGTTTCATAACGATACGCCAATGTGTTAAAACATAATAATAGCATTTTACAATAAAATTCAAACTGGCTAACACCCAATATGGCTGACAATGGGTATCATTTGACTCGGCATGCTGCACCGAATCTAAAGAGACCAGTTTTGCCCAAACCATTCAGAAGTTATAAGCAAAAATAGCTATTTTTCATATATCCTGACTATTAGGTGGCACTATGCTGAACAGGGTTCCCTCGGGGTCTTAAAAAGTCTAAAATTTAAAAATCTAAATTTTAGGCCTTAAAAAGTCTTAAATTCGCTGTTCTAGGTCTTAAATAATTTTACACAGGTCTTATTTTTCCGATGTCCATGTAACGCTACCTCTAAAGCTCATTTAAATTCTCTTTTTGTTGTTTCCGTGGTGTTGTAGTTCTTTATTTCACTATTCCAAATATAATTTGCTGTATTTAAACTACAAATGAGACCAACATGCAATAGCCAATCAGCTTTCTATTGTTGGCGCGAGTCTCTCTCTTTTTTGGTGAAAATCAGACAAACCGTGACTAGTTTGAAAAAGAAGGTTTTTCGAACTATTAAAAATAACGAGAAAAACTAAACCTTACGATTTTTTACACTTTGGTGTTCATTCGACTCGGCATGAGCCAAGAGGAAAAAATCCTTCTAGACCTTACAGTTAAAAAGTTATTAGCATAAACATTAGTAAAACCTTGGACAAGTGGTAGCGCTAGTTTGAGTTAGAGACTCCAAACATGTGGTGGTTAATTTCGAGACTGTCCTCTATCAGTGTGCCAAATTTCATAACTTTTCCACAAATGGGCTGCCATAGACTTCCAGAGCGGAAGAAGAATAAGAGCGTCAGTGGTTACCTTAGGTGCTTGGTCCCTAAATATCATCACAGCGGTCATTGATTTAAAAAATAATGAAGTTTATTTTTTAGGGGGACTGTTTCACCCCTACTAGTTTAGCTTGTGCCTAATCGGAATGTTTTTTGTGTTTTAGTAGTCTGTGTGAGGTGAGCTCAGGCTGGCATCTGTGGCGCTGTGTGAAAACTGGAATCCTGCCTTATCTGAGGGCAGCTGCTCTCTTCTTCCACTATCTCAACGGAGCTCCACCACCACCCGAGTTACACAGTAAGTGACTCAAACTTTACACTTCCAAGTTTTACTTGCTCACTCTCTCCTTTGCTGTATTATTTCTAATGATGCCTGTGTGTTCAGCTCTAGGTTTGGGTGAATGGGAGGCTCTGTGTGGATACTTGTGTCTGCCCTCCAACCTGCTACAGCTCTTCTACAGTAACCAGGAGCTCATGGAATCTCTGCTGCACGGGTAACCATCACTATCTAGCAAATCATCTCTAATAATATAATGATCAAATATTAGCTGTGGCTTAAATGAATTGTGGTGCGATATGGTTCTCTGCAGGTGGTGCTCTCATCCAGGTGTGCTGCAAGGTCTTCAAAGTAGCGTGGCTGTCATCAGGTCTGTCCTGCTCCTCAACACTCGAGTTCACTGCAGACGATGCTCAAGTTCTCACCATTCTTCTATTTTCTGTTTTAGGTTTCCTAGAGAGTCCAATCATCTCATAGAGCTGCCGAGCGACTACAGCGCCCTGATTAACCAGGCCTCCAGCTTCACGTGAGTCACCTGTGTCTTGCGAATCAAATGCGATTAACAACTAAGACCTGCCGGCTCTCTATTGAGTCATAGGCTTCTGGTTCCATGAATCATATGGTCTATTGATCCTGGTGGCGTCTAGGTGTCCTAAATCTGGAGGGGATAAGTCTCGTGCTCCTACTCTGTGTCTGGTGTGTGGTGCCATGCTGTGCTCCCAGAGCTACTGCTGTCAGACGGAGCTGGAAGGAGAGGATGTGGGCGCGTGCACTGCACACACTTTCGCCTGCGGAGCCGGAGTCGGCATCTTCCTCAGGTATAACGGGCACACTTTGTACGAGATATTAGGTGTGGTTATCATTGAGTTACCCTTTTGTGTGTGGGTTCTAAGGTTTGTTTGTTTCTGTCAGGGTGCGGGAAAGTCAGGTCCTGTTCCTGGCTGGCAAAACTAAGGGCTGTTTTTATGCTCCCCCATACCTGGATGACTATGGGGAAACTGACCAAGGGCTAAGGTACATCTCTATTTCTAATATTTCATGTACTTGATTAGGGCTGTCACAATTCAGTTTGAGTGCCCTATTTTTAAAAATCCTTGACTGCAGTTTGCCCGTGTTGAGTAACCAGCAAATACCGGAAATACCAGAGTCCATGAAACACATTATTAGACCATTTGCCATGGCTGCATGATATATTAAGCCCATTTAAAAATCAGAATAAAGCAAAATGTTATTGTTAATTCACAAACGCTATGATTAAATTAAATGAATATATGCTATTCAGGTTTAATATATGCGCTTTAATTTGTTACATGCGTGTTTATTACTCTTATTAGAGCGGCTCCGTTCACAGTAAATGCTGCTCCACACAAACTGTTATCATTTGCGTGTGTGGAGCGGCTCAAACTCCATCTCTGCATATTGCTATTAGTTTGGGTTTATTATAACGTTCATCTGGGAACAGAGCGTCAAACCCTCACTCTGAGTTTACATTTTGATGACCATTCCAAGAAATTACTGTGACTGTAGCATTTCTGTCATAAAGAAATATTAAAAATCAAGTGGATATTTGAAATGTTGTTTAGTCAATATTAAACAAGTATTCGATTGTGAGCTGTAAAAACTATCGTTAGTGCCCTCTATAGGCTTTTGTTATAATGCATTTATGTATCTATCCAGGTCTATGTATTTAACAGGGGTAACTCCATATATATATGGAGTTACCTCACCTGAATATGTTCATAGATTTGTGTTGGATGGCATCTTTAAAACGGAAATATGGATATTTTATTTGTAAACATCATACTTGTTCTTGCTTATTTCAGTTAATCGAGCTAAGCCAGTAGTAGTATCGACTGTGTCATGTAAACGTTCCTGAAGACACAAGAAGAGGAATAGAAAAAAAAAAAAAATTGAGTGAGTCATTTAAGCTGGAGCCGCTCCAATTGATTCAAACTCGTGACTTTGATCATTCAGCTCAAGCAAATCACTACAAAACCAGATGAGGCCATTCACTTTCAAATTTCGACATTCCTTGTTACGGTTTTAAAAAGCACATATAGTAATGGGTGAAACTGAGCTTTTTGAAACTCTGAATCAGTTAAACCATTGAGTCGCAAAATGATTCACTGTGCACCAATCAGATCACGTATTGTGAATCATTTGATTCAGATCAGGACTTTAAATCGCGTATCATGAATCAGCCTTTTGAGCGGGTTTGTGAACCAATTCTGTGATCTGTGCTCCGAGTCCTGATCTGAAATGATGGTTTGTGAATCATTATGAAGATGGGAACTTCATGGATTGCAAATCATTTGATTTAGATCAGAATGTCATCGGGAACGTAACTTTTGATTCACATTGGAACTTGGAGCAGGTTTTTGAATAATTTAGTTCTGTTCTGGACATCGGAGCGTAGATCTAGAATTATTTGATTTAGATCAGGACTTCGGAGCATAGATCTAGAATTATTTGATTTAGATCAGGACTTCGGAGCTGGTTCACTAATCATTGGTTTTAGATCAGAACTTTAAAGCAGGTTTGCAAATCTTTTGATACTGATCAGAACTTTGGAGCGCAGATCACGAATCATTTGATTTCGATTGGGACTTTGAAGTGGGTTTGCATATAATTTAGTTCTGTTTGGGACTTCAGAGCTCGGATTACAAATCATTTGATTTAGATCAGAACTTTGGAGCGGGTTCGTGAATCATTTGATTCAGATCATGACTTTGGAGCGAGTTCGCAAATCATTTGATTTAGATTGTGACTTCGGAATGGGTTTGCAAATCATTTGATTCAGATTGGGACTTCGGAGCGAGTTCACAAATCCTCTAAATCAGGAAAGAAATTCGGAGGGCGGATCACGAATCATTTGATTCAGATCGAAACTTCGGAGTGGAGTCACAAATCATTTGATTCCGATCGAGACTTTGAAGCGGGTTTGTGAATCATTTAGTTCTGTTTGGGACTTCAGAGTGTGGACCGTGAATCATTTGATTTAGATAGGAACTTCGGAGTGCGTTCGCAAATCTTTTGATTCAGATTGGGACTTCGGAGTGCGAATTGCAAATCATTTGATTCAGAGTGGGTTTACTAATCATTTGATTTAGATCGGAACTTTGGAGAAGGTTCGCAAATCTTTTGATTCTGATCGGAACGTTGGAGCTCACTTTGCAAATCATTTGTTTCAGATCGGGACTTTGAAGCGGGTTTGTGAATCATTTAGTTCTGTTTGGGACTTTGGAGCATGGATTGAGAATCATTTGATTTAGATCAGGACTTCGGAGCTGGTTCACAAATCATTAGTTTTAGAT
This sequence comes from Garra rufa, assembly GCF_049309525.1. NCBI lineage: Eukaryota > Metazoa > Chordata > Actinopteri > Cypriniformes > Cyprinidae > Garra > Garra rufa. Next base: position 39,101,017 of record NC_133362.1, on the reverse strand, counting down.
CAGAACTTTAAAGCAGGTTCGCGAATCTTTCGATTCCAACAATCATTTGTTTCAGATCGGATCTTTGGAGCAGGCTTGCAAATCATTTAGTCCTGTTTGGGACTCCGGAGCATGGATCGTGACCCGTTCGATTTAGATTGTAACTTCTGAGCGGGTTTGCAAATCTTTTGATTCAGATGAGTCATTCGATTCCGATCCGGACTTCATTGTGGATCCCGATAAACCTGGATGTTGCAGTTTTATATTAGTGTATTTATTATTTATCTTTTTTAGAATTTGCAAAATAAGACATTGTTTGATAATTAAGATCTCTGTTTGTAGTCTTTGGAAATCAAAAAAGAAGTCCTTAAGTCCTGGAATTTCATTTTACAATATCTGTATGAATTCTTTTTAACGGTTTTGTTCAATAAAACCGTATGATTACTTGCTTTTGATACTTTATTTAAACTAATTATTATTGCCTCATAGCTATTATGTATTTTAATGTATTTTAAAGGCTATTGTTCGCTTAGGTTTATTTTTATTACCACTAAAAAAATTAAAATCTGATTACACGATTAATCATCAGAATAATCAATGGATTTCTCGATTACCAAGATAATTGTTAGTGACAGCCCTACACATGATTATTTCTGACATTCGTGTGAGATTGTGTTGTTTTGTCTCTTTTTAGACGGGGAAACCCATTACACTTGTGCCAAGAGCGCTACAGGAAGATCCAGAAGCTGTGGCGCCAGCACAGCATCACAGAGGAGATCGGCCACGCCCAGGAGGCCAATCAGACTTTGGTGGGCATCGACTGGCAGCACCTGTGAAGTCACGTGATGCTTTCTCACACCTACGCCCACCCTTACACATAAGGGGACCCGCACAGCAGAGCTAGAGGTTGCCAAGGTGTCACCAAAGCCTCTTGCTCTTCCTCCACCCCTTTCTCCATCTTTGACAGTGGATGAATGCATGACTTTTTCTTTTCCTTTATTGGCGGGAAATTTTTCTCTCCCACTTTCTTTTAAATATGATATAAATACATATTTAAAAAGACATATAGCCAAGGTATTGACCCTCAACAATATGGGTTCCTTCGCAACACAGATATTCTGCATAGGAATGCTATTTAATTTTCTCCAAGTAATATTAAATTATTTTCCAGGTATTTCGCTTCAATATATAGGTTTCGCAAGACAGTTCTCTTTGACCGGTGGTGCTGCCCGTCAAGTAAGCACAAACGTCCCTCAACGCCCATGCAGGGATAGCGCCACCTGTAGGATACACAGCATCCTCTCTGCCCCCCTCATCTCTAATGCTGCAATACATTTTGTTAAGGCCGGCTAATTAACATGCTCATGTTCATACAATACAAGCCAACGCGGGGAAGATCCGGGAACACATGAATATGTCCTTGAATGCTTGGTTTCTGTTTGTCTGGGTTGTGTATGTGTTTGCGCGAGTGAGTTTTCATGTACAGGTGTTTAGTTGGTATGTTTCTAATACGATGGATTTCTAAGGTGGTCCGTTTTTATGACCGTTTATTTCTCGTTCTTTTGTGACGCGTATTTATGTGTTTCTCGCGGCTGTGTGTTGTATGGAATCATGCTTTCCTCGAACTGAACATGAATTCCACTCTTAAACATGATTTTTTGACGTGTGTGACGTGTGTTGTGATTTTGGACGTTTTGTTTCTTGATACTGCTGCCCTTTTTTTTTTTTTCTTCAGCAGTGATGGATGCAGAATTGCATATCCTTAATTCAGTTTCGACTTTGGTCTGCTTTAGACTGTTGTTTTTTTTCTTTATAGTGGCCTTGGCTTGGGGCTTTAGTCCAAATCAGAAGAGATTTATTTGTCTGCGACGCAGAAACGCATTAAAACACACCGTTGCTTCTTTCAGATACAAGTTTTCATGTCTCACGCAATTCGGATGAAAAGCCTGTTTCTAATGCGGTGAGGATATTTCCTGAGACATTTCCAGTGGCTGCAGCAGTGTATTACATCACGAACTGACTTGTTAATATGTGAATTCTTGTATAAATGGGTACATTGTACTATATTGTAAAACATTAATGAAATAAAAAAGAAAAAAAGACTCTGTTGTTTTGAAGTACTGCATAAAATGTAGTGATGAATGGGCTGATTAACCATCATTGTTTCCAACGCAGGAAGTCTTAGTTGCCTCATAAAGGCTAATGTTTGACCCATTTTACTGGCTACAGTTCTTCTCAACTGTGTTCTAGTTCTGTCCAGATCTCTTGTTCTTCCAGGAACGGTGCAATAAAGAGGATTAGATCCAGAGTTCAAGCTACTACTACAAGACTACTTGGACTTACAGATTCTAAGACCAGCCATTTTCTCAAAAGTAGCTGAATTTTTGTATTATTATTTGGTCGTAAAATTCTTTATTCTGATTGTTAAAATTGTTTCTATGCATATATTTGATCAACTAGAGACCATGTGTTTTTGTAATCTATTTGAGTGAGTAAAATATATTACAAGGCCTATTCACAGCAAGAACGATTGATAAATAAGATTTGCCAGTTCTTAATTAGAAAACCAGGTCAAACATCAAAATTAAAAGTATACCAATCCCATAGCTGAAATACATTTTACAGTCGCTGTTATGCATTACAACATTTTAAAAGCAATCTATCCACCTTATTTTTCCTGTAAGGATTGGGTATTTGTAAATTTTATGTGCAAGTCTTCCAGTCTTGTTTGTTTCCTGTTTAGCTGTACAAAACAGCTCGTTTTGCTGCTTGATATTGCAAACTGGTGTGTCTTACTCGTATTATTTGAATGTATTATCTTAATCATGAACACTGGTTTGTAGTGCAGACAGTTTTACCTTTTTGTTCAATTTGTTATTCTTCTCGCTATTTCCCTACAGCACTAATGAACTGAAAGTCGCACACATTCACGGAAAATGGCATTGCAAAATAAGGTGGATAGGCAAATAGTAATCGTAAAGGCTAATAGTTTTCATAAAGGAGCTCACACGAACAAAAAGACTTCCTATTAGGGCCCCTTTCTCAAAAATTTTTATCATTTATCGTTTTATCAGTAGAATGTAAAATGGGTAAGATATTTCAATACAAAAAATTCAGTCAGTGTTTTCATTAAACGAAAAATGCCACTGAACCGAATGGAACTTGCAAATTTTTGTGATTATTGCTGCTGAAAATGGTAAATTATTGTCATGTTTTGGGCTGTACTAATTGGTCGGACCAGGAGAAACATTTGGAGTACTGTAGACTGCCAAAGGTTATAACAAATCAAGGGGAAGAGTTTGTGGTTGGCCAAACTGAACCAGGATTTCCAAGAAGCTTGACAACATTTGTTGGTACTTATATATATATATATATATATATATATATATATATATAGCCATTATCATTATCACATAAAAAAGTTTAAATCCATTGGCTGGTGCCATGCAAAATAATTAAAGGTTTTTTAGGCCTATGGAAAGTATAGTAGTATCCGTGTTTTGTTTTTGTTTTTTTTTGTTTTTTTTTGGCATTTTGATTACAATTTGTTTAACCAAAATTTTACTACAAATACCATAAAGTGTAGCAAACCCTTTGTTAATTTGTGGTTACCATAGTTTAACTATAGTAACCATGGTTTTTGGTTTTTAGTGAAAACATGGTTAATTTTTGTAAGGGCCATATTGTTGCTAGCCATAGCTCCCTCTAAAATTGTTATAAAACAATGTGAATATTTGTCTGCTAAGTTCCAACTCTTTACAACAGTTATGTAATTTTGTTAATTTTGCAGCAAACTGAATGGTATTGATAATATTTGCAAGCAGTTTAATGCTTAACTAAGTAAACAAAGACAAAACTACAATAGTCTATTTACAAATGTATCTGACCTGTAAATGATGTCCTGAACAGGACAGTTTTGCCTCTCCGCTCCACCTGGGCGCTCTATTCTCGAGTCTTGCATTCTTTTGGCGGACGCGCGGATGGGCGGAGCGAGCATGCGCGAGGCGAATTGCGTTGTCAGTCAAGACGAACCGGATTACGATTTGGAAATAATCACTTTAGTACATTCGGCAGGCAACAGAAACAACAATATATATGAAAATAAAATATTAAAAAATAAATAAATAAATGGCAGCGGGCCAAATTGGCTGCTAGGCCACCGGGAATTCTCCCGGTTCTCCCGATGGCTAGTCCGCCCCTGAGGAACCTTTCTTGCGTTTAACCCTCTGGGGTCTGAGGGTGTTTTGGGGCCCTGAAGAAGTTTTGACATGCCCTGACATTTGTGCTTTTTTCAGTATCTTAAAACATTTTAATGGTTAAAGTCAGATTACATTGTAATCAGCACATATTGGGCTACAATAATATGCAAGCAACATTAATGTGCATGTTTGTGTTTTTGAGAAAACTACGTTAATGCGTGGTTATTGAAAATCTAAAGTTTTGAAGTCACTGAAATAAGGCCATGAAGCACATACAGAACATTTGTCACCAAGACCGTTGATAATTGGATGTGGTAGGCTAGAATTTTTTCAACCAAATGATGTGAAAATCATCTCGTTCACTCGTTCAGAGAAAACAATATATTGATGTCTGTGGAGATTCATTCATCCAGGTAGAAGTTCCTTCTAAATAGAGTTTAATTTACAAAAACACTGGACTTACAAACATACTTAAAAACACAAGACGTTTCAGTGTTCATCCAAACACCTTCATCAGTTGTTTGGTGCACAGGAAGTAACTCTGGCAATTGTAGACAAAGGGGTCACATGATCTAAATCACATGACAGGTGTTGTATTACATATTGATGTAAATTTTCTAAAACATGTTTTGTGATCGAAAGGGATTATTCATAGGTGTGGCAATGACCCATGAATATTTAGCAATTCACACCTGAGAGACAAAAGAGCCCTCCCTAATGGCCCCATCAATGACTGACTTCACTAGCAGGTAAGAAAACAATGTGAGAAGATTCAGAGAATGGAGTTTTAGATTAGGCTATTTGTATTTTATTTACAAGACTGTATAACCAAAACATACATAATGAAGGTCAAAGACACATTATTGAGCTCCCTCATCTAACCACACAGATGTGCACAGACTTTGTGGCATTTCTGAAAACTTTTTCTGAATTCTGTTCAACAAATGAAACAAGTAAATCTCACCTGCTATTTTGCATGCACTTAAAAAAAATACAAAAAATAGTCAAAAACTTGTTTTACACTAGAATATCAGTGTAGTTGAACATCTGAAGTTTCTAGTGCTCTCAGAGGAAAACAGTTTGAAGGGACTCAAGGGAAAGAGGGCAGGATTCTCTGAAACTTTAAGACGCGGGGGGTTACCTGGAGAAGCATCTTCTGCCATTTTTAGACTTGGCAGACTCTGCTTAAAAGACCCGCCCTCCTCACTGGACAGTTAAAAAGACTAATCAAACTAACGATGACATCAAGTATTACCCAATCAAAAGTAGGAAAGGAGGCATCTTCATAAAATGCGTGTGGGATGATTTGCATGAGACGCTGCTTTAAAAAAAAATTATAAAATATACGGGACAAAACCCGTCCCGTATTGATTCAAAACGGGACGCGCAATTTCATTCTCAAATACGGGACGATTCCGTATTTTAAGAGACGGGTGGCAACCCTAGGTACGCATCTTTACCACCTATTAACTTTAGCCCTTTCCTGCTTTCCTTAAGTCCTTCTCTATATATTTAGCAGCTTCCACACGTTTTTCTGTGGTTTAGACAGCATACATTAGCAGAACAACGCATTCAATAGTACATTAACCTTGCAATCAATGCTGTTGTTTACATCCGAGTATCTCCAGGATGGCCTCGCATCCGGGTAACTGACCAAACCGTGACATACGTGCAAACTGTTTTCATTGTTCATCAGCTCCAGTGGGAAAAAAAAAACGTACTTAAGTGATTCAACTATATCGTTTTGTGGGCACAGAACAAATGATGTTTCCTGCTGTATTTTTTACTCCATTATATCTTAAATCTCGAGTTTATCTCATGTTTAAAGATATTTCCATCGAGACTGAGAAGAATCTACCAATGACCAACCCTGCTTGATTTGCTTGCTAAATTGTGATTGGACCTTTTTGCCGCGTATTTTGACTTCCCTGGCTGCACAGCGAGATGGAAAATGAAACCCAGCGGCTGACAAAGGTAAATTTAATTTATAATATGCAGATATAAAGTCTAAATTTACCTAAAACTAACACAATTTCTCTGTTGGCTTTTAATCACTATCATTTCCTTCAGAAAACGACTGGTATTGACGGTTGCGTTTGTGTGTCATAAATCGTCTGGGTCACGCTAGGTGTTAATTAATCTCTAAATTCGAGAACAACTTCCTGTGCAAGCGATTGGGGTTATCCTACATATGTGCTCGAGTTGTGCTTGTTTTCTGCTCGTGTGTGAGATGTACCTGTCCCAGAGCTTCACCTGAGAAGGTAAGCTGCTCCACAAAGCTGATTAACTGCTCTTATCCAGCCAGTCACTGCCAGAGAAAATACCACATGACACATGTCCTGTTTAGCACTTACTACCCAAAGTTATACGTTTTCACCCTTATTAATCGGCGTTTTACTTATTAATAATAATTTAGTATTCATTATATAAGCCTGTTACTCCCGAATAGATGCAATTAATTTAACTGTATTGAGTATTTGTATGGAATTAAATGAAAATAAAGTGTCAATGCTAAATGAATATATAACAGTCAAACATAAAAGTAGGCATTTTGATTATGGCACATTTTTGACAGTTTTTGTGACATTCACCCATGCATGTGGAGTGTAACAGTAAAGCCTCAATTCTTTTTCTTAATATTACGCATAATGTACAGACAATTTCAATCAGAAAGTCACAGCAAATAAATTGAGCTTTGCCAGGGAATGCCCTTTCCCATAAAGCACTGCAAATGTGTAATCATGGCAATCTCCCTATGCTCTAAAAAATATGTATTGGAGTCATTTTAAAGAAGCAGCTGTAGTGTGAAATTATGTTCTTCATCACAAACAGATGAAGAAAATTTCAGACAGAATGTCTCTAAACCATACAACTTCCTTTATAAATTTTAACCTAAAATATTAATGTTACCATTAATTTTGTATTTGTTGTTTTGTCTTGTTCAAAGGTATTTTGAGGATGGGTGTTCAGCTGTTCTAGGCAGGACAAAAGCCTCATTTAGAGAAATCCATTTCCTTCTCTTCATCCAATCAGGTAAAGCTGTGTCCCGCTGGGCCTCGGCTGTCCAAACATCTTTCACCTGTGACCATCTCCACAGCCACTTATTACCTTGCCCCACTCTCACCCCTCATATTTAAGTCTTTTAAATAGTCTTTTAAAGACTAAAATAAAACAGAAACAAAGAGTCACCTCTGTTCAGAGCTAGCTGTGCAACTATATATATACATGTGTGTATTGTGAAAAATAACACAGAATTCACATTAAACATCTTAATCTCACAAATGGAGTTTCCTACATAATCCACTCAATCCACAAAAACTGACAATAATGCAAGGTCAAATGTACAGAAAGAGGTGCCAGTGAAAATTAAAAACTTACACAAATGATATGAAAATACAATTACAACTGATTGGGTTGTCTGACTTAGATTAACAAATCACACACAACTGACTAGAATCTTTTACAAGCTGGTACTCCGTAATTTCTGCCTCACAACTGTGAGCTCAACAGAGCGCTGAAGTTGAGGCAGAAAGCCTGTTTTCGCATCTCTTCAACTTGTGAGGCAGATATTTAACCCGAGAACTACACACATCAATGGTGAACGTGTTGAGTACAATTACAGAGTTCTGCTCTCCAATAGATCACCATCAACATGCTTTTGAAAATCAGACAACCTAAGGCCTGTTAAAGGCAGCGTTGTGTAAAAAGCAAGATGTGCCACTGTTTCCATCCCTCTAAGGTCTGGGAGGTGACTGAACGTTTACAAAAACACATTTTCCTCAGCTGCCGGTTAAAAGCTGCCGTGTGACCCCATCAAGAAAAGCAACTTCTTATTGAAAAGTGATTTTATAGAGGTGAAATGATGAAATGTGTTATTGCATGTGTGAGGCTGTCGGGTTAAACATCCGCTCAACCAATAAATAAACTGTATAAGAATCAAACTTTATAGTACTACAGAAGGACGTGGACAGTGAGGCTTAATTGGTCAGAATATTTGATAATATCAGGACATTTACAGATATATTTAATTCTTAAAATATTAAAAAATAAACGTGTTAATTTTAATTGAATTCATATTTACATTGTAATGTGTACATTCACATATCAATTCGAGTCTCATTAAAATGTAGGTGTATTGATCTTATATGTATGCATATACACCTATATTTTTAAGAGAGAACATTTTAATCAACCTTTCGTGCATTCCTTCTCCCAAAGGTAGGAGTGGCCACTGATTTGATGGGGTGGGAGGGGACATGACTCTCGGCTTTATGTGGGAGCCGCTTCTGCATCTCCCTCCTGTACCTGGTTGCCGCTAAACAGCGACTTGATCTTTGTCATGATGTCAGAAAGTGTCTCCTTCACACTCTTTTCTAGCAGCCATCCCTCACTTTCGCTCTCAGGATTTTCTGGGTCTGTCAGGGTTTCCAGTGAAGTAGTCAGGTACTGCAGACCGACAGTCACGACAGCCTGAAACAAATTAAATTCAGTTATCATTTGGAAGTGATTACATCTTTGGAAGATACGCGTCCACAATAGGGTCTTTTTAGGTTAATGAATCTCTAGTAACTTCCACACACGCTCAAAGCATCATCAATGTTGTGTGCCTCTGATGTTTTGACCCACATTAGTTCTACTTTTCCAGGAAATATCCAGTTTGGCAACAAGATCTTACACTCTTAAAAATAAAGGTGCTTCACAATGCCATAAAGAACCTTTAACATCTGAAGAACCTTTCTGCTTTACAAAATGTTCTTTGTGACGAAAGAAGGTTCTTCAGATTATAAAAAGTTAAGAAACAGATGGTTCTTTAAAGAACCTTTGACTGAATGGTTCTTTGTGGAACCAAAAATGGTTCTTCTATGGCACCACTGTGAAGAACCTTTTAAAGCACCTTTAGAATGTAAGATTTACACCTGCGGTTCAAGCTAAGGTTAACCCTCTTGAACTACTTTTTTGCACATTCGGTGTCGTGTCACATTGCGCAATCAATAACAGTTCAGATTCAAGGTTTGCTATACGCACCTACTAAATTGTGTATGCTTAAATATAAAGTTAAAAAGGATTTGTTTACTCCTGAATTAAAATTTCCTGATCATTTACTCAAGATATTCATGTCTTTCTTTCTCCAGTCGAAAAGAAATGAAGGTTTTTGAGGAACACATTCCAGGATTTTTCTCCATATAGTGTACTTTAATGGGGATCATTGAGTTGACGGTCCAAATTGCAGTTTCAATGCAGCTTCAAAGGGCTTTTACATGAGTCAACCCAAGGAATAAGGGTCTTGCCTAGTGAAACGATCAGTCATTTTCTAAAAAAATTAAAATGTATATACTTTGTAACCACTAGCTCTGTGGGGTAGGGTGAAAAACTCCATCTAATTTTCTCCTCCAACTTAAAAATCATCCGACATTGATGTTTTACCGGTTTTAGTAAATAACGGTTTTGTCTTTGCACGTTTCCTTTGTAAAACTAGGCTGGTACTTCCACCTACGTCATGTGTGACCTTTCCAATGTGTCTACGTCCAAAGTCGATCAAGTGCAGAAAATGACCTATCGTTTCACTAGATAAGATCCTTATTCCTTGGCTGGGATGGTGTAGAGCCCTGCAATTTGAAACTGCAATTTGGACCTTCAACCCACTGATCCCCATTAAAGTCCACTATATGGAGAAAAATCCTGGAATGTGTTCCTCAAAAACCTTTATTTCTTTTCAACTGAAGAAAGAAAGATAAAAACATTGAATGATATATGGGTGAGTAAACTGTAAGGAAATATTAATCCTGAAATGAACGGAGAGGAAAATATGAAAATGTGAATATGCCAAGTGCATGTTATTTGTCAACTTGTCACCTATATCTTGTCATGCCATCAACGTAAAGTGTTAATCAAATAAATTAAGCAGATAATTAATCTGATTCTTTCAGACCTATTTATATTACTCTTTACGCACCAACTGACCTTATAATCTAGCGATTTACTTTATAATCTAGCAACACACTCTTTACCCACCAAGAGTGTAATCTAGTGACAACGTCAAATGCCATGAGTTAGCTGTGTTCAGCTTTGGATTCCATTCAATCTCTAACACCCACCTGCATAATAATAAACAGCAGCACAAAAGCACCAATACTGTTCATCATGCCCCCATAGTAGGACACCAGAGCCTCACGGCAACCTCTGGTCCAGATGTTTAGATCCTCAGTGTGGTGGTCGTAGCTGTAGTGAGCTGAGTTGTTGGTCAGGTGATGTTGGATACAAGGGCGAGGGGAGCCAGGGTTGCAGCAGCTGAAGGGAACGCTTTCCATCAAGTATTTTCCTTCCACATTGCTCTGGACACGTCTAAGAAATTCAGGCAGGCAGATATTTTAGATATATTGATTAGCCCTATTCTTGGGTGTGGTGTTTAAGATTTCATGAGTGGCATGTTTCAACAAATTTTATCTCCATATTAACTTTAAGAGGTGAGGACTCCAGTCTGATAAGAAGAGCACCTCTTTTAAATTAGATTTATAAAAATCTCCTTGGGATGATTTAGCCTCTTTGGAGGTAAACATTGGAGGCCAACTCCACAGGAGGTAATAGATTGCACAATGTTATGATTTGTGTGGAAGGTAAGCTTTAAAGGACTTTGGAATAGGATCCTGACAGATTATCTAATCCATGGACCCGTTTGCCCTTTTTAACCCATTCCCTCTTTATAAAACCCACCAGCCGATTATCTACTTAGGGATCTCCCAAACAAACTCTGAAATTTGATTCCACTTGCATTCAACATAACAGTTTTCATGAGGTCTGCTTCGATACAGTAGTTTCATTAGAACCACTTATATCCCATCTCTTATAAATTGTTCCAGTAGTACTCAGTACTAAAATCAGTACTCACGCTTTAACTTCGTCATTGCTGAAGTCCAAGTAGCGGTTGCTAATCCACTGGATCTCAAACCAGTCCTTGTAGTTGTTGTTGCCACAGCAGCGGAACTCAATCTGGGTCATATCTAAGGTTCTCTTCATGAAGCATCGTCCTGGCGTATCTGTGTCTTTGTAGTACTTCATTCCATTCTTCAGGCCTTCGGCCAGGGCGAAGTGCAGAGAGATCTGCATCAAGAAACACAGCAGAGCTGTGACAAAAAGGGTGATGCAGAAAACCACACATCCACACATGTAGGCCTTCAACATAGGTTTCCACTTGGTGAACTTGATTGTGTCAAGGGAGTCATGGCAAACTTTGCCTCCAAAAGCGTTGATACCACAGGCCACGAGTCCCACCAAAATGAGCAGGTTGGGCACAAAATGGCTCTCGTTGTTATCCATCATCTCGCTTCTCTTACGCAGCTCGATCTTGAAGAATATCCCCATGCTGAAGATGAGGATCCCAGCCATGACAGAAAGCCAGAACAGGAGCCACAACGTTTGGGCCAGCTTAACCCGCTTGGCCAAGTCAAATTTTATAGGCATCAAAGCCATGTTTTTGTTCTTAGTGTCTAATGAGCCACAACTATATATTCAAATGGATTTCTTCTTTGGTATTACCTTTTATTGTACAATTCGTGTTGTCTTTCCCTTGCTGAAATTCTTGAACAGAAACGTTGTAGTCCAGAAGCTTAGTTTAGTAATCCGTCATCAAGCATGGAACGTGCAGTAGCAAGGATTCCCCTTCCCATACCCATTCTGACCACCCACAATTCAAGAAAGTCCATGCTGTTGCCAACCAGAGGCCTCTTCCTCTGGAATTTCACATAAATCCAGCAAATGGTCCAGCTGGGGGGCTACGTAGCTTTTCCTGATGGTTCCCTTCCCTGCAAAAGGGGGTGGCCGGCTGAAGAGCTGTGTGATTGTAGATTCAAGTTCCTCTACTTCATCCTAAAACCCACTAATCAGTGCTGATCCCATTTGCAGATGAGCTGAGGACTCTAATCCTTTATCTTACTCTGTAATTGGTTAGTTACTTTAGCACGTTTCCTCTTTTACCTGCTGGTTTTGCTTGGATCTGGGGATCTCTGGGTAGTCTTTAGACTAAAGCATGTTTGTCTGTTTTTAAAAGAATCAAAAGTTATATCAACGCAGGGTATAGCTAGTTCCGTTGGAGGTCTGCATCAATTATATTAGTTAGACATGGGTAATATATGCCACTACGTTTTAGAATACATTTTTATTTGGGGCAGTCGTTACAGTGTTGGAATTGTATCCCAAAGGTTGCGGGTTCGAGTTAAGGTACTTGATCAGGGAGCAGTTGCGGGTTCGAAGCCTTGCTCAAAGGACTCACCTCAGTCGTGGTATAGAAGGTGGAAGAGGGCACTGTTCATTCACTCTCCCCACCTACAATTCCACAACTGAGGTGAGACCCTTGAGCAAGGCACCAAACCCCCAATTGCTCCCTGAGCGCCACAGCAAATAAAAAACAAAACAAAATGGCTGCCAACTGCTCCTGGTGTGTGTACACAGTGTGTGTCTGTGTGTTTGTTCATCACTCATTGCTGTGTGTGTGCACTTGGATGGGTCAAATGCAAAGCACAAATTCCAAGTATGGGTCACCATACTTGGCCACACATCCTTTCCTTTTCTTAAATCCACTTTGCTCCACAAGAAGCTGTATAGGTCTCCTAAGACTTGTAATTGACCAATCCTTGTCCTTGGACAAGCCTCCCCTAGCAACTCCAAAGTTGTGCACAAGCATTCCTTAGTTTTTCAGAGGTGATTTTTATACCATGAAAGAAATAAAGCCACATTTTTGATGTCAACAGTTTACTCCTTTTTATTCCACAACAACTCATGAGAAAACGTGGCCCATGCAGGCAGATTTTGCCCCTAAGTCAATCTGATGTACTTTATCAAAGAGCAATTAGCTCATTTGACAATTGCCATTAAGAGAAAATCAATGTTCTGTGTTTGCAACTAACCCTATTTGAAGCAATCACAAGCTCTTATAATTAGTAGTGAACTTTAAGTCCTTTGCCACTTTGCTTAAGCCTAATCAAATACCTAAACATTCTGGCTCAGAGGCAGTAAGTGACGATTAAGACTTTTGGTGGATTGACCCCAAGTCTCTTGTAGGGTCTCTTGTAAGAGCAGTTGACCTGACTTTAGGCTGAGAGCTAATTTATTGAGTTGCAGAGTTGCCTTGCAGCTGTGTCTATAAGAGAACCCAATGGGTGGGCATCCCTCCTGTAATTAGCGTGCGTTGGTCACATGTGACAAGATTAGAAGGACCGATAGGATTTGAGTGACTTACTGTCCGATCCATTTAGAGGGACACGTAGGCACTGGATGAATAGCACGCGATGCTTTTACCTCAGCAACTGAGATGGTTGAAAAACTTGTTACACTGAAGCTGAAGTGCATGTGTATTCCTGTTTGAATCTTGTTTGGCTGTTGTTTATCTGGGGCGTTCTGAAGTCACATCATAAACTGCTTCTCTTTTTGTGATGACCTCTTCTGTAGTGGGCAAATTCCAGTCGTGGCAGAGCCCTTAAAGTGGGCACTTTGGAGGGAGCAGGGCACTTGCGTGCCAGTCTAGCTGTTTGGACCACACTTGGCGAAACGAGCAATAAAAGACAATATAATTCCCTCATTATCTTCACCTGAAATGTTACCATAACAATGCGTGAAATCCATCACCACATTAGCCATTAAAATATATCTTATTGTTGCTGTTAATATGTTCTAAACAGTGATGGGAATAACAGCATTATAAATAAACAGTGTTACTAACGGCATTACATTTTCAGTAACAAATTACTGTTTCTCCTGTTACACCCTGTTACTGACAATAAAATGTGGCGTTACTATAATTTTCTTCTGAGGTAAATTCTGGCTTATTCCTCTCAGCGGGTCTTCCAGAAATGCAAAGTAGCAGAGATAAACTTGATGAATGTTAACGTTTGTTTACGGAAGTGATGTGGGCGTTTGCCTACATGTTCACGCATTTCACGTGGATGTTGAACATTTGAAAAGCGGAGCCACTTGTGGGCGTGATTACATTATATATATATATATATATATATATATATATATATATTGAGTTTAGATGGGAAAAACTGGAGCTCATGGTGGTATCATACGGATTACTTTATCAGAGAATATTTGTTTTCAACGTGAGTTAATTTAAAAGTAGACATTTCAAACTTTCTTTACATATATTTATCTTGTCTGTGAGGCCCATATTCACGGAGATTCAGGTTGTTTCTGTTAAAACAGGTGACGGAGACTGGGACGACAAAGAGCGCAACCTATTTATTTTACAAAAGCACATTGTTTTGTTGTTCAAAAACAATGTACGATCTGTACGATCAAAAATGACTGAATATTTTTAGTTATTTCCGCGATCATCAAGAAAAAATGGTGCCCCCGAGTTTGAACTTCCAAAATGCAGTTTATTTTCTAAATAATTTACAATTTATATACTTTTTAACCTCAAAAGCTTGTCAGCTCCCATCTCATTTTCTCCTCCAACTTCAATATCGTCCTGCAGAAGTACCGACCAAGTGTTTACAAAGTGAACATGCAAAGAAAGTCAAACACCCTTTACAAAAAATGGTAAAACAGTGATGTAAGACGATTTCAAAGTTGGAGGACAAAATGAGATGGGAGTTTTTTTTGACATATCCTAACTGTCATGAGCTGGAATACAGAGTTCACACAGATGAGCGTTTGAGGTTAAAAAGTATATAAATTGTAATTTTTTGAAAATAACCGATCGTTTCGCTAGATAAGACCCTTCTTCCTCGGCTGGAATCGTTTAGAGCCCTTTGAAGCTGCATTTACACTGCATTTTGGAAGTTTAAACTTGGGGGCACCATAGAAGTCCATTATATGGAGAGAAATCCTGAAATGTTTTCCTCAAAAAACATAATTTCTTTAAGACTGAAGAAAGAAAGACACGAACATCTTGGATAACAAGGGGGTGAGTACATTATCTGTAAATTCTTGTTCTGGAAGTGAACTGCTGCTTTGAGTTCTGTGTGTATGTTTTTCCCCTTTATAAAACTTGCCATCTCTTCTTTGGACCCTGCAGGTATAGTAACATTTATCTAACCTATCTAATATTAAGCACATTTCTTACCTATCAAACTTGCATGATGAAAATGTGTGTAATATATCACAGCAAAACAAAATCCGCCTTATTTTTCAACACAGAAGTAAGCTGTTTTCTGTGAATGTGCAAGACTTACAGTTTCCCTGTAGGGAAAGCATAAGAATAGTGCAGTGTGTTCACAATAAAGACAATACATTCAAACAATATGGTAACACACACCAGTTTGCAATATTAAGCAGCAAAACAAGCTGTTTTGTACAGCTAAAAATAGCAGGAAGCTTATGACACCAGAAGACAGACCTATTACATTTACAAATGGCCATGCCACTCTTACAGGAAAAATAAGGTGGATAAATTAACCTTTCCGCCTTAAAAAGAATCGCAATAATTGTCATGACCATAAGTACTGATAAACTTACTTAATGTGACCATGAAGTGACCCTTCACTAACAGAATCCTGAAAAAGCCCTTTGTGAAGGGATACAAATGGCATCCCCTTCCCAAAATGCCCTTCAAGGGTGCAAAAGTGCCAATTGTAACTCGCCTTTCTTTGAAATTGTACAGTGCTGTAATCTCTTCTTAATTCCAGAGAGAGTACAGTATAGGCAGTAGTATATACTGTACAGTAGTACAAATAGGAGCAAATAAGAGGTACATGTTCAAAGCTTTGGTGTATTTACTAGTTCTACACATTTTGCACAGTGAACTCTACTGACACCTTGTGTCAAGCTGTGAATTAGTTTCTCTCACAATAGATCACAACAGTGACCACCCACTTTTTCAGTAGCCATGCTTCTGGAAATATTTCTATTCATTGTTTTCACAGAGATGTAAAAAAAAAAAAAAAAACACTTTAAATGACTTGAGCCAACCAACTGCAAAATTAAAAATAAAAGATACAAATTATTTTATGACGCAATGAACTACTAATCCCATGAAACAGTTGGTAAATTCAGTTTACTTATGTGAAGTAAGTTCAAACAGTCAGTGTCTGTGAACTGATTCAAAACTCAAAATTAAACATGATTCCTGTAATAAGATTTTTTGCAATTTAAGCTATTTATTTTTTTAATGCATATCACCCAATTTTCGTTTTAATTAGGAAGCGGCTATTTAAAGTGCAATAGATGCGATAGATTCTGTTTTTTTTTTTTATGTAAAAATAACTATTTTATTTGCAATAATAGGCCTATAATGTGCTATTTAATATAACTTGCTATAAGATGCTATTTATACTACTTAGTGCAAGTGGCAGATATTTGCACCTTAGTATTACATTATAAAATGGTATGCAATAATAACGCATTGAGTGTAAATTATAATTTTTATTAAAATTCATTTAATTGGATTAATTTAACTGGATTGTCCTTGGGACAATAAAACCCTCCCTACACCTAACCCTAACTGATTACCACCCGTGAGGCACTTTATTTGACACTTTTTAGTTATTTATTTCATTTTATTGAAAATAAATGTCTTTCTTACGGTGCCCGCCAGGGGACACCTTCGGTCCACTTATGTTTGTCGTGGCCACGACATATAAACTCGTGGGAACATGATATTATGTTGTGGCCACGAGATATTAATTCGTGGGAACGTCATATTAACTCGTGGGAACATGAGTTATATATGTCGTGGCCACGACAAACATAAGTGAACCGAAGGTGTCCCCTGGCGGGCACCGTACTTTCTGATGTGATTTGAGATGTGAAAAGGGAGAAGAACAAGTTCAAACTCAGGTCGATCGCATCAAAAAGTCACCGCTACATGCTTTACCGCCTTCATTCAAGGGCGAAATTAGTGTAAATAGCCTTTGCCAATAGGGCTGGCTATTTGCGCTTAGAGTAAATAGACACTCCGTTTTAGTCTTTCACAATGAGGAAATGCAAGTTTGGTCATTTGTTTTGGTCTAATTGTTAAAATTTCCTTCTCAATTATTTAGAATTGGAATTATAGTATACAATAAAAACAATATAAATCTTGGCTCTGGGTAGTTTTGAGTTGATGTGCTGCATGGTCTCTCCCTGAGAGAGGAGCACATGCCTCTTCCACGCAGGACACCGTTCTTTCTCAGATAAATAAACAGGGGCTTTCAGTTTGTCTGTGGATAATTAGCTGCAGAGTTCAGATTCACGCTCACTTCAAAGAGCAGCAGCTTCATTCTTCCCGCTATTGTGTTTCATTTAGATATTTTTTTAACAAGGGCCACATGTTGCTCTGGCTTGCTGTCCAGGAGATCATTCTGAGAGCTAAGAATCTGTTTACCCATAATTTTCTTGCATCAAGAACCCTTTTTTGTTTCCTTGAAGGCTACACCGCTTGCTTTCATGAGCTTTTGGGTACCTTTTGCCAGCCCACACAAGATAGATAGATAGATAGATAGATAGATAGATAGATAGATAGATAGATAGATAGATAGATAGATAGATAGATAGATAGATAGATATGAATCAGTAACTTGATGACAAAGAGTGAAAAAGAGAGAGGTAATGATGAACAGGCAGAGGAAGCTGAAGAGGAGGATTGGTGACACATGCACATTGTGCCCTGGTCTTGGAGGAAGGAGGGGGGCATTACAAGAATTTCATAACAAGCACAAGGGCATTAATATGTCAGGGGCTCATTGGAAGCAGATGTGTGATTTATTTTTACAGGCTGGTAGTTTGGGTCGTTGCAACAGGAATTGAAGCTATTCTTCCAGCCCCTTCCCTCCCTCACCTCCTCTTCCTCTGCTATAAACCCACAGCCTATCGCTGTATCATGATTGTTTTCACTCCACTACTGTTTGTGTGGCTACACATATGTGTCAAAACTCTTAGGAATGAGCTGTCCTGTTTTTATGATGTTTTGTAAGAATTTAAAATAAGAATATTTATGTGATATATTTAATATACTCTAACCAAACGTTCTGGTACACAATAACTGTTGCACATTTTAGAATAATAGCAAATTCATCAAAAGTCAAGTAAAGCCTATGTGCAATTTTTTGCTCAACATTTTGTATGCCCACTAGATGGCGCCTGTGACATTGAATTCATGTGCATTTTGACATTTTACGCTTTCAGGCTCTTTAAAAGTTAATTTTTGTGAGCTAAAAAGAAAAGTGTCTTTTATTGAATGTCTACAATAGATTCTTTGATAGATATTCCATAGAAAGAGACATACATAAAGAGTTGAAAAAGCGGTCTGTGTTTTAGATTGACTGGCTGACACATGTGAAAGACTGGAGCATTTAGAGTGACAGTCTGATGGGAGGAAACGGCCCATTATTTAATCAATAGAATTGCATCAATTTGGGGAAAATTTGTGTCCAGTGAAAACAAACGAACAGCCAGTCCAGCAAAGAGGCCGATTTTTCTTTTGCGTGACTCAGAGTGTACATGCGAGAAGGCCTTCTCACGCCTGTGAATATCTTTGCAGTGAGTTTTCATGTTCTCAGATGCCCATGTGTCCAAACATGGCTACCACTCGGGATACAAATTGAATCGTCACTCTGGCCCGTCAATCTGTTTCAAGGTCTACCTGCTCATTCCTCTCGTGACCCCTGCTTGTAAACCTCCAGCAGGGTCGACGAGTTGATGTCAGTGTGAGTGACATGAAGTTAACCCTAGAAGGTTAAGAGGTTGTGTGGGGGGATGGACGTCACTAATTGTGACTAAGAATGCGACTTCTGTAGAAAACATCCCATATAAACTTTGTTTGCTGTAGGATGAATACAGTGCTTTGCGAAAATACCCCTTCGTTTTTTATCACATTTTGTTGTTGCTGCCTTATGTTAAACTGCTTTAAATAACTTTTTCACATCAATCTACACTCTATACACCATAATGGCAAAGCAGAAACAGGTTTTTTTTAACATCTTTGCAAATGTATAAAAAAAAAAAAATGATTTCAATGCATAAGTATTCATACCCTTATCTGGGACAGTTGAAATTTTGCTCAGGAGCATTCATGTTGCTTGTAGATGTTACTACATTTCGGGTGAAATTAACCTGTGGCAAATTCAATTATATGGGTATGATTTGGAAAGGCATGCTCGTCTTAATAAAAGGTCTAACAGCTGAAAATGCATATCAGAGCAAAAACAAAGCACTGAGGAGCTTAGAGACAGGATTGTTTCAAGCCACACATCTGGGGAAGAGTTCAGAAAAAATACTGCTGCATTGAAGGTTCCGCAGAAGCATGTAGTCTCTGTTACCCTTAATGGAAGAAGTTTTAAAAAACCTTGACTCTTCCTAGAGCTGGCCTCCTGGCCAAACTGAGCAATTAATGGAGAATGGCTTTGGTTAGACTGGTGACCAAGATCCTGATGGTCACTCTAGTTGAGCTCCGTGATCATATGTGGAGATGGGAGAAACCTACAGAAGGATAAACATCACCGCAACACTCCACGGATCTGGGCTGTATGGTGGTGTAGCAAGACCCAATCTTCTCCTCAGTGAAGACACATGAAAACACACTTGGAATTTGCAAAAAAAAAAAAAAAAAAAAAAACATCTTAAGGACCCTCAGACTGTGAGAAACAAGATTCTCTGGTCTGATGAACTTCAATTTCAAGCATCATGTTTGAAGGAAACCAGGCACTGCTCATCACCTGCAGAGTACCAGTACCATCCCAAAAGTAAAGTGTGCTGGTAGCAGCCTCATGCTGTGGAGCTGTTTTTCTGTGTCAGGGACTGAATGACTCGTCAGAGTAAAACAAAAGTTAAATGCACCAAAATATTGAGATGGCCTTAATGAAAACCAAGTCCTTAGGAGAAGGCTTACCTTCCAACAGGACAATCACCCTAAGTACACAGCAAGAGTGGCTTATAGACAACTCTGTGAATGTTCTTAAGTGGCTCAGCCACAGCCTGGGCTTGAAACCAATCAAACATTTCTGGAGAAACCCGAAAATGTCTGCCAGACCCTATCCAAGCTGACAGAGCTTGAGAGGTGAAGCAAATCTTCTTGCATCATACCCAAAAAGACTTGAGACTGTGCTTTAGCTAAGTAATGAGTTAAGGGTATGAATACTTATGCAATGTACTTATTTCAGTTTTTTTTTATATAAATTTATGAAGTTGTGACAATTCTGTTTTTGCAAGTCATTGTTGTTCGTGGAGTGTAGATTGATGTGGAAAAAAGGAAACGAATAAAAAGGGGTATGAATATTTTTGCAAGACACTTTATATCCATGGTTTGGGTAACATCTGATCCGTCGACTCTTTATTGGCATTGATGGTTCCATAGAAAACCTTTAACAAACCATGGAATCTTTCAATTCCACATATGCTTCTTTATAGTGGAAAATGGGTTTTAAAATGCCATTTTAAAATGAGTTGTTTTAAGAACTGTTCACTGAAAGGTTCTTTTCGGAACCCAGAATGGTTCTTCTATGACATCACTGCAGAAAAAACCCTTTTGGAACCTTTATTTTTATGAGTGTATAAGAGCAAATTTAAACAATTGGAGAGCACTGAAAAAGCAAAACTCTGAAATTCCATAATTTTTAACGCACATTGCTTTGACAAATGCCTCTGAGAGCCAGCGAACAAAGATGAGCCAAGAATAAGCTGATTCAAGGAAAGGGAGAAGACATGTTACAGAGGAGAACACCTCTCGCCTTGTTCCTGACAATGAACGTCTCAGATGGGTGGCCAAAAGTGCTGTGTGAAGCCGGGGCCTGTCAGGCAGTTTTATGTCAGGCTAAAAGGTGCTGGAATAAAGCTGTTAATGGGGCCTGCTCTTTACTGTCCATCACTCTCGACTGGGCTATTGGGGGGCTGCCACAGCAAACATTCTCCACATACACACACCTCATATATACTAGGATGCGGTAACATAAATCTAGCGAAACTTGTGAAAACTCTCTCACATTCCAAGAGTTAAGGATGCACAGATACAAGAGAATCAGTTTATATGATGAAACGGCTCCTTGTAAGACGATTAAATGCTTCTCCGCAAGGTCAGAGCGCATTCCTTGTTGCCTTTCTGATCAGAGACAGTGACTCATTGCTGCCTCCTGCTATTCCCATACAGCTGCAACAACATATATAAGAGATTTTAATATCATCCATGACACTCACAAACTCGTCTTTGTTGGATCACTCAATGGATTGTTGAGTGGAGAAAGCACAGAAGACCAGAAGACAGAAAAGCTCCCACAGCTGAGAAACACAAGTTCTAGCATTAGATCTAGTCACTAAGCTTGGTATTTTATTATCCATAGCATTGCAGTCTCTAGTAGAAAGCCCAACACTTTCTGAAAGACTGGCTGGGAAAAGGCTTCAACGAACAGAGAGAATAACAGAAGAAGACATCAGTCCTAATATATTAGAAAAAAAACATGGAAAGGAGTCTGTTTTAGCTTCCAGACTCCTTATCTTGAGCTGAAAGTGAAGGAGACCTCACTGTTGCACTTGAGTGGCTTCCAAGAGATTTGTTACATTCTGAGTTACACTCCTGCTTCGAGAATATAACCTCTCAATTGCCAGAAGGGGCCTTGGAAGGGGAGCCACCTTTGGGCCTCAGATTATATTCTTTGTCTCCATTCCAAGATTCCGTGTGCAGTCAAACGAGACTTGAAGGAGACGCAGAGGAGATGAGACGAGCAAAATGGCACTGAAAACATCCCTCAAGAGAAACCAACTGAGAGATAGCACTCTGCAGCTGAAGATTTGGCCTCGGGTGGAGGTGAAAATGAGCAGCAGTAAATCTGACAGACTTTATCTGAGAAGAGACTTAAACCTGTTGTGCGTGCTTTGGCCTGGGCAGGAAACAGCATGGCCACTCTTGATCCTTGGCTTTGCACCTTTGACCCCAATGAATCACAAAGCTAAAAATGGAGTCTACTACAAGCAGGGGGTTGTTGTGTGTATTCATAAAATAAAGATGTATAGTGTATAAAGCCAAGTTCTGCTCTGTATATTTGGATAAATCATTCCTACCAAAGCATCCTTCCGTATTGTCTCTTCTGGCTGATCCTAACGTTTCACGTACACACACACTCAAAATAACATTGGATTGAGGAACCCTACAAAGCTGCTCAGCCAATTCAACAAAATTGTGTGTGCGAGTGTGTGTGAGGGTTCAGCACAGTGGTTAATAAAGAGTAAAAAGGCCTCATTGTGACAGCAGGAGCTCTGGGGCGCTTTCTGATGATGCGTTCACTCCCCCCGGCTGACCTCTGCTCTTTATTAAACTCTAATGAGCAGCAGGGCTGAGCGGTCTTATCTCAGACCTGTCACACATGCACAAGGCAGAGTTGGGGAATACCTAACTGAAAGATTTGACGACGTAAACCAAACTGTTTTTCAGTCGTGTGACAGTAGTGCAGGTCTGCTGTTGGACAATAGATTTAGTCTGGGGTTGAAATTTGTAATCCAGTTGTAATCCGGGTATTCTGTGTATACAAAGAATTAGCATGTGTTGTACAGTACACATACTATATACTTAAGGGCAAGACACCCCCAGGTGAATAGGGTAAAAATGGTAGTTTCCCCAGTTGTGTGCACACTTTTTTTAAGTACATTTTGTATGCTTACTTAAAGGGATATTCACCCAAGATTACATTTCTGTCATTAATTACTCACCCTAATGTCGTTCCAAACCTGTGAGACCATCTTGGGAACACAAATTAAGATATTTTTGACGAAATCTGAGAGCTTTTTGACCCTGCATAGACAGCAATGATCTCATGACGAAAAACATACCTAAGGAAAGTTTTTGCAAGACACGAAATACGTACTAAGTACATATCACTGCAGTTTCCAACAGAAATGAACATTAGAGGTGGTAAAGCACTTAATCGTTTTCGTACACAGTTATGATTACAGCTAGTGTTGGGCGATATGCTCAATTTTCATATCGCCCTATCGTCAGCCAGAGAGATCGCCGATACACGATACTATCGTGCTAATTTAATTAATTATCTATGTACTAAATTCCTTATTCGTTTTGTAAAGGTAGACTTGCTATTGGCATATGATTAAGTTGTGCGTGTACAGAGCGCTGACTGTAGTTCTGCCGGAGTTGTTCAAGTTACTTTCGGTTTCATTCTCTGCTATCTTCAGTGAGTGCATTGTAGAAATGTGCGTAAATGAATGAATCTTTCTTTACCCGTCATATTGCGATAATGTTACCACTGTATGTCTGACCGTTGTCATCAGTTCTTGTTGTAGTTCAGTCCATATAGAATGTGTAGAAGTGATGTGCGTGTAATTCACGTGTGTATGTTTAGCGCCATTTGATCGCATCGTAATTCTAATTATTACACGGCTCTTTGGAATGCTTGATTCTGATTGGTCAGTTGAGACATTTGCAGGTTCGTTCTTTTCAAATAATCACCGCTCCAAAGTAATAACGCATAGCCGGTACTACTTGTATGTTTAAAATCCCTACGAGCCAACAAAGATTACCGTTTGGCGCCATCTTGTGACAAACACTGGACAACCACAATTAACAATGGAAAATTTCGACATTAATCTATTTAAATTGTCTTACTAACGTACATAGTTTGAATGTTAGTCACGTCAAATTCATATTCATGTCCAGTTTTTTTCCTTATGTGGCAAGTAGCCGTGTAATAAGCGGGATAATGTACAGGCAGCCTGTAGTTATCGCGAAATAAGCCCCTTCAGTGTGATACAAGACCCTCCGCTTCGCGTCGGGTCCTGATCACACTGTCGGGGCTTATTTCTGCGATAACTACCGTCTGCCTGTACATTATCCCTTACTTAACATAGATGTTACTGAGATGAATGTTTATGTTTACTATATACAGACAGATTATGATACATCGTAATTAATTCAGCCTGAACCACGTTTTACTACCTCTGCAATCCTAATGACTGCAATGCTAATATAATATAACACTCCCATTAGAATCAGTTAATCTATCACTTTACTGTATAATGTAAATCTCCCATTTTCACTGCACGCGGTGCGTTAAGGCGATGTGGCCTCTCTATGTGTGTGTTTATACCGCGGCAAGTTTCTGAAGCATCCTAGAACCGACTCTCTGCACTGCATTGTTAAAGTTAAGTTCTTTGTTGACGGATAATAATAATAATCGTCTTGCTATCGTCAAAGGCATCAGCAACAGGCGATATCTCTGACTATCATCGATACACGGTACTATCGTCTATCGGCACAACCCTAATTACAGCTCCATATGTTTCGGTTTGTGGACTTAACAAGCTTGCTTGGTATCTCAGCCAGCACAGAATTGGATTTAGGATGTGGAATCCTTGGGTACGAATCCCGTGAAAAACATGACTCATGATGAAAGAGCTGAAAGATGAGAGATCAAAAAACAAGCTAAAACGGCATGCTTGTGATTGCGTTTTTGCATCACATTTGCTTTTGTTCATATTATTAGGGCTGTCGCGATAACCGCAATATCGCAATACCGCGCTATTGACGTGCATAACCGCAGAGGAATGCAACAACCGCAGCAACCGCGATATTTGCCTGTTTTCTTTTTTCCTAAGGATTTGCCCTTCTCACTTAATGCCTGTGTGCTGAATATTAAATTAGTAATAAGTTAGTAATGATAACATAATGTGTTTATTATGAGGCTCAGTAGATATGCACTTAACATGCCTAAACAGACAGCGAATGAGAGAGAGAGATCGACTGAGCATGTGCGATTACCTGCGTCTGTCTTTCAGATCGAGTCGGGTATGTATGTGAAACTAGCTTGTCATGTCCAAGGAAAGTGAAATCTCTGTCTTAACATCGATGCTCTGCTGGTCAGCTGAGCCTTTAAAAGTGGCGATTAAAGTTGAAATGATTTTAACATCGTGTTTCATTACGTCTCTCTTTGAATAAATAAGCGTTTTTGAACGTATAGTTGAATGAACGGATTAAAGACTTACTCAAAGATAGTCTCTTGCCTCCATCTTGTGGCGTATCAATGAAACTGCACTGACTGACAGCTCGCCTAAAACACGCAGGTAAAATACTGACAGAAAGTCTCTCATCCAGTCAGACTCGAGGGTGCGCGCTAACTGTTATATACACGAAGATTTCAGATGCAAAGCCTCTAAGTATGTCTGACATTTTTTCTTCAAAATTTGCATTTCTTTCTGGCTAGGTTTCTATGTAAGTACTGTTTACTTCACTTCATATATCAACGCGATTTGGTTTCGGTTTATTGATTTCTGAATATGACCTTACATTGTAACAGCCTACACACAATTATATGGCGGTAATACCGCATACCGCGCTACTGAGCCACTCAAAATTACCGCAAGGGAAATTCCTTAACCGCGACAGCCCTACATATTATCATTTAGGTTTAGGTGTAGTGCAGATGGCACGTTATTTTAAAACGTCACAAAGCATTTACGTTATTGTTACAAACCCTGCCTGTGTTCTTCCATCCGCTCGTAACCAGAGGTCGCCCGCTCATTACATTGACTTTCACACTTCACCCTGGACTACACTTCCCATCTCCCATTGTGCAGACTGCACTTTCACCTGTATCCAATCACGAACCATATAATTATGAGGCCATTACAATCATTCTGGGCTGAGTATTGCATAGCGTGCAGCATTCTCAATGTGTTAGCTACTCACAGAGCCATTGTAAGTTTCTTGTTCTTGTTCCTTTGGATTACGTTCGCCGCCGCTGTGTATGACCATTGCCTTTGTTTACAAATAAAAGCTTGCGTATGGATCCGCCCGCTTCACATCCATTTCTCTCCTTAACAGTTATAGCACCACTCAATGGACATTTTAAGTCAGAGCTGCGTTAACACATACAAAACCAATGTCACAGAAAACGTACCATATGAACGTTCATCTGTTCCAGGGGAAAAAACCCAAACACTCTTTTAGCACCACTCAGTGGACATTTCACATTCAATATGTCACGTATTTCGCATCTTGTGAAAAAGTAATGGCTTTGTTCAAATCTAAAATCTCAAAATTGCATGCAGCAATGCATTTTTTTTTTTTTTTTTTTTGCTTCATGTTTTGTATGTCTTTAAAATTTGGCGAGATCAGGTTAATAATTTTCAGTTAAAAGAAATTTCAGAAATTCAAATTCATATGTTTGTACTACTTAAAAAAAATGCAATTATTTAAGACACTGTAAAAAGTTGTCACCAGTTTCAACTTAAAAACATAAGTCCAGCAGCTGCCTTAACATTTTAAGTTAAATCAACATAAAACTACAAGTAATTTAAACTCATAAGTTAAATCAACTTAAAAGTACAAGTCATTTTAACTAATTTTATTGTCGTGAGTTGAAATAACTTTTTAAGGCAGCTGCTGAACTTATGTTTTTAAGTTGAAACTAGTGAAATCTTTTTACAGTGTACTTAGATTTTAATTTACGTATATGAAGAGCAGGTGTTCACCAGTAAAAAGCTTTTTTGTTTCAATTCTTGAGATACATCTTTATTGAAAAATCTGTCAAATTGGGGTCAGAAGATATTACCCAGAGGGAAGTATGACAAGCATTCCTAGTATAATGTCTTATCAAAAGAGGCATTATTAAGCTGTCACTCAAACACTCAGCTGATACAGTGTCCTGCTGTAGAGCCGATCTTTATCTTGGTGCATGTCAGTCTTATGTCCTCTTTGTATAGGGGTCGGTATTCAATTAGACTGATTTTGTGGACCATATCAACTCATTCATTGCAAAGATTCAAAAGTGTGATTTGTGAATAAACAAGAAAAGCTTCTTCTCTTTTAAATATGGTGATTAGAGCTAGTGTGAATGTTCAGTTAATGACTGCTTACATTTTAGTCCATGCTCCTCTAAGCAATTAGGTGGCTTCAGATTTTTGCGTACAAATCCCACGAAAAGCATGATTTACGATGAAATAGCTGATAGATGACAGATCGAAAAACAAGCTAAAATGGCATGCTTGCGATTGTGTTTTTACGCCACATTCACTTTTGTTCACGGAGCATTAGAGTTATAGCGCCACTCACCGGTCTTTTTAAGTCAGAACTGCGGTGACACATACAAAACCAACGTCACATAAAACGTACCATATGTACATTCTTCTGTTCTGGTTAGTGTTGACTTTGTGAGCTATTTTCAATTTTAGTTTTAGCCTTTGTCCCGTGTTAAATGTCCTTGTTAGTTTTTAATCATATTTAGTCAACCTTATCCTATTTAGTTTTAGTCAACTAAAAGTCTCAACGTTTTAATTTAGTTTTAGTCAAAGAAAATCTGAAGTATTTTATTCTAGTTTTAGTTAAAGAAAACCTAAAATATTTTCATTTTGTTTTAGTCAATGAACTTTAGTCAAAAAACTTGACATTTTATCAATAAGATTATTATTAAATAACCGTTAGTTAATTCAAGTCTTAGTCTTACTCAAATGTACATAGTTATCATATTTAGTTAACCTTATCCTGTTTTTGTTTAGTCAAGTTTAAGTCAATTAAATGTATGAGCATTCTAGTCAGGTTTTAGTCGATGAAATCTTATCTGAAATCTTTTTGGCTGAGCTATTTTTTTTATCCTACTTTAATCCTAATTAAATCCTAATTACAATTCTGCAACCTGTTTGCTTCCTCATTTCATATTCAGTAATTGGTACTTATTTGAATGTGCAGTATGTCATATTGACAGTATGCATTTGAAATGGGAATTGCAGCCCAAATTGAATAAATATTGGAGAGAGTTGTTTCTGCCACCCCTCTTTTTCAGCCTTGAAAGGACATGCAACAGGAAAAATAGCAATGGAAGGCGATGAGCTTTACACTTCAGTAGATGAGTTGATTTATCTGATATTTTGATATGCTTCTGGTCTAAAGATTTTTAAATGGATGCTGAGACTTTTTAGGTCGGGTAGAATCTGCCATTTCTGACCCAATTCATTTTCTGGCTTCCATGGCTGCAATACATTGTGTTTTCCGCCAACTGGCAACCTGGGGTGTTGAAATACTATTGGCTAAACTGGCAGTAGACGAAATTACATGGACAAAAGCAGACATTCTGACATGGAACACACATTTCAAAGTAGAATAACTGGCTGTGGCATTGTTTTTTGAAGAAGCAAGTATGTGAAGCATGTTTCCTAAATATCTCCAAACATGGTATTTTTATGCTTTAGTACAGTCAAAAAATTACATACAGCACCTTTGAGTTCTGAATGATGCACATCCCTGGACCAGTTCTGGCATGATTATTTAGCATAGATGAAGCAGTAATAAAAATCAGTCAGACTGATCAGAGATCAGCAGGGCAGTAAGACCCTCCATCCGTGGGCAGCTGTGTCCTCCTGTCTCTCCTCCAACTCTGGGCTCTGTCTTTAATAATGGATAATGGTTCATCGGGCACCGTTTCCTACAGGCAGGCTTAAAAGCCATTTTCTCCTTATTACATGCATGATTTTAACTGATCCCAGAAAAGCAAACAAGTGAGGTCCCAGCGGAGCGCTCCCAATTGAACTGCACTGAGACCAGCCGGAGGGGACGGAGTTGGGGGAGTACAGGACACACAATGCTGGCCTTTGTTGTGGGAGGTGAGCGAGAACAAGTCTTATGAGCACACGCAGACCATTTAGCAATGCATCCAATTTTCTCTTTAACACAGCTGATATATGAACATGTAAACGGAGATGCTTCATTTGTGCTGGGTAATACTGCATTGAAGGCAGTGGGCCGCACATAAACGCACTAGATCTCTTGACTTAGTGGAAAATGCATCTCTGGATCCCACATCCAACTCACATCATCAGCAATATTTAGAGAGCAATGAAAATGACTGAAGTGAGGTTTTAAAGGCCAGGCAGGCTGTCTGTCTTGAAACGAATGAGGAGAAAAGACATTCGGCGTGAGCACTTCTGCTTTTATTCTGTTGAATTTGGACCTGAGCGGCTGCATTAGATCATGAGCAGATGTCAAAGTCTCCTGTCATTTGCCAAGACAAATGGGAACAGAAAAATGAAGTGAGGAAGAAAGAAGAAAAAAGAGAGAGCGAAAGCTAAAAGGTCACTGTCTGGAAAGGAAGTGGAGATAATGGCGAGACTCGGAGGAAAGATGAACACTAGAATATGCTGAAGTAA
Organism: Garra rufa; assembly: GCF_049309525.1. Taxonomy (NCBI): domain Eukaryota; kingdom Metazoa; phylum Chordata; class Actinopteri; order Cypriniformes; family Cyprinidae; genus Garra; species Garra rufa. The sequence continues at coordinate 39,071,789 of NC_133362.1, read as the reverse complement.
TATGCATGGTTATTTCCATGAGAGTCTCACGAATTTTGAATCATAGCATCAAGAGCGTCTATTGAGAAAGGAGGAGACCATCTGACTGTCATCTGACTAACCTTTGCCGTAACTGTCTTGACCACTTTTTCTTCTTCAGCACAGCCACCCTACAATGATTAAAGTCCATTCACTTCTTTTTTTAAATCCCCAAAAACCTAAACAGTCTCAATAATCAAGCCGTTTTGATTTTCTCAGCAATATGATGTCATACTGCTCAAGCCCCGCCCACAACTGCTGACGGACTGCCCTGTATTAGCATATTTCCGCCCTCAGCCTGTTCGCAATTTTCTCTGAGCTTTATGTCTCGGAAGCAATACTGGTGTTTTGTAGTTGGATGTGAAAGTGAAAATAAGAGTCTTCATTTTCTCCCGACATCAGAGCCACTGAGGACACAGTGGATTACTTTTGTTTTTGATGGTAATGTGCCACCGAATACACAAAAAATAGAAGAGAGGGGCGGAGTGAGCAGTAGGTCATTAGCATTTAAAGAGACATGCACCGAAATGGGTCGCTGAAGAATTTTAACCAAAGTATTTTGCAGACATTTCATGAAGACCCTAAAGAATCATACCAACTTGTGGAAAATGGACATCCAATTCCCCCTTTAAGACCATCCATCCATCCATCCATCCATTTTCCAAACCTATGGGGGGCTGCAGGAGCATACCTCAACTTCTTGGGATGTAGACAGGAAAACACCCTGGATGGATGGCCAGTCTATCACAGGGCCATCCTTAAAGGCATAATTTACTCAAACATTTTTTCTCATACTAGCATCCAGAGACTGAATCTCAAGGATATTATAACAAGTGCCGGCCAAGTTCAACAGGCCATTATTCAGCAGCGGAGAGAAAGACTTGAGTGTGCCACACAGGGATGCCAGGGAAACCCGTGCCAGGCTGACGAAATCTAATCCCAAAACCTCAAGCACCTTTCTCGTGCCAACCTTTGGGTGGGCACTCCTGGGTGGGTCTCGAGCACATCTGTGTGTGTAGGAGGAAAACGCACTTCAGTCATAGGATGATACCTACAGGAGCGTTTAACACAAACCTCAGGCCCTTTTCCCTCTCTGTTTATAGACATTACAACACTAACTACAGCGATTAAGTCATTTCACAAACTCCACAGCTGATCATGGAGCAGATCCAAGATGACAAGAACTTTATATGTCCCGCACTGAGTCATTCACCTAGACTGTGACTTCCAAACTTTGATTATCAGCATACACAGTCAATGCAAACACTATGCTACTGTAGTGTTAAAGGTTTAGTTCACCCAAAAAATGAAAATTCTGTCATTAATTACTCACCCTCATGTTGTTCCAATCCTGTAAGACCCTTGTTCATCTTTGGAACGCAAATAATTTACTGCCTCAGATGCGGCTCTTCTATGAAGGACAAAACACACATCTCCGTCATTCACTTGTCAGGATGTGCTACCAACACTATACTAAGGTTAAAAGGATAGTTAAAAAGGTAAAAAATGATTTCATTAATTACTAACCCTCATGTCGTGCCAAACCTGTAAGACCTTTGTTTGTCTTTGGAACACAAATTAAGATATTTTTGATGAAAATCGAGAGCTTTCTGACCCTGCATAGACAGCAAGAATCCAACCAGAAAGGTACCAAGAACATCGACACAATAGCCCATGTAATATCAGTGGTTCAGTCATAATTTTATAAAGCTACAAGAATACCTTTTGTGCGCAAAAAAAATAAAAATAGCTTTATTCAACAAATCTTTTTCTCTGTGTCACCCTAGCACCATTTTGGAGACTCCCACCACGCATACATGCACTGATAAAAAAATATTTTGTGGTGAAGTAAATAATACAGAAAAACAAATGTAATTTCTACATTAAATAATTGAAATCAGGCAATTTAAAAAAAGAGTAAACTCAATATTAATACTCAATTTATGCTTGTAGAATTTAAAATGTGAACTTATAAGTATATTTTATTCGGAATTGTTTGTCATTTTTACAAATATTGTTGTTAGTAAATAACAAAGTCATGATCTCATTGTTCCCATCATGAACTTGGGCATGAATAATTAATAAGGTTAAATTTTTTGCTGTTTTCGAGATGTATTTACACTGTTTTATGGTTGCTTTTGTAGTTAGGTTAAGTAACTTGCTGTTTTGTAACATCTAGAGTTCATTTTCTACTCAAAAAGGCCCATTCATACTCAGAAACTATTCACTGATTGTTACCGTCGTTGTGTATCATGTGCCAAGTATTAAGGACACTGTGTTTATTTGGTTAGTAACTACATTGAGTCAACATATAACCTTAAAAACAATAAGGAGCTGTCTAATTGCTTATGTACATGTTTGTAAGTAAACCACATGCTTTAATGGCATTTTTTTCAGTGCTATGATGTTTGAGTAAAGTTTACAAACCATGGCAGAGTGAATTGTACTTGAGAACTGCAAAGTAAACTTAAAATAATTAAGTAGAACTTACTCATGAAACTCTAACTGCACATTAAGTCAAAGTCAACTTTATTGTCAATTCTGCCACATGTACAGGGCATACAGAGAATTGAAATTGCGTTACTCTCAGACCCATGGGGCATACAAGTAACATTACATACAAACAGTAACATTAAATACAAAGGTAGAATTTAAAAAAATATGAATAAATACAAATAAACATAATATATAAAATGAAAAACACAATATACAAGTAAGGGCACATGGTAGAGAGAAATTTCCTTTGCTTTATTAGTTAAGGTTAGGATTTAGGGTATATTTTGCGCACACATCAGACACTCTGCTTCATTTTGTCCTTAATAAAACCCTTATTTCATGCTAAAATAACTGTATGGCTGCTTTATTTAAACACTGAAAATCTCTTAGTACCTTGTGAGTGTTGCTGGATTGTACATACATCCCATTTCAATTGTAGATATGAAAAAGTGATGCTCAGTTTGTGTTAAACTTAAATGCTAACCAAAAAGAATCATTGCAGGAAATGTCAAACTAAGTCCAGCGTAAAGAATTCTTCTCAAATGCTCCATATGGGAGATTGAGGTTACACCGAATATAAGCGTCTCTCTGAAAAGCAGCTCTTTAGCGGAGAGTGTCTGAAATGAAAGACAGATCTCCGTCTGAATGATGAAAACATGACATCACAGTCACATGTGTCACATATGCATGCTGGCTCTGAGAGCACACTATAAAATCACACACACACAGTTAAAGTTGCACATGTCATTTTACAACAGCATCTCAATTGCATATTCAGCAGATACAGCCATATTCAGAAACACTGTTGTGTTGTTTGTGCATCAATGTTCAGTGTACTAATGTCTAAATCCATTTTGGGTTTAGTTGGCTGAAGTTTAGGTTGTTTGTGTTTATATTTGTGCATGTGTTTTTGTCAGGCCCAGACAACCTGAAATGAGCATTTGCAGACTGTTCTGCTGTGTGTTTCGAGTGTTTGAGTGTGTGTGTGTATTGAGAAGTGGATAGTGTGGTGAGTCTTGGCCACACTGGAATCTTAATTCTTCCCAAAAAACATAAATAGTGCATAAATCCGCACCCAGCATTGGCTGTTCAGGACATAATGAGCACTGTGTTTTCATATGGAGTGCTGGATAATGGTTTCCCTTTCACAATTTTCTCTCCTTCCCTCCGTTCCACACTCAATAGCGCCATTCCACTATAGAGCTTGTAGTGGAATGCGTTTCAAAAGCAGTTGAAAGGATACAGGTTTGGAATGATATGAAGTTGATTAAATAATGACAGAATTTTCTTTTTTAGATGCACTATCCTTTAAGAACTTTAAAGGAATAGTTCACCTACACATGTAAAATATAATGCCATTTCAAACTTGTGTGACTTTGTTTCTTTTATGGTAACAAATACAAGCAAAAACAATGAATCTGGGGTTGTTAAGCACCTAAAGTGGCATGAATCCATTTCTATCATGACAGCTCTCTGAACATTTTAGCATGGTAATGGATATGACAATGTTAATGTATTTGGTCTTGGTGGAACAGATCTGCTATGCTGCTGAATTGCTGCTGCTGTTGGTTATTGCTGTTGTTGTAGATTATTGCAACTGCTGATGGAAAGCAAGTACAAGTCGATATGGTGCTGTGAGTATTTAAGACATGCTGCTGCACAAATAGCATATATGGGCCATTGTACAGAATTGGTTCAAAGTCAGAGTTGGAAACGTCTTGGAAAAATTGTTATGTATACAAATTGTATAATATCCAAGGGACACATTTCTAGTAATTGTTCCATTAATTTCCATATTGTATTTCCAGAAAGTTTTGTTTTATTTGTCACTTATTTGTCACTACCGAAACACAGTAATATAGAATTTAATAAGAAGGGTTATACTGACCTGGTAAGATTTTGCTTATCTCCTTTGTGAATATATATTTTTCTATTTTAATAGAAAGTTTTCTGAGGTAAATCAATAACAGTTACAATTTTAACAGTATTTCAAGTGTGATTTATGAGATTTGTTGTATTTTGAATCCAGTTTTTCTTTGTAAAAGTCAAAAAGTGAATCATACTGATTTCAAACTTAAGAATTCATTAGTCTGAATATACATCGAAAACACTATCATAACATCTTAGTTCAGTATTCATTATTTTTGACAAAACATCCCATGTTTCGGTTGTGACAGTGATGTTTTGGTAGCAATCAAATCACATTACAAAATACTACTAAAACACAAAAAAATTGCGGCTGTACTAAAATTTTGTTTATTACCCTCAAATATTTTTTTTTTTTGTGTTACCTTTTGTCACTACTGAAACAATGATGACATGTTTAGGTTGTGACTGTAATGGTAGTGACAATTTTATGGGATAACACCAAAAAAAAAAAAAAAAAAACAAGATGTCACTACCGAAACTTCACCAAATGTTTCGGTCATGACTGTTTCAGTAGTGTTTAGAAAAATGGTGTTCGGTCGTGACACTTTTAAAGTTGCACAGTTTTTTCATACTTTTGAACACATTTACCTCAAAATGAAGGGGCCTATCTACTCACCATGTAGCTATGAGACAGAGTGACACACTAATATTTCGTGATTATAAATGTAGGGGTGTAGTTAAAATCAGTCTTAGCCAATGGACTAAAACATGCACTGTTTCGGTAGTGACATGAAAAAGCAGAAAACATTTTTTTTTTCAACTTTACTTTTTCAAAAAAAAAAAAAATCTAAAATATATATTTAAAAACAACAATGGAATAAAATGCAAAAAATATTTCAATATCATTTTCATATGTTGAAATTTAGGGGTTAGGGTTAGGGACAACCACCTCCAAATTGCAAGTACCAACTAAATGATGACTTCTATATATATTAAGCTTACTGATATTTTAAATTGTGGGTTTCAATAGATAATAAACAGATCTTAGTAAACATCTAAGATTTGAATACTTAAATGTTTTTAAATGTGTTTTTTTGGTTGTGGGACATCAGTTTGCACCAATTCTGTAGAATGGCCCATTTAATAACCTCTAGCAGATCTATACAGGTGGAGCTGGGGAAGGTGGAGGGTATCAAAGAAACTCTATGAACTGCTCTAGTGTATGTCAACCAGCCATTTAAGACCCCGTTTACACGAAGGGAAGACGCAGATATTTCTCTGCGGTTTGGCCTCCAATTTACACGAAAACCTCGTTTTTATCACAGAAAACGATTATTTCTAAAAAACTCCGGCCAAAGTGGATAAATTTGAAAACGCCGTTTTCACGTTGTAGTGTGGACTGTGAAAACGGAGGCTTTTGAAAACGATGAAGCATATTTATAGTCATGTGACGCATATTGTACCAATAGATATCTATGTTTACACCAGTAATTGTGCCTGTGCTATTCACTGTCACGCTGCTGCTAAAGAGATTTACCTTGTACACTCTTCAAATTACAGTCCTAAAATGATGACAGAAAATTTACTCACAGTTGCTGTCCTGCAAAACATGACAACAACTGCTTTTCAGATAAAATATGAATGAGCGCGATATAGATGCGTCAGTGGATGATGAGATATTTCCGTAAATTATCCCGCCAGAAGAACTGCGTGAAAACTCATTACGTCTGTATAATTTTGGAGGCTTTACGCAGTCACAGTAAGGCGAATTTGATGTTTTCCTACGTTTCAGTGTGGATGAGAAACTTTTGGAAAACGCTTGGAAACGCTAGTGTGGACGCAGAGCGTTTTAAAATGAAAACTCTGTTTTCAAATGTATCCGGATTAATGTAAACGTAGCCTAAATGTAATGCAGCAGCTCACTGACTGTGTGCAAGATGAACCAATCAGCTTGTGCCAAATAGTTCAATGCTGTGAATATCATCAGTTTGAGTTAACGACTCATCAGCCTGTGCCATCTAGAGTTGGCATTTACACAGCAATTACAATTGTATATTTTGATACTAAGGGCTGAGGTGGGTCAGAGCAGGCATAATCTAATCTGGCTTTTATGCAACATTATGTCTTTACCTAGAATTTTGAGCAAGCACAGAACAGCCTAAACTCTGCCATGTAAACATGCCTTTACTTCCATAATGCATGACTAAGAACCATGTTTTTGGCATTTTATGCATCTGTGGTCTTACCATTAGTTGTTTTAGTTTTTAACTTTTGTTAGTGGAATAAAATTAATCTTTCTCTGTAAAATCCATTTTCAATGGTTTTCAGGGGGATTTTGCATATTGCAAAGGCTTGGAAAAGTTTGAAAGAAAACATACGCACACAATCGCATGGGTCATTTACAGCCACATCTATTTTTGTTGTGTGCGGGCGGTGTGTAGCACCTCTGGACCCTTTGTTTGCATGAGGGTTTGACTTTTGTTTTTCTTGGCTTAACCGTATGCGAGTGTATATCAGCGTGCGTGTGCGTACACTTCGTCTACACGGTGTAGACTCAAAATTCTATCATCACTCAGAGTTTATGTGAACAGCCGGCGCTGGCTCGGTCCACATCCTGGGAAAGTGACTGGGATCGGAAGCGGCTCAGACTGGGAACGTAAACACACACAAACACACACACTAGAAAACGCACTGCCAAGCTCCACAGAGCCCTCACACTTAAATAAATACATGTTGTATGTAATATAATGCACACTCTAGCAGGCTGTCACATTTATTAAAAAGGAGCTTTTAGACTTGAGCTTTATTGCTTGACAGTGCAGAGTGAAAGCAGCATTCACTTATGACACGTGCATATGGCCTGCACATGTACGCGCAAAACAATCGCACATTCTCAGCCGCAAGCTATCACAGCTATATTCAATGCTACTGTTTTTACTCCTGCTTGCTTAAGGTACATATTAATATTTCTTATATTTAGGCTTAGATTTGGGTTTCTTAATCGCATAGTTACACCTTAGCAATGTAGCAATCTACCTGTTTCATCTTTTGTTTTTGTACAAAAAGGTACAAAAGCCCTCCCCAGGTTGGTATCATTTCAAAAGATACACCTTTGTAACTTATTTAACCCTAAATGTTGCATATGTGACCCTGGACCTTAAAACCAGTCATAAGTAGCATGGGTATATTTGTTGCAATAGGCAAAAATACATTGTACGGGTCAAAATTAGCACTTTTTTTAATGCCAAAAATCATTAGGAAATTAAGTAACGATCATGTTCTATGAAGATTTTTTGTAAATTTCCTACCATAAAAATATCAAAACTTAATTTATGATTAGTAATATGCATTACTAAAAACTTCATTTGGACAAGTTTAAAGGCGATTTTCTATATATATATTGAGAAAATCATCTTTCAGGTTGGAGGGTCTCCTTGCCATCACCCTGATCTTTAGCTCCCTCCACAGATTCTCAATTGGATTTATGTCAGGACTCTGGCTCTGGGCCACTGCAAAACATTAATGTTTTTGTCTGCTAACCATTTCTTCACCACTTTTGCTGTATGTTTTGGGTCGTTGTCATGCTGAAATGTCCACTGGTGCCCAAGGCCCCCAAAACATTAGGTTCCCACCGTCATGTTTGACAGTGGGGATGCTGTTCTTAGGGTTGAAGTCTTCTCCTTTTTTACGCCAAATAAAGGCTACATCATTGTGGCCAAACAATTAAATTTTTGTTTCATCTGACCATAAAACAGAAGACCAGAAGTCATCTTCTTTGTCCAGATGAGCATTTGCAAAGGCCAAGCAGGCTTTTGTGTGCCTTATCTGGAGATGTGGTGTCCTGCCTTGAGATGTTGCCACCAGCAGAGCCCAGATTCATCAGGATGGCCTTGGTGGTGATCCTTGGATTCTTTTTTACCTCTCTTACTATGCTCCTGGCCAGCACAGGTGTCACTTTTGGCTTCCGACCACTTTGCACTGTAGCCACTGAAACTTCAAAACATTTAGATATGGTCTTATAGCCCTTTCCTGACTTGTGAGCAGCCACAATGCGCAGCCGCAGGTCCTCAGTGAGCTTGTCTTAGCCATGACTGTCCACAAATCAAGAGAGCTTCTGTTTTTCACCTGTTGAGTTGATTAAAACAGCTGTTCCCAATGAATCAGGGTAATTAGGATGCTTTAGAACAGCTTGGACTATTTGGAATGGTATAGAACTTTGGATTTTCCCATAGACTGTGACAGTTTGCAAAGGGTATGAATAATTTTGGACATGCCACTTTTTGTTCAAATGTAAATAAAACCTAAGATTTTTTTTTTTCCACAATGATGCCTCTTGTACATCATCTTATTTTCTTTTGGGAGAAGCCTGTGTCATTTCCATTAAAAAACAAAAAACAAAAAAAAAAACCTTGCTGGTTAAATAAAAGTAACTTTAAGTCAGAATTTGCCAGGGGTATGAATAATTTCAGGCTTGACTGTATATATATATATATATATATATAGAGAGAGAGAGAGAGAGAGAGAGAGAGAGAGAGAAAGAAAATCTTTTTTTTTATTGAAAAAAAATATATATATATATATATATATATTTTTTTTTTTCTTTCTCCGGACCAAATATTGTCCTACATTAACAAACCATACATCACTGAAAAGCTCATTTATTCAGCTTTCAGATGATGTATACATTTCAAATTGACAATTATCGCTGGTTTTGTGGCCCAGGGTCACATATTAGCACCTTAAAGGTACGTAAATGCTACAGAAAATGTACAGTCACAGTGAAAGCTTTTGTACCTTTTTTTTCTGAGAGTGTATTCAATCTTATTATATCATATTAGTGCGCAAGACTGACCTCTTGTCTGTATGAAATATGTGTACGATACAAGTATAAAATCACCACAAAGAGCCATTGTAACCTGAAACAAGAGGGCTGTAGAAACGTTTTCATTCCTGTGCTCTCCACAGACATGTCCAGATTTACAGCTACTGTATTATAATTTGGCCTATACATGAAGAATGTGATGATTTATTTGAAGGATTTGCGTACAGATATAGAGAATTATATGTGCAGACGTGAGTTTTATCACATTACAGAGAGCTATATATTAGTGTTTACCTTTAAAATCACTTGATAGTCTAAATCACCCGTTGTGGTTTTGCAAATGCTGACTTAACCTTCAAAATGTTCCATTCCGAAATGTCTTTACAGCATTTCTCATAAATTGCCTTTAATGTCATATTATTAGGGGGAATTAATCATATCTATTATGGCATAATTACATAAGTTTTCCATCATGTGTCAACATTCTATAACCACTTTCCATTATTATTTTACTGTAAAAGTGGGAAAAAAATCACAGCAAGATGTAAGGTAGGCACTTATGTAGGTATGTCAAAACAAAGAGAAAGCAGACCACCCAAAGCACTGATTATAAACTGATAGTTCTCTAAAATTGTTGACTGAATAAGACTCTTTGGCAATCATAAACATCCTACAGTTTAGACTAATGAACTATTTATTGGATGAACAATTATTTATTCTATATATTGTTATAAATATGCACACTGTTTTTGTCGTATTGCAGTTGCAGCCATTGTATAAAACCAATAAATCACTCCGAACTGTGTGTTAAAGTGATTTTACCCCGTTTAAGGGGGTTTTAGTGCCTCCACTTCTCATTATACCTAAAAACGCCCTTTACCTGTGGTAAAATCATTGTAGCATGTGGCCTGCTGCGGCTTATTGTTTCAATAGAGATCTAAATGGGTTGGAATTGATATTAACAATGGCTATTGAGTGGCTGTAGCTCTGTGTATTCACTTTTGCACATTTGATGGTGTGTCTATGATCGTTTTGGAGAAAATTTTGGCAAAAAGCCTGAGGATATGAATCTAATTATACCATAAATTAGGTCTTTTGTGCTTTGTGCCTCTGTAGCGAGTTTTCTGCTGGGTAATACGATTTTGTTTTTATAGTTTAGCAGAGAATAAATCATACAGCTATGGCTGACTACCAGAACATGGAAGTGTAGCCTCTGGGGAAATGACAAAACCTACACACATTCACAGAAATACCCTTAACTAACAGGCTCCTAACTTGGCAGAGATGGACTACACATAAAGGCAGTTCATAAGCCGGAAAACTAGAGTGGAAACATTTATTAACTAATCTGTGCTGCTTCTTATTGTTTGGTGGACACCGAAAATATCTTTAATTATTTTAATATTTATTACTCATCCTCATGTCGTTTCAAACCTGTAAGACCTTTGTTCATCTTCGGAACACAAATTAAGATTTTTGATAAAATCCAAAGGCTTTCTGACCCTGCATAGACAGCGACGCAACTGACATGTTCAAGACCCTGAAAGGTGGTAAGGAGATTGAAAAATCAGTCCATGTCATATCAGTATTTCAACCTTAATTTTATTCTGCAAAAATATTTTTTTTATGCACAGAGAAAACAAAGATAACGACTTTATTCAACAATTTCAAGAAAGATAAGAAATTGTTGAATAAAGTCGTTATTTTTTGCTTTCTTTGCACACCAAAAAAAACTGTTCTCGTAGCTTCATAAAATGAAGGTTCAACTACTGATGTCACATGGGCCTTTCTGGGCTTTGAACTTGTCAGTTATTAATGACAGAATTTTCATTTTTGGGTGAACTATCCCTTTAAATGTCTTTAAAAGGGGTTTTTATCCAGCAATTTTAACATTTAGCTATGTTTTCAAAATGTGACGCCAAGTTAGTTTGACTAACTTGAAAATCCTAAATTTTCTTACTTTTCTCACCTATTGGGATCTGAAGGAGCATTTGGACTTGGAAACGGTTATGTGTGACTTATTGGGCCCAGTCAATTCCACTGTAATGGTTAAAGAAAGCTATGGTAATCAAAAAACATGTCTAATTAATTGAAATCATGACACTTATACAGTTTGACTGTGTCAGAATTTGGCACATTTGGATGAATAAATCAAAAGTGAATGGAATCTGTGATACAACCTACGAGTAGTTTACTTACACTGCCTTGTGAAAGTATTCATACCCCTTCATTTTTTTCACATTTTGTTATGTTGCTGTCTAATGTTAAACTGCTTTAAATAACTTTTTTCCACATCAATCTATACTTCATACACTGTAATGACAATGCAAAAATAGAACTGTCGCAACTTTATACATTTTTTAACAATAAAAAACATGAAATAACTCAGTACTTAGCTGAAAAAAACCTTTACAGCCTCAAGTCTTTTTGGGTATGATGCAACAAGCTTTGCACATTATCATTTGGCAATTATCTGCCATTTTTCTACTCACCTCTTCAACCCTCATGCTCAGTCAGCTTGGATGGGGTCAGATGCACATATTCAGGTTTCTCCAGAAATGTTTTATTGGCTTTAATCCCAAGCTCTGGCTGCGCCACTCAAGGACATTCATAGTTGTCTAGCCACTTTTGCTGTGTGCTTAGGGTCATTGTCCTGTTGGAAGGTGAACCTTGTGCCTACTCTGAGGTTCTAATTGCTCTGGACTGGGTTTTCATTAAGGCTATCTCTATATTTTAGTGCACTGAGCTTTTCTTCTACTCTGGCGAGTTTCTCATTCTTTGCCACTGAAAAACAGCCCCACAGGATGAGGCTGCTACCACCAAACTTTACTTTTGGGATGGTGTTCTGAAGGTGATGAGCAGTGCTTGGTTTCCTTCAAACATGATGCTTGGAATTGAGGTTCATCAGAGCAGAGAATCTGGTTTCTCACAGTCTGAGGGTCCTTTAGGTGCTTTTTTGCAAATTCCAAGTGGGTTTTCATTTCTTAATTTGAGGATAGGATTAAGTTTGGTCACACCACCATAAAGACTGGATCGGTGGAGTGGTGCAGTGATGTTTGTCCTTCTGTAAGTTGCCATTTGCATATATGATCATGAAGCTCAACTAGAGTGACCATCAGGTTCTTGGTCACCAGTCTAAACAAGGCCAGCTCTAGGAAGAGTCCTAGTTGTTAAGGGTAATGGAGGCTACATGCTTCTGTAAACCTTCAATGCAGCAGAATTTTTTCTCAACTTTTCCCCAGATCTGTGCCTTGACACAATCCTGTCTCTGAGCTCTACATGCAGTTCATTTGACCTCAAGGCTTGGTTTTTGCTCTGACATGCATTTTCAGCAGTTAGACCTTTTACTGAGAAGTGTGTGCCTTTCCAGATCATACCCATTCAATTCAATTTGCCACAGGTTAGCTCCACAAAAAGTGTAGTAACATCTACAAGCGATATGAATGCTCCTGAGCCATTCTCAAGCTAATTTCAAGTGTCCCAGGAAAGGGTATGAATACTTTTTTTTGCTTTGTCATTATGGACTATGGAGTGTAAAAAATGTTTTATTTAAAGCAGTTTAACATAAGGCTGCAACATAAATAAACGTGAAAAACTGAATACTTGAATATTTTCGCAAGAGCATGTATATTAGTGCTTAATGATTTTTTTTCTTTTTTCTTTTTCCCAAAATCTGTTTTTTTTTTTGTTTATTTATTTATTTTTCCATTTTTCTGGATTCCGTTGTAATGGTTTGAGTCAATTTTAATAATTAAAAGTCACATCTGATCAATTTAATTAATTGATTTTACAGTATAACTCAGAATGTCATAGAATTTTGGATGAAAAAAAAAATCAAAAGTAGGGTTGTACAATAAGTGAATGGATTCCGTGATTCAACCTACCAGTGGTTTACCTACAGTTGTCTCTGCATATTAAGCTGAAATTGAATAAACTATTTTAATAGGGAAAAGAATTACACTTAACCTTTAACAGATAAAAGAGAATTCCACTTTGACACAAGGAATTACTGGAGTCCTACGGCCGGGCATTAAAACATCTCAATGAATTCTTCTGGGCATTCAACAATGGAGTTTTAATGGTCCTGGACGTCTATGACCCGAGCCAGCAGAGCCTTTTAGGTTCCCGAATCATAAGTCTAATGAATGTGTCTGTGGAGGAACCATTACCAGGGACCGTCGTGATTTGTTACTTCTAAATCCTTCCCATAAATCTTGAGCCCCCAGTCCCCTTACTCCAGACTACTGCGCATTTCACTAACACACTCACCCCGTGTAACCTTACTCCACGTCCTCTTCGTAGTCGTCCACTAAATTAGACAGCTACTAAAGGTTTAGGTGAAGTAATTCGGCCCAGTTCAGTAGCACCAGTGAGGGATTCGGTGGCTGTGGGAACAGGGTGAATTCCAGGGGATAACGTCTTAACCTGTGCGTGAAATCTAATATTGGATGGAATTTTAAACATGCTGTCGGCTTCTATAGGAACGCAGAGAGCATTTCTCACTTTAAACAGACAGTCGGTGGAGGTGAATCACGTGCGTTTGAGCTGTGTTTATAGCTGACTGGAGGTATTCCCCCTTCTGTGTTTGTAGGCTAAAATAAAAAGCTAATAGGGAGCCACAAAATTCTCATTTGGCTTTAATTATAGGCCCGCGAATGAGGATGGTGGATTTACTGCTTCGCTGTGAGGTGGTTCGTTCTGCTCTCTCTACTTCCTTCTTTCACCCCATGGATGGCCCTGTTCCTCATTACTATATTTTTTGGACTTTCTGTGCAAATTAAGAGTAATTCTGTGATTTATTTTTAGTTTTTTGTTTCTGTTTTGTATTCTCTGGAAAACTCCAGATTAGTTTCTTCAGTGTGGGCCTTCTTACATCTTTCCACCTTTCCTCCCTTAACCCCCTGGTTTTGTTCGGATCAAATTGACCCGGAAAATTTTTTTTTCCCCCCAAACTTCCTGACTTTGTTCACACAGGGTATAAGTACTTTTCATAAATTAAAAAATAAAATTTCATTATTTTTTGTGGGTTTTATTTCACCTAGTCACACTTGTGGTGTTCCCGGTCAAAAATGACCGGACTCCAAACAATTGCTTATAAATCTCTCATTATGCTATATTATCACCAAAAACTTGTTTTCTTTCATTTAGGACTGGTTTTGTGTTTCTATTTGCATCTGATTAATTGTAGGCCTCATTTATCTGAGAGTAGGTACCTTGTTTATGTTACGGGTGTGTGCAGGACGAGACGAGACGATATTCAAACAAATAACTATATTTAATAACAATCTTCAAGAGGAACAAGGCAGGAACAGGCAGGAACAGAGATCTTCACACACTTCTGACAACATTAAGGACCGACAATACACTGAACTCAAAGACAGACTTATAAAGGGTAACTCAATTAAACACAGGTGACGGTGATTACACAAACGAGGACTAAACCAAACGATCACAAAATTACAGGGGGAGACAAAAACAGACGTGAAATGTGACATTACGCCCCCTTCCGAATAGGCGCGTCCTCGCGCCGTAGAAAAACAAAAAAGAAGAGAGGGGCGGAAAACCAGAAACCTTGAGTCCATGAGGGAGGGGGCTTCGGCGGAGGACGAAACCGAAGGAGGGGGACCAAAAAAAAAAAAAAAAAAAGTCCAAGTGACAGAAACTACAGTCCAAGGGGGCGACGATGGTGGGAGGAGCCAGGGAGAAAACAGGAGGGACCTGAAGCAGGAGAGCAGGACCCAGATCGCAGCCAGGATGACGGCCCACGGTGGAGCCGACGGTGGGAGGAGCCATGGTGGAGGAAGGACCGCCGACTCCAGGGGGCCGACCGACAGAGGCGGAGCAGTTGGCAGAGGAACCCGAGGCGGAGATGGAGAGCCGAGGGACCAGGGCGACACCGCGGATCCGGAGGGCCAAGGCAGAACCGGAGGCTCTGGCGGCCGAGGTGGAGGCGGAGATCCGGAGGTCTGCGGCGGAGCCGGAGCGACAGAGGACAAAGGTGACGCTGACGGGAAGGAGGAGCCTGACAGAGCCGGAGGGACAGAGGGACGAGGCGAAGCCAGAGGAGTGGAGCCCGGTGGAGCTGGTGGGCCGACGGGCGACGGTGGAGCTGAGGGCGCAGAGAGCCGTGGTGGAGCCGCAGGGTCGGAGGGCCGAGGTGGAGATCTGGGCTCGGAGGCTGGAGGCGGAGCTGAGGGAACCTCCAGCCATGCCCCCGATGTGAGCTGGCATCCCTGCGGCGAGCCCACTGCATAGATGGTGGGCTGAGGGTGAGCAAGGGGACTGGCTGATGACTTCAGGGACTCTGGACGGCTGGACGGAACCAGCGGGGACTCAGGACGGCTGGGCGGAACCAGCGGGGACTCAGGCAGATCCAGACAGAAGAGGGCGGGTGGGGGGGGAAGTTCATGCAAGCCAGTGGTTCAGAGAAACAGTCTATTAAATCAGGCGTGTTATACTCCACAACTTCGGAGAAGAAGTCAATTAAGTCCCCAGAGATGTCTTCCAGCTCACCCCCAGCAGTGTTGCAGTGGGCAGGGCTCTCCATTTCCCTCACCTGCTCCACATCGCAATCCACAGTCGCAGATGTAGAATCCGGCTCACACACCTGATCAGTCGGAGAGGGCTCTGGCTCTGTCGCTCGCGGCTCTAGTCCCTCATCCGCGGTGTGCTCGGGCTCGTGCTCTGCGTGTCGGGGTGGTGGTTTGCTGCTCTCTGGGTCAAGAGTGGGGCTGACGTCCTCCTCGATGAAGCCGACAGTCCAGGAAGATCTACAGGACGCCAGCACCCACTCGATGTATTCGGCGATGCTCTCTCGAGGACGCTCCCCGGACAGCTGCGCTTTGGTGGTGGTGTTAAGTCCCTTACGATAGAACGTGCACAGGCAGCTGTCCGGGTAATGTGTCAGCGGTGCGAGGAACACAAAGTCTCTTGTGTGGTCCTCGAGAGAGCGGTTCCCCTGCTCCAGGAGGATAATGAGGACGTTGGGGTCATCCATGAGGGGGAAAAAAATGTAAATAAAACACTGATACAAAAAAAAAAAAACGGAAAAGAAACGCAGGGGAAAACGCCGTGATTCTGTTACGGGTGTGTGCAGGACGAGACGAGACGATAAACGGTATTCAAACAAATAACTATATTTAATAACAATCTTCAAGAGGAACAAGGCAGGAACAGGCAGGAACAGAGATCTTCACACACTTCTGACAACATTAAGGACCGACTGAACTTAAAGATAGACTTATAAAGGGTAACTCATAATTAAACACAGGTGACGGTGATTACACAAACGAGGACTAAACCAAACGATCACAAAATGACAGGGGGAGACAAAAACAGACATGAAATGTGACAGTTTATTGAGTAAAAAAATATTTTTTTATGTATAATTTTAACAATATTAAACAAATATATTAAACCATTTTTGACAAGTGTGACTTTGTGCCATTTTGTACAATATAAAAGCATTTAAAAGCAAAGTTCCTGATTAAACATTAAAGCACACTAGTGTGATAAACAGTGCAAATTGTCATATTTTTTATCTCACATTGTGAAAATTATTCATAAAAAATATTTTTCACTCAAAAAACGAGGTACCTACTTTCGGATAGATGAGGCCTACGATTAATCAGATGCAAATAGAAACACAAAACCAGCCCTAAATGAAAGAAAACAAGTTGAATCCAAAGAAACCAGTATTAAGTGATAATATAGCATAATGAGAGATTTTTAAGCAGTTGCTTGGAATCCGGGAACATCAAAGGTGTGACAGGAATCCGAACACAACCAGCGGTTTAAATGTTTTGACATATCCTGCTGCAAGAGAGATTTTTGATTCATATCCTACAGGAAAGCTAATTCCGTACTTGCAGGATCTATAATTCCAGTTAATAGATGACAATTATGAGCTGTGTTTATGGGTTCGGCCCTCATAGGGTGAGTGGTGGAGGCAGAGGCGAGGCCAAAACACATCTGGATAGGGGTGTGTGCAGATGTTGGCGGGTGTTGATGGAGCCGGTGTCTCCGGTTGGCTTTTGCTGCTCTGCTATGTGTGTGCGCTGCCCATCCGCCCTCTCCCACAGGAGTAATCAGCTCCGCTGGTCCCCGTGGAGTTTTACTAGGGAGCCACAACCTCAACGCACAGAGTTTAACACTGATTACTGAGCACAGCTAATATACTTCATAGCAGACGACTGAAGCTTTTCATATACATCCATATGTGTTCAAATAAACTACAGCTTTCAGACTAAACCCACCGATTCATAATTGTGGCAAAGCAGTCAAACATTGCATTAGTGTGTTTACTGTAGTGACTGAATGTTTTGGACATGGATTCTCATATTTAATAAAGGACTCAGAAATGCATAGTGGTTTAGGAGTGCCAAGGTGAAGGAATAACTATTCATTTAATATTTAAAAAATAGAACTGCTTCACAAACTGAATGATAAATTGCCATTTAAAAATTAGATTTATACATCATCTGAAAGCTGAATAAATAAGCTTTCCATTGATGTATGGTTTGTTAGGACAATATTTGGTCGAGATCTGGAATCTGAAAATCTGGAATCTGAGAGTGCGAAACAATCAAAATATGGAGAAAATAGCCTTTAAAGTTGTCCAAATGTTGTTCTTAGCAATGCATATTACTAATCAAAAATTAAGTTTTATATATATTTACGGTAGGAAATTCACAAAATATCTTCATGGAATATGATCTTTATTTAATATCCTAATGATTTTGTGTATAAAAGAAAAATCGATCATTTTGACCCATACAATGTATTGTTGGCTATTGCTAGAAATATATCACATATTACATATTATGAAAAAATCATAGCAATAAAGTGAATAATTTTAAAATGAAAATTCAACATTTCTTATTAAAAGAGCTTTTTTGACTTTGTCAATTTGTAAGTTGATTTATTTATGTTGTTATTTTAAAACATTCATCGATTATCATTTCCTTCTTTTTTTAAAACAGCCCTTCTGGTTTTAATAGAAAAAAATTCTGTGAGCAACTCACTCAGGGTTTGTGAGGAGAGAGGGGAAAAGGTCTTATTACACAAGTGTACCTCGATGAGGCCAAGACTCAAAATAAAACTGTCACATATTCCTCTTCTGCAGTCTGTAAAAATCTCCACTTGGCCGTCAGAGCTGCTGAACTGGACAGAAACATTCCATTTGCTAGAAACACATAGACAATCACACACATGTACACACAGTGTCTGGCTTTCTGATTTGTCATCAGTGTCTTTTCAAATACGTGTTCATTATGTGGAAAAGCTAATATTAAACAGTTTGTTTACGATCTATATTAGAGATGACAGAAATGGACAGTTTAGGTACTGTACAGTTTTAAAGGAACAGTTCAGCCAAAATGAAAATTCTGTCATCAGTTCTTCACCCTCATGTCACTATAAACAAATATGACTTTCTTTCAATAGAAGATATTTACACGAAGTCCAAATAGTGATAGATTCTATTTCCACAATGTGAAAAATCAGTATTTTCTTTGCAATTCTATTAGTTACAGTTAAAGTCAAAAGTTTACATGCCATACACAAAATGTTATTTTACCAAAATATGAGGGATCCTACAAAATGCATGTTATTTTTTTTATTTAGTACTGACCTAAATAAGATATTTTATATAAAATATGTTTACATATAGTCCACAAGAGAAAATAATAATTGATTATTAATACTGTGTTGTTACCTGAATTATCCACAGCTGTTTTTTTTTTGTTTTTTTTTGTTTTTTTTGTGATAGTTGTTCATGAGTCCCTTGTTTCTCCTGAACAGTTAAACTGCCTGCTGTTCTTCAGAAAAATCCTTTAGGTCTCATAAATTCTTTGGTTTTTCAGGATTTTTGTGTATTTGAGCCCTTTCCAACAATGACTGTATGATTTTGAGATCCATCTTTTCACACTGAGGACAACTGAAGGACTCATATGCAACTATTACAAACGGTTCAAATGCTCACTGATGCTTCAGAAGGAAACATGACGCATTAAGAGCCGGGGGTGTAAACTTTTGAACAGAATAAAGAAAAAATACATTTCTTGTTTTGCCTAAATATCATACTTTTTAAATCTAGTACTGCCCTTTAGAAGCTACAGAAGATGTTTCCCAGAAGACAAAATAAGTTAAATTTACCTTGATCTTAAAATTAAAAAAAGTGTATGTAAACTTTTGAACAGGGCAATTTTATAAATTCAACTATTATTTTCTCTTGTGAACTATACGTAATTGTCTTTTAAGTGAAATATCTTATTCAGGTCAGTTCCAAATAAAAAAATAACATGCAATTTGTCTGATCTCTCTTATTTTGGCATTTTGCAGATTTTGCAAGATGTATGTAAACTTTTGACTTCAACTGTAAATGCTATTTATACTACTTAGTGCAAATAGTGGCAGATATTTGCACCTTAGTATTGTAGTACATTATAAAACAATATGCAATAACATATTGTGTAAATTATAATTTTTAGTAAAATTATTAAATGGATGTTGCCTTACTGTGACAATAAAGCCCTCCTTACACTTACCCCTAACCCTAACTGATAAACACCCGTGAGGCACTCTATTTTCCACTTTGTAATTATTTTCTTCTATATTGAAGATAATTTCCTTTCCGATCTAATATGTGATGAGAAATGGGAGGAGAACAAGTTTGGCAAAAGGCAGATTCGAACTTAGGTCGATCGCATCAAAAAGCAACTGTTATGTGCTGTTGTTTAGCAGGCATCTTTTGTAATGTTGTCTAGGCAAAATTAGTGTGAATAGCCTCTGCCAACAGCCAATTTACTCAGTAGCATTTTGGGTCGCCAGTTGGTGGAAAACACAGTGTATTACAGAAATGGAAGTCAGCAAACAAAGCCGCTCATAAAACACAGATTCTAGACGACCTAGATAGCTTTGGCATCAGTCTAAAAAGCTCTATGACCAGACGCATATTAAAACACAAATGAATCAACTCAATTTACCATTCAAAACTCATCACATTGTCAGTTGTACTTGTAACTGTTGAGTTTCCTCAACCTGGCAACCCATGTTAACGTCAATTTAGAGGAGGAGGGATGGGTAAGGCAATATTTAGAGTTTGTCGATATTACATACTGCACCTTCAAAATACATTTCCATTTTTTTCTGATGGATTATCAACAAATTACATACTTCACCTTCAACCTATGAAAAAAATGCTAAGCACTTTCTAAAAAAAGATTGCAACTCCATCTAAAAGGCCAAGCTTTGAGGTTTAGCTGCTAATCTACATTCAGATGTTTAATACTATGACCAAAAAATAACTAGTAATCATACATTGCTTTAGTCCACAACTTGTGGTGGGAACACACACACACACACACACACACACACACACACACACACACACACACAGTCTCCTTGGACGACACACACATAGCTTGTCCCCTGGACGGTGAGGCAGCAGCATCTGTGAAACTCATCTTGACTTAGTGGCTTGTCTTTTGTAGTTTGAGAGAGTCTTGAAATGCAGCCAGACCTGATGGAGTCAGCAGAGGTTCCCCTTCTGTATACTAACTCAGAAACCTGTAGCCTTGGAGTCCTGCACAGTGATGGAGACTTACATCAGAAATCAGGATGCAGCTTTAAGTGGGGGATACAGCGGGAGACAATGTCAAGAGTTTGTCTCTCAGAGTCACAGGCAGAACGATACAGGACACATAATAAGGAGAAAGTCATGTGGTAAGCTGAGAGCATGCTAATTGAATGTGTTAAAGAGTTGAATGGCTGCTCTTTTTCTTTTTCAACCTTTATCTCCATCACATGTTCCTACCGTATCTTTTGTGTGTGTTTTTTTTCCCTACATGCATTAAATGCACTAAATGATTGTCGCCTTACTGGCTCCAGATGCCCACAAGCCTAAATTGCAACAGTTAGTAATAGCACTGGCCTGTGGTGGGGGTTTTTTGGTCCGAAGTAAAATTTAATGATTCCATTATCTGAAATCTACAAAAACTACAAGTAAAACTATAAAATATATATATATATTTTTTAAGTAGAAAAGCTCATAAATCCTGTCTGCGTAGATTTTATTTAGGCCTATTTATTTATTCTCAAAAATGTATACCAGTTTTCCAAACATGTACTTATAATTACCATATGTGGCTACGTTATTAACATTCTATTTATTGAACGCAAGCTTCAAAGTCTTATGTTTACGGATTTGATCTTGTTTAAACTGCATCTAGCTACATTATTAGAGTAACAAATATGCTGTTTACCTTTTATTTGTTATTTCGAACTGTATTTTTGCATCATTAGTTAATACATTCTTGGTAAACAACAGGTGTTTTGAGAAAAATAAACTCATGACGTACAGCTGTCTTATGCATTCAAACTGGGATGGAAGAAAATATTTTAACATTTAACTGAAACTGCTTTAGGTTTACTTTGTAGTGCAAGTTTGTATGTGAAAACATTTTGTCCTTTTATGTTCCAGCTCATTGCTTCACCTCTTAACATTTTGCATTTGGAAGAGTGATTTTTCTTTTCTTTTTTCCCAGTGTTTTTTAAATTTGCTTTTCCTGTGTTCCCAGCAAAAAGAGCACTTCCAGACTTTCACTGCAATGAAAGATAACCGTCTTCCCTTAAATCATGTGGAGAAAATGGACTCATTTGCATTCAGTGGACTGTTGTCAAACTGGAGCAACTGTTTTGTTCTGACCTATTGTTCCTTGAGATCCAGTTGGAAATTTTCCTGGACAGCTGGCTTCGGCCAAGAGCAT
Organism: Garra rufa; assembly: GCF_049309525.1. Classification (NCBI taxonomy): domain Eukaryota; kingdom Metazoa; phylum Chordata; class Actinopteri; order Cypriniformes; family Cyprinidae; genus Garra; species Garra rufa. The sequence continues at coordinate 39,049,817 of NC_133362.1, read as the reverse complement.
AATCACAATAATTATCAAGAAGAAATCGTGTCTTTTTGTTGGCTTGGACTTCTGTGAAAGCTAGAGTAATGACAGGAGGACAAATCACTCTCCTCCCTCAAACTCAATTTCCACTGGTCCCTCCGGTCAACAAATCACAAGACTGTGGTGCTTTCCAGGAGGCAGCTATTTGTTCAATTGATGTGAAATAGCGATTGCAGTTCTAGTAGCGACAAACAAATCAATGGTCCTGTTCGAGTGGATTAGGAATAAACACACTGATTGTGTGATTAGAATCAGTAACAGTAGCTTCTGAAAACATTAATTACAAAATGAATAGTTCAGATAATAGATTGTTGGATTAAACTGTTTATTCCAATTATTATTGTTAATGTATCTATTAGCGTTTTTTTAGCATACCGCTGTTGCTACTTGTGCCTTTTTTGGCCATTGATGCTGCAATCCTAAAAATAAATGTTCTTTATTGGCATTTATACAACAGTTCTTTCTTGTCCTCAAATCTGATTGGCTGAGATTTCTTTCCAACCAAGAGATATTCACTCAATATCACCACGGGGTCACTCCGCTTGCAGTATTTCTCACAGTGAGAGCCATGGCGGATGCCCAAATCTACTATAATTTTATAAAAATACAGATTTGTGTGGTTTTACCAGATTTTTAGGCAAGAATTTAAATTTGCGGTTTGTTAATTAAGATAACGTCTGTTTGAAAATTTCGACATGAGAGCTCCAAAGCATCAGCGGCCATTTAGCACTCATAGGCTTACCTCGGCCAGATCTTCTAAGATTTTGGCTCTGATGTCTCTGTAGTGGTTAAACATGAGATATAATTAGTTTTGTAATATATATATATATATATATATATATATATATATATATATATATATATAGTATATTTGTACTTTTGACTGAATTGCATGGTGACTTTTATGATGGATGTTGTTGTTTATTAAGTGTTATTATTCAAACAAAAATATTTGAATATTTGATATAAATAATAGTAGTATTTATGCTTGTGTTCACACTTGTTTGGTTCGATTAAAAACAAACTCTGGTGTGAATTCTCTGTTTGTGCGGTTCATTTGAATAAGTGTGAACGCTGCCATCTGAACCTTTGTGCGCACCAAACAAGCGGACTGAGACTGCTAAAAAGATGGGTCTTGGTCCAGTTTCAAACAAACTCTGGTGCGGATTGAGTGAAATAAGAACGCAACAAGAACCAAATACTTTTAAACAAACCAAAAGCAGGAAGTAATGACAAAATGCAACGCTATGTGACATGAATTTACGAAGATGAATTTATGAATTTAACACTTATTTAGCGTCACTGAATATTTCACATCGAAAATGTCACGAAACATACATGGCAGTACGTATTTTGCGTCTTGTGAAAAAGTTCCCACAGGTACGTTTCAGTCATGAGATCAGGTTGATTTGTTAATAGCATTTCCATTTAGTATTTGGAAACGGTGTGTTTGTGGTGCTGATTTTAGTTACATTATTCCGCCATTAGATGGACAAAAAACTGTTTTTATTATCGAGTCAGCAGTAAAGTCTTTGATATTGAAACAGACTAAAACAGGGTTGTAAACAAGTAAGTTATATTTACTTTCAGCAACAACTTGTAAGGCGCAGCCAACAAATGCACTGAGCAGCGCTGTCATCAGAAACTCTTCACAGATAGTACGACAAAGATATTGTTTTACTTAGCAGGCATTCAAACTAATGTTTTATTGTGAATATGAGATTAAAGGTCCACTGAAGTGCCTTGAAACACGCAGCGTTATTCTATGTGGTGACGTACTTTTAACTGAAACAAAAACATATCGCCCAGCCCCGCCCACTTATTTTGAATAGCCAATAGCGTTCCATTAATATCTGCTCGGGCAAGAGCAGTTGAGCTCGGTAAAGCCGCATTTGTAAGCTTATGGCAGCCACAGACTAATAAATTACCGCACAGATTCAATATGAAACTTGCTAAAACGAAATAGTGATCATAATCATGCTGAGGCTGTGTAATTTAATACATGCCGTCCGTACATATGAGCGCATATGATCTGCTCCGGGTTAATGCGTCTCTGTGTAGGGGGCGGGACATTACGGACTCTAGAGAGCATTTGATTGGACAGAACGTTTGATGAGAAACTGAAGTGCACGGTGATATCATCCAAATCCTTGATTCATATTGGCGGAAGTGACGAGACTGTAAGTTTTGAATGCCCATATCTTGTAAACGCGAATTTTGTCTTTGTTTTGCAGCACACTAGCTTATAGATAATCTTAAGGCTAATATATTCATACTAAAAGCCAAAAAACTTTAATTTTGATTTCAGGGTGACTTTAAGCTGAAGAATGAAAGCTGTATCAGATGCAGGTAATCACACTCACTCAGTCCATCTCTCACAACATGATGTGTGCATATCCTGAAATCAGATCAGTATTCTATAGCAAAGCAATTTAAGGGGACTAATAAGTTTCTAGATAAAATCTTTGATGTCTTTGATGTGCTCTGCGTCAAGAGTTTTCCAGTGACTCTCAGCTCCAGTGAATGCCACAACGCCATCCTAACCTCAAATTAGATTTCCAGCCTATTAGCTTCCATTTTAGAGGTGAAACTGCTCTTAATTTGCAACCTAAAAATAAAAAAGCAAAGGCAGAATGCAAACCAGAAACTGACATTTGTGAAGTGCTGTGTCATGTTTGCAGCTCAGGCGGCATGTTTGTAATATAGAGTCAGGCTGTCAAGACTTTGGCAGTAGAGGTGAGGCCATGTCGGTGACCCAAGGTCAAGAGTTCAGGGGTCATGAGACAGACTGGTGGGAAAAAGCCTTCTGTTTTTATTCAAACATGGCACTGCCATAACGACCGGACTGCTCTCTGATCCCTGCCTGTGGTAGGATGATATCAGCAGAGATTTGTGTGTGAAATCATGTACACACTATGGAATTTTTTTGTTCTTTACAATAGATGTACAGTGCCTTGCGAAATGATTCATACCCCTTCATTTTTTTCACATTTTGTTATGTTGCTGCCTTATGTTAAAATACTTTAAATTACTTTTTTTCCCACATCAATCTACACTCCCTACTCCATAATGGCAAAGCAAAAAATAGGTTTTTAACATTTGTGCAAATTTATTAAAAATAAAAAAACTGAAAAGATCCAGTTGCATAAGTATTCATACCCTTTTCTGGGACACTCAAAATTTAGCTCAGGAGCATTCATATTGCTTCTAGATGTTACTACACTTCGAGTGGAGTTAAACTGTGGCAAATTCATTTGAATGAGTATGATTTAGAAAGGCACACACCTCTCAGAAAAGGTCTAACAGCTGAAAATGCATATCAGAGCAAAAACCAAGTCCTGAGGTCAAGTTAACTGCCTGTAGAGCTCAGTGACAGACTTGCGTTAAGGCAATGATCTGGGGAAGAGTTCAGAAAAAAATCTGCTGCATTGAAGGTTCACAGAAGCCTTATCCTTCCCTAGATCATTGCCTTAACGCAAGTCTGTCACTGAGCTCTACAGGCGGTTATCTTGACCTCAGGACTTGGTTTTTGCTCTGATATGCATTTTCAGCTGTTAGACCTTTCCTGAGAGGTGTATGTCTTTCTAAATCATACTCATTCAAATGAATTTGCCACAGTTTAACTCCACTCGAAGTGTAGTAACATCTAGAAGCAGTATGAATGCTCCTGAGCTAAATTTCGAGTGTCCCAGAAAAGGGTATGAATACTTATGCCACGGGATCATTTAAGTTTTTTATTTTTAATAAATTTGCACAAATGTTAAAAACCTATTTTTTTACTTTGCCATTATGGAGTAGGGAGTGTAGATTGATGTGGGAAAAAAAGTAATTTAAAGTAGTTTAACATAAGGCAGCAACATAACAAAATGTGAAAAAAATGAAAGGGTATGAATAATTTCGCAAGGCACTGTAAAGAGTCTATATATTAAAGCAAATACAGTCATATCCGTAACAAGACAATTTTGGATGAAGAACTGCAAATAGAGAGGGCTGAAAGAAAGCTAAATATTAGATTCAGATGGAAAGAAATTATGTGGAAAAATAAAAACAGCAGAGAAAAACAATTATGCATTTGAAAGAGAAAAAGAGTGAAATTAGAAGCAGGCAGACGCTGCAGAGGCAGACTATGAATGGAAATCTATGCTACTGTACATCCAGTTTATTGTTTCACAGTGTAGGTCATAGTTGATCCATACCACAGACATGCACCTTCCATCTCTAAGATGATATCATTCGATTTTCCCAGGCCGAATGCTTTAAACCCTCACTACACATACAGAATACCAGGGTTTCATTGTTTGTCCAGCTTGTGATGTGAAGATAGCATACAGGGTGTCACCATAAAGCCAGACACTTTCTAATCTAATAATGTTTTAATAACAGAGGGATTTAAGACAGGAGGACTTGACTTTAGATGGAAGAAAAAATGTGTGTGTCAAAAAAAGTGAGTAAACAAAGTCCCCTCCCCCCCGATACATTAGCATACACATGGTGACCCATTTTACTTGACTAATGCATGTAGAAAGGCTGATGCCAGGTTGTCTGGTGTAGCTCATCTTCTGGCTGCTTCTAAATAAGCCTCATGGTTGGACTCAGCTGGATCCAATGAGCCCCAAATTGAATGTGAATGAGGGAAAAACAGCATCGGCTTATGATGAAAAATTCTCCATTCTTGGGCTTCACAGCTGAGGGAACATTTCTCTTCGGAGCTGTTGATCCCAAATGGCACCAGTGAAGCATCCATTTTGTTTCGAGGAAAAATGTGAAAGATGGCTGATGACTATAGCAGAGAGATGATGGATTTGTGGGTAAAGCTCACAGAATTACTGCCATATAGTGGCAGAATTCCAGCTCTGAAATGGAAATCATCACCGTAATCTCTGTCATGACAGCTTAATTATAAGGAAATTGAATAAACATTTGGAAAGAATGTTTTAAACTGATAAAGAAAAGATTATACGAAAAAAGGATAAAAACATTTACACATTGTACGTATGTGATATGAAAAGTTTGTCTGTCAAGCAATTTAAATTTAAGCATGTCACAATAACAGCCTATTAGAACATATTTGTCATGTTAAAGCTAATTATATGCTAGTTAATTATACTCCTATGATGCTCTCATTATTGGTACTTACAATTGGAGAATGCGCAACGGTCGACTTGGATCACATGTGCTTTGATTACATTACAGTCTTAACGTCCATGTGTGACAGTCAATCGCTATTTATGGTTACTATAGAAATTAATAAGAAATGAACCAGTCTGGTCTCACTTACCCCCATGTCGTTCCAAACCTGTAAAAGCTTTGTTCGTCTTCGGAACACAATTTAAGATATTTTGGATGAAAACTGGGAGCTTTTTGACTGTCCCATTGACTGTTAAGTAAATAGCACTGTCAAGGCCCAGAAAAGTATGAAAGACATCGTCAAAATAGACTGCCATCAGTGGTTCAACCATGATTTTACGAAGCAATGAAAAATACTTTTTCTATGCAAAGAAAATAAAATTAATGACTTTACTCATCAATTTGTCTCATCTGCGTTACGGTAGTGCCATTTAGGAGAATATTCGCTGGACGCAAACTGCGTACGCTGTTCTCCAAAGTTCCGAAGACGAACAAGCTTTTATGGGATTGGAATGACATGGGGGTAAAAAAACAAACAAACAAACAAAAAAATACCGTCTGGTCTCATTCCCTGCATACTGCCAAAACAGCAACGTTAGCATTAGCTGTTACACTTACCTTCCAGTAACTGCTCCTACACACTAACAAAAATAAACTTTTAGCTCATATATTTAGTATCTTTAGCATTAGGCATCTTTTATGGACCATGTGGCGTAACATAATTTTTAAAAATTTATTTTTATAAGTTAAAAAGGATTAGCTTCCAGTTAGTTTTAAATATGAAATATGTCAAGACAGGACAATAAGGCGACATTTACAGGTGCATCTCAATAAATTAGAATGTCGTGGAAAAGTTAATTTATTTCAGTAATTCAACTCAAATTGTGAAACTTGTGTATTAAATAAATTCAGTGCACACAGACTGAAGTAGTTTAAGTCTTTGGTTCTTTTAATTGTGATGATTTGGCTCACATTTAACAAAAACCCACCAATTCACATATGGTGCCATGCCAATAAACTAATCAACTCAAAACACCTGCAAAGGTTTCATGATCCTTCAAAATGGTCTCTCAGTTTGGTTCATGAGGCTACACAATCATGGGGAAGACTGCTGATCTGACAGTTGTCCAGAAGACAACCATTGACACCCTCACAAGGAGGGTAAGCCACAAACATTCATTGCCAAAGAAGCTGGCTGTTCACAGAGTGCTGTATCCAAGCATGTTAACAGGAAGTTGAGGGGAAGGAAAAAGTGTGGAAGAAAAGGATGCACAACCAACAGAGAACCGCAGCCTTGAGAGGCTTGTCAAGCAAAATCGATTCAAGAATTTGGGTGAACTTCATCTGCTGGTATTGGTCCACTGTGTTTTTTGAAAACCACAGTGCACCTGTTTATCAAGAAATTTTAGAGCACTTCATGCTGCCTTCTGCTGACCAGCTCTTTAAAGATGCTGATTTCATTTTGCAGCAGGATTTGGCATCTGTCCACACTGCCAAAACACCAAAATGACCATGGTGTTGGTGTGCTTGACTGCCCAGCAAACTCACCAGACCTGAACCCCAGAGATATTGTCAAGAGCAAAATGAGAAACAAGAGACCAAAAAATGTAGATAAGCTGAAGGCCACTGTCAAAGAAACCTGGGCTTCCATTCCACCTCAGCAGTGCCACAGACTGATCACCTCCATGCCACGCCGATTTGAGGCAGTAATTAAAGCAAAAGGAGCCCCTACCAAGTATTGAGTACATTTACAGTAAATTAACTTACTTTCCAGAAGGCCAACAATTCACTAAAAATGTTTTTTTTTTTTTTTATTGGTCTTATGAAGTATTCTAATTTGTTGAGATAGTGAGTTGGTGGGTTTTTGTTAAATTTGAACCAAATCATCACGATTAAAAGGACCAAAGACTTAAATTGCTTCAGTCTGTGTGCATTTATTTAATACACGAGTTTCACAATTTGAGTTGAATTACTGAATTAGATTAACTTTTCCACGACATTCTAATTTATTGAGATGCACCTGTACATTGCTGTTCTTGATGCCTAATTCTGATTTATTCTGACTATATATAGTTTTTTGATGACCAGCTTACATCTTCTTTTGAAAGTGACCCATATCTGATATTTGCATTTACACTGTACCGACAGGTTGCCAGGTCTGCAAACATCAGAACTAGGTCACTTGAACCATGTAATGTAAATATGGCCTTAATTGCATAATGTGATTTCATGAGGTTTTAAATGTAGTTATGAGAATGGGATTTTGGTCCAATGAGATTCCACAGTGGGCGGGGCTACTGTGTGCTACACTACAGAAACAAAAAACACTTAACTGACTAAATGCCTTGTTGCTCATCACTTGCCATGGTCACAGCTATTTAGAATAAGAAGAAATACTGTAGCTTTTATGTAATCATTGTGGGCAGTGCACCTGTTAGGCTCCTTAAAACATGTTGGGTAGAGGGCAATGGTGTTTTGCTGTTCAGCATTCTGCCTCTCAGGGAGGTAGAAGAGGGTGCGGACAGACCCCCCTCATGAGAGATTAAGTTTCCTCAAAGAAGTTAAGCAGGAGAAAAGCGCTCTGTCTCTGAGCATTCACATGCCTGTGAGCTTTGAAGTGGAAAACAGGGGCAGCAGGGCCACATGCTAAGTGCATTGCCACTGGACTATGCAGCAGAGACATCATGATCAGGTGCAGGGCAGAGGACGAGTGCATTAGTGTGTCACTGCAATTCAAGACTACTATAATCAAATTCTGAGTTTTGGAGTTCATGTCTGTTAGCTTTGTGGCTGTATGGGCCTTCAGGGAATGGAAGTTTCAACTGAGCCGTAAACACCATGTGACTAATCACTTTGAAACTGCAGGAAGTATTACAAAAATATGACAAATATGACAAAAATGTTCATAGTTCCCTTCACTGGTGACCCGTGATGACAAAGGCAGCAGACAGGGAAAATTTATGGCTATTTAAAAAATGTACAGATAATGTACTCACCCCCTTGTCATCCAAGTTGTTCATGTCTTTCTTTCTTCAGTCGTAAAGAAATTCTGCTTTTTGAGGAAAACATTTCAGGATTTTTCTCGATATAGTGGACTTCTATGGTGTTTTGAGTTTGAACTTCCAAAATGCAGTTTAAATGCAACTTCAAACGATCCCAAATGCAACTTCAAACGATCCCAAATGCGGTTGTAAACGATCCCAGCCAAGGAAGAATTTTACAGTTTATATACTTTTTTAACCTCAAACGCTCGTCTTGTCTTGCTCTGCCTGAACTCAATTTTTTTCTGGTTCAAGACAGTTAGGGCATGTCGAAAAACTCCCATCTTATTATCTAAAATTAGATCAGAGTTTTTTGACATACATTGTCTTGACAGAGCAAGATGAGCATTTGAGGTTAAAAAGTATATAAACATTTTTTTTTTTTAAATCAAGCGATAATTTCACTAGATAATAAGCTTCTTCCTTGGCTGGGATCGTTTACAACTGCATTTGGGATCATTTTAAGCTGCATTTTGGAAGTTAAAACTCGGTGCACCATAGAAGTCCACTATATGTAGAAAAATCCTGACATGTTTTTCTCAAAAAACATAATTTTCCCTGGCCTTGCTTGTTGTCATTCTCCTTTTCATGGATTTTGACCCATGTATTTTAATAAATAAAGTTTTAGATATCAGTGAAATAACATGTAATCTAACTTTGTTTGCAGTTTTGATACCACATTTTACCCAATACAAGGTTCAAGCACTATTAAAGAACCAAACAAATTACAAGCAATGGCATAAATAAAAACAACAGAACTATTATATAAATGAAATTAATAGTGCTTGAAGTTTTGCAGATGGGTTTATCAGCAGTGTTTATTTCAGAAATACTATAGTGATGAAGTAAAAAAAAAAGTTGATGATGTTATTGTGCCAAAGTACACTGCAAGTTGATTCAATGAAAAATGTTCTAGAATGAAAGTAGAAGCAAATGAACTGAACAAGTTAGTTGAAGTTGGTATGTTTTATATCTAGAATTTTCTTTAATGGCACAGATATTTGAAGGTAACCCTACCGCTCCCTTTGAGTACTGAGGTTTACAACCACTAAAAGAACACAGATGCACGTTAACAGAAATGTGCGCTGGAATTTTGTCAGCTAAGCATTTGCGTATTTGTGTAAAGTATGCTTGTGGCCTAACAGTTTAACACTTGAAATCATATTAACCCTTTAAGAGGTGTCCAACCCTGTTTCTGGAGATCTGCCTTCCTGCAGAGTTTAGTTCCAACCCTGATCAAACACACCTATCTGTAATTATCAAGTGCTCCTTCAGATTCTAATTAGTTGGTTCAGTTGTGTTTGATCAGGGTTGGAGCTGAACTCTGCAGGAAGGTAGATCTCCAGGAACAGGGTTGGACACCTCTGCTTTAAAGCATTAGTTCACGTCCAGAATAACGAATCACGTCCAAACTGCAGTTTCAGTGAAGCTTCAAAGGGCTCTACATGATCCCAGCCGAGGAATAAGGGTCTTATCTAACAAATGATCAACCATTTTCTAAAAAAAATAATAATAATAATTATATACTTTTTAACCAGAAATGCTCATCTTTCACTAGCTCAACTTGACGTATTACGTAGTCACGTTGGAAAGTTCACGGTTAATGTTCACGTTTTAATGGATGGATTACTTAATGCAACACAAAGCTAGTACAAGACAAGTGTCTGTGGTAAAAAAAAAAAAAAAATTGACAAATTAAAAGATTAAAATATTAAAGTCAAGAGAATAAAGTCAAAATGATCAGAATAAAGTCCAGTTGTTTCAAGAATAAAGTCAAATTTACGATTTTTTTTATAGTAGGTAGTGTAGGTAGTTTCTTTGTCTTTCACAAAAAAATTTTTTCATGCTTTAAGAGCATGAAAACATATTATTGCAAGACACATTGTTTGTATTTCTCTATAAAACTGACAGATTTTTAAAGCTGAGACTTGAGTACCAAAAGCACAAAGCTTATTGCTATTATTGGGTGGGTGGCGCACTACAAAACGGCCTAATGAATGCAATCGAAGATGTGAAATATTATTTCCAAGCATACTGTATCTGCGAGTATAACACATGGTATAATTCTGCTAATAATCCCACATATATTCAAACAAATTATGGTGGCATGGCAACTTCTCCCGGTGCTCCAAATGGTGCTTCCAATCTGGGCCATTTGCATGCGCAGGCTTAAAATATTACTACCTTAATTGCTACGATTTAATTCTTGTAATTTTGACTTTATTCTCAAAACATTTAAAATGTATTCTCTGAACATTTCAACTTTATTCTTGACTTTATTCTCTAAATATTTTGACTTTATTCTTGTAATTTTGTCTTTATTCTCAAAATATTACGACTTTAATCTCATAATTTTAGATTTTTTTTTTTATTTTTTTTTTACGTCACACTACAATAGCTTCATACTTTTCAAATGAAGAAAGAAAGACATGAACATTTTGGATGACTGAGTAAATTATCAGGATTTTTTATTCTGGAAGTGAATATATCCTTTAATGCTTACTGTATTATATTTAATACACAAATTAAATAAAAAAAAACACACAATTAAAAAAAAGGCCTCTAAATGATCAACGTCATCAAAACTTAAGATAATTTTTTTGATAGATTTTTTTGCATCTGATTGATTAGTTTACACCTTTTCACCAAGTAAAAGACATTTTAGTATAATTGTAAAAAATGTTAATGTTAATAATTGTAAAATGTTAAAATGTAAGTATCAACTATGATCAACCAGGCTTTTGAGGAACATTTATCTGTTCATCTCTTAATAAACACTGTATTGCATTGCATTATATGATTTCAATCACTTCTAGTCAGCGTAAACCAGGTCACCCTAAGCTAGAGCCATTATGGTATATTTAGGGATATTTAAGCTAGGGTTTGGTTTCTTATGCTACCTTCATATATACACTTATCTGCTTAGTGGGCCCAGACCGCACCAGTACTCACTCTGATAGCTTTAGCAGAGGCCATACGTTAAAACCTCCCGCCAGCCAATCCCATTAAAGAGCTGGACCTCTGCTGAGCAATGCGCACAGAAACTGCACACTACACTGGTGAAACGTTTAAGGAAGTGTTTGGGGATTAGAGAGGGAATGTTTCTTTTCGAGCTCCCCCTGTGCTGAATGTGGAGACCAAACATGGTTAGCTGGGTCAGAAGCTCTGGAGCCCTTTGCCACCTCTGAATTCAGAAACAAATAACAAAAAGAGAAGATGAAAACCTGACTCTTACTTTGAACATTACTGGAAGCAGCTACGCTGTTACCTCAAAAAGAGGATAGATTACTCCAAACGGGTGAAGTCCACTGAGTTAGCTTGCTACCATGTTGACGTATGAGAAATTGTGAGTGAAGTGTTGACGGATGGAGGACCTGTCTTTCTGTCTGAGCTACGAGAGGCTCTTTGTAGCTTTGAGTCAGGACTGAGTGCTCTCCTGTTGTGTCTCCTGTGACCTTTGACCCCCCTCAGCCCATACAGACAGCAGGAGCTCAGCAGCCCCGCTGGGTCCCTCCACACCCTATTTCCTGGAGCTGGACCGACCCTGTCATGACCTGCAGTGCAGGAAAACAAGGAGAAATGTCATCTGTGACCGCATGTGGTATGAGTTTCTGAAAGTGTGTGCGTGTATAAGGGCGGACACTAAAGCAGAAGCTAGTAATCAGCAATAAATCCATTCTGATTACATCAGCTAGTCACTTAATGACCGAATGATTCCCCTTTTCTTAATTAACGTGTGCATATGTGCCCCTGGACCACAAAACCAGTCATGAGGGTCATTCTTTAAAATTGAGATTTATAAATAAGCTTTCCATTGATGTATGGTTTGTTAGGATAGGACCATATTTGGCCGAATACAACTATTTGAAAATCTGGAATCTGAGGGTTTAAAAGAATCCAAATATTGAGAAAATCGCCCTTAAAGTTGTCCAAATGAAGTTCTTAGCAATGCATATTAATAATCAAAATTTAAGTCTTGATGTATTTTTGGTAGGACATATACAAAATATCTTTATGGAACATGATCTTTGCTTAAAGGAATAGTTCAAAATAAAAATGTGATGTTTATCTGCTTACCTCCATGGTATCTAAGATGTAGGCGACTTTGTTTCTTCAGTAGAACACAAAAAAGATTTTTAACTCAAACCGTTGCAGTCTGTCAGTCATATAATGGCAGTCAATGGTTTCCAAATTTTTAAGAGTATAAAAAACATACACAGACAAAACCAAGTGAAACCCTGCAGCTCGTGATGATACATTGAGGTCTTGGGACCACTGCAACACTTTGCTGTCCTGAGCATGTTCACCTAGCCGAAGTGTGAAGCGTCAACGTGATCTGAATAATCCAAAAAAAAATTTGAACAAATTTTCCCCCAGCCAATTGAAAAAAGACGCAATATGAAGTTTCAGAGTCTTAAACATGTATTTTAGTTCAGTTCCAAGTTTTTCAAATTAGTTTTTATTTTTTATAACTTTAGATAACTAGTTTTCACTGCTGAAAAATAATGTGATGCATTGTAGAGTTGCATAAACAGTTGTAAGATCTTAAAATCAATGGTAGTTTCCACTATTGCCTTTCAATTCAGGCTATTATATAAAGTCAGCAATGCGCCATACACAGTGTCCTCCATTAATATTGGCACCCTTGGTAAATGATCAAAGGCGGCTGTGAAAACAAATCTGCATTGTTTATCTTTTTGATCTTTCATTCAAAAAATTAACAAGACTAAACTTTAATTGAAGTAAAACTGAAAAACTGAACATGGGGGGGGGGGGGGGGGTGACCTGACATTATGAAATAAATGCTTTTCTTCAATGCATGTTGGCCACAATTATTGGCACCCCTAGAAATTCTTATGAGTAAAATACCTCTTAAGTATATTCCCATTCATATTTATACTTTTTAGCATGCCAGGGTGATAGAAGCATGAAATTCTTCAGCCATGATGAGGAACATAAAGGCCAAATTTCCTTAATCATCCATCACAGGGTGTAAAGCCAAATGACATAGTTCTGATGTGCAGAATAGGACTGTTGAGCTTCACAAAATAGAAAGTGGCTGTAAGAAAATAGCTAAAGCATTGAAAATCCTCATTTCCACTATCGGGGTAGTAATTAAGAAATTCCAATCAACTAAAGATGTTACAAAATCTGCCTGGAAGAGGACGTGTGTCTAAATCATCCTAATGCACGCTGAGGAGGAGAGTTTGATTAGCCTCTCCAAGAATCACAGCTGGAGAATTGCATAGATTAGTTGAGTCTTGGGGTCAGAAAGCCCCCCAAAAATATCAAACAGCGCCTACATCACCACATGTTGTTCAAAAGGGTTTCAAGAAAAATCCTCATCCAAAAACAAACTCCAGCATATTCAGTTGTCAGACACGACTGGAACTTCAAACGGGACTGGCTTCTATAGTCAGAGGAAAACAAAAAAAGAGCTTTTTGGCAGCAAACCCACCAGATGGGGATAAAAAGTGCCCCATGCCCACAGCTAAATGCACTGCTGTTGTAGGCCTATTTTTCAGAGGTCCTGGACATCTTGTTCAGACACATGGCATCATGGATTCTATCAAATGCTAACATCAGGATAATGGTCTAAAAAAAAGAAAAAAATCAACACAAAATTTAGTTTTTGCCATGGCCGTCCCAGTTCCCTTCCGAAGGGAACTCTCACTGCGTCCTCTAGAGGGCGCTTTTGGGGAACGCTGCAGCGTGCCTCGAGTCTGAAGAATGCATAGAAAAACTACATGAAATGGCCGGCGCCAGCGTATGACGTCACCGCGGCGCGTCAGTCGCTGCCGTTGCGTCACTACCGGGCGACCATAACATAAAAGAGGCGCCCGTGCAGCACAATACATCTTCGCTGTCTTCAGCTTTCCCGGTTTGGATGTGCATTGGAAGAAACGGTAAGAATCCTTTCTTTAAACTACTATCATGGCAAGCACTAGCAAGTCGTTTAAGCGGTGTGTTCATCCGTGTCCTCGTTATTTGACACCTGATGACACACATGAGCTTTGCGTATTCTGTTTGGGCGAAGAGCACACACGCGATGTCCTTGAGGGGGCATTGTGTGTACATTGTGAGCGCTTCCCTATGAAGAAGCTCCGGTCTCGTCTGTCTCTCTTTCTGAGGAAAGATGAGCATTCACTTGCCCCTCGCGGTTCGGGTCCTGCCGTTGCCGAGGCACGGAGGAAACTGAGCTCGTGGGGCTCGCAAGTGGAACTGGCTGACGAACTTGAGAAGGGTCTCTCTCTCTCGCCAGCCGGAGACGATGACAGGCTCCTAGCTGATGATGATGCGTTATCGCTGACGTCGTCAGATCCAGGAGCAAGTGCTCTTTTGGGTTCCACCCAAGAAGAACAGGAAGTGCTAGAGATGGATGAAGACGCTGAGGCTGAATCCTCTCTACCTTCCTGCCCTGCATATGAAGAGCTGCTGGAGGTTATGGACCGCGCTACGGCCAGGCTCGACCTGCCGTGGAAGCGGGCTAGAAAGATAACGCCGCGGGGTCGCCTCGACGAGCGGTATCTTTCAGGCCATAACCACCCAGCTCCGGTGAGTCTCCCATTCCTTCCCGATCTTCATACTGAGATCGAGAAGGGCTGGAAAAAGCCGTACTCGGCGCGCATTCATAGTTCGTCTATGGCGAACTATGCTAATATCGAGGGATTGCGTGACCACGGCTATGAGAAGATGCCCCCTGTGGAAGAGACGCTAGCCTGCTATCTCTCCACAGGGCGGGCCTCCTCTCTCAAGACTCCCTCTCTGCCTTCTCCGGCCCTGCAATTAACATCCCGGCTGAACGGCAGAGCATATGCAGCAGCAGGTCAGGCGGTGGGTGCACTGCACACCATGGCAGTGCTCCAAGCCTACCAAGCCGATCTGCTGAAAGACCTGGACAACGGTCAGGGTCTTTCCCCTGACCAGGTGGCTGAGCTCCGTCGCACCACGGATCTCGCTCTCCGTGCCACCAAGCAGGCCGCTACCCATATGGGCAGGGCCATGGGGGCTATGGTGGCTACGGAGAGACATCTGTGGTTGAACCTGGCTGATGTCGGGAGGAAAGAGAAGGGCTTTCTTCTCGACGCACCGGTTTCGCCATCTGAGCTTTTCGGTGCCTCCGTCGAGATGGTGGTTGAAAAGTTCAGAGAAGCGAAGACGCGCTCAGCTGCCTTCAAGTCCTTTATCCCTCGAAGGCCCAGGTCTCAGCCCGAACACCACAGGGGTCCTGCGCCGCCTCCTTCTGAGGAACAGAGGCAGGTGCAGAAGGCTAGTGTTGCATCCCGCGCTCCTCCTCCCCCTGCGAGCAGGTCTAGGAGGCGACGCGGATCGAGAGGTGGCAGACAGGATTTAAGGGAAGTCATCCAAGCGAGACAAAATTCTCGCAGGGGTCAGAGTAATACCTAATAAAACCTCTCCTTCCCTCGGTCCAGTCGGGTCGCCATTTTAATTCCCCTGTCGCCATTTAAGCTTCCTGCACTCCCCGGACCTATGATGTTCTTTGGTGGTTCTACCTGTATAGAACCCTAATTTACTGATGGTCTGGAATCAGGCGGTCTCTGAGGAGAGTCCCGCCTCTTTCTATGAAGCAGGATGCTCTTAAATGGGTGAGTATGATCCGTTTTTTACTTTGAAGGAACTTCATACTGTCTCAGGCCTGTGTATGTTTTCTCTCTCCACAGAAGAAATACGACGAGTCTACGGCAGACGCCCCCCTCTGATCCTATGGATTAAGGTTACGGCAGTGTTTTGCCCTCTCCACTCCACAGGCTGTGCGGTAAACCAACCCTTACAGCATACATTACACATAGGACCTTGTCCTCTTCAAGGTAAGCTCCCTAAGTCTTTCCTGGGTTTGCCCTTGATATGGTTATGCTGTCCTTTGCAGGCCTAGTGTAGACTTATGCCCTATTGAGACAGGAGCATAACTCCCTAGTTACGCCCCCCCTTATGGCTGGATAGGCGTGTTGCCTGCAGGGTTAGGTTGCGTGTTGTATTTTTCCCTCAGAAAAAGGTGGAAACATCTCGACGGAGCACCCCTCCCTTCAAACGGTTGTATGGTGGTGTCCGTCTACACAACACTTGTTCCAGCACTATCAGGCTTCCCCCTTCAGTGGTTAAACGAGCAAAAGGAAATTTTCCTTTCTCCCTAGGTAAGCATCTTAAGATATTTATGGTTAAGATTGCACTAGTATGTTTAACTCTGTTGCAGACGGCCTGCGTGCGAGGATCCGCTTCGTGTCCTCTCCTAAATACGGTTTCCATGGAAACTGAGTGTCTACACCTGTTGAGACAGGCGTTCACTTGAATAGGAGTGCAGCAGACCGGAGTGCTCGCTGCGAACCCGGAGCAGGTTTGGTTGCTCCCTTTTCTGCGGAAAAGGTTCTTATTTGAGCTCCACCTGGTGACATGCTTTCCAGCTGGGGTCTTGATTCTCGGTCCATTTGGTGTGCGCTCCCCTTTCTGAGGAAGGGGTTTTTATGTAAATCTGAGTGCCACTTTGTGACTCTCTTCAAGTCGCCTCATTCTAAGCCTGAGGGCTGAGGCAGCACTTGATGTAGGATCTACACCCAGGCTGACGAATGTCTCCCCTAAAGAGGGTTTGAGCATCTTTCGGTGTTTAACACCTTAGAAAGCCGTCACTCTAGGATCGATTCTCGCCCCCCAGGCCTAGTTCCACTTCCCTTTCTGAGGAAAGGTTTACGAAGTGTCTGAACTAGGAAGCTGCCCTTATTCATTCCGGAGCTTCCCAGAAACTTTCAAGGCAAACAGTGCTCCCCTTTCTGAGGAAAGGGTTTGTTAAGGTTAAGAGCTCACGTTCCTCCCTGTGCGCAGGATTGCTGGAACATATCTGAGCTCCCCTAATCCAGGGTTTCCTTCAGAGCAACTTCCCAGGACTGAGTGCTCCCCCTTCTGAGGAATGGGTTTTGTTAAGGTTAAGAGCTCGCGTTCCTCCCTGTGCGCAGGATTGCTGGAACGGACCTGACCTCCCCTAATTCAGGGTTTCCTTCAGAGCAACTTCCTAGGACGGAATGTTTCCTCCCTCCTGAGGGTAGGAATCTACCAGGGACAGACCCTTGAGAGTTATGAATCTGCTACAAGGATGTTGGCGTGCCCCCTTTCCAGGGTTCACTTATAAGAGCACCACTCCTTGGTGGCCAAGTTCTCCTCCCTGTTTCCCAGGGTAGGAGCTTGACCTTCATGCTTCAGGTTTCTACTCTCCAGCCTTTATTCTGGATGTATGCTCCCCTCTATGAAGGGTAACAGTGAGAGCATTCGCTCCTGTTCGGTTGTGCAGCTCCCCTTCTGGGAAGGGTCTTCTATGAGCGCCAACCCACCTTCGTGAGATTGCCAGACCTTCATACAGGTCGCGTGGACCGGGCTGTGCACGCTTCCCCCCTTTTCATTAAGGGTTCCCTAAAAGACAGCAGTGCCCCCTTCTGGAGAAGCGATCCTCCCTGTGGATCAGGGTCAGGATTTTTGTCCTCTACTATCGTCCACCATTTCAGGATGGTCTCAGCTCCATGTTCATCTCTGTTGACAGATAGCTTGCGAGCTTCTGTCCAGGGGAGGGTTAGTGTGGCAATCCCCTCACCATCAGGGTCATACCCTTTCTGTCTCTTCAGACGGCATGGAGCTGATAGTGAAACCCCCTGGGAAAACACTCCCCTTAAATCCGATCATGTCGGTAAGCGTCCCACGCTATGCCTGGGCGTCTTCCAGTTAAAACCACAAGTGTGGTAAGTGCACACACACCTGGGGCACTTCTATAAAATCCACGTGTTGGTAGGTTCCCACCAAGTTTGAGTTCCTCTTTTAAATCCTTTTTTGGTATGGGTCACACGCTTTGCCTTGTTCCCATCTATTGAAGTTGGCTTACAACCCCGGTTCCCTGGGTTCGACTCCTTTGATATCTTAGCTGATGTCTGCTGACCATCCACTATTGGGGCGCGCCACTACTAGTGGCCCTTTGAACGGACCCAGGACAGGTTTCTGCCCTCTTATGGGAGCCAGTTCCTGAGGGAACTAGGCCCTATGTTGCGGTAGTTTCTGGTTCTGACAAGTCTAAGTTTCCATCGAAGCTTAGCCGTTTCCCTCAGAAGGAATTACTATAATTCCAAGCCTGAGCTGTGCCCTGGGTTCTACCCAGTCTGTAAGTGGGTAACAGGTCAGGCCTCTGGCCGGGAGGGATAACGTTTTGACAGCCGTCACCACGTCCTAGTAGGGGCAATTCCTCTCAGAATTGTTGCTTAGTGCTCGCTGGCTTAGCATGCACTCCCCTCAGCATGGCAGTGTTGGTATACCGTTCCCCAAAAGCGCCCTCTAGAGGACGCAGTGAGAGTTCCCTTCGGAAGGGAACGTCTCAGGTTACGTATGTAACCCTAGTTCCCTGAGAATAGGGAACGAGACACTGCGTCCTCTAGGCTTCCTCGCCATGCTTCGGACGGTAAAGCTTCAGACTTTGAAGATGTATTGTGTTGCACGGGCGCCTCTTTTATGTTATGGTCGCCCGGTAGTGACGCAACGGCAGCGACTGACGCGCCGCGGTGACGTCATACGCTGGCGCCGGCCATTTCATGTAGTTTTTCTATGCATTCTTCAGACTCGAGGCACGCTGCAGCGTTCCCCAAAAGCGCCCTCTAGAGGACGCAGTGTCTCGTTCCCTATTCTCAGGGAACTAGGGTTACATACGTAACCTGAGACGTTCCCTCACTTCAACCCTATAGAAAATGAGTGGGATGCACCAACATGGAGATGAGAATCTGAAGGATATGGAGAGAATCTGGATGAAAGAATTGTCTCTGATCTCTTCTCAGGTGTTCTCCAAATTCATCAGGCAAAACAGAAAAAAACTCAGGGCCAATAATTGTGACCAACGTGAAATAGAGAAAATATATATATATATTATAATGAGATTTTCAACCTGACTTTCAATTTTTACTTCAATGAAATGTTGGAATTGTGTGAATTTTTTTAATGAAAGATAAAAAGGATAAACTATGAAAATTCACTGTCATAGCCACCTTTGCTCATATTTACCAAGGGTGCCAATATTAGTGAAATGCACTGTACACTTCAGGCACTGATATGTACCATTTAGGGGTAGGTAATGTACAAAGTGACAGTTTCATACCTTTTTTAAGAGTGTAGGTTACATATGGCTTGAGTTGGTGAAAACCATCTTGTGCTGGAACTGGTGGTTTTTATGACACTTTCTGTAAATGCTCTGACCAGTCATTGAAACGTGCTGTGAATCAAGACTCCTCGGTCCTCACTTCACTTACATCAACTGAATCATCAAAACGTTGGTTCAATCAATGAGCACAATCTCTCCATGGCCAATCAAAACCAGCACCAACGTGTTTCTCAGCATGCCCCACTCTCTCGGCTTTGCCTGCCAAAGTGGACTTGGCAACGTCAGAGGCAGTTTGAGGAGTCGGACAGATCACAAACACACACACACATGCTTTCACTCTCATGTGCTTCCAGACCCTTAGTCAAACTAAGGCTTCGCGACACATAGGAAATGGGACTGTGACGCCCACAGATTTTATGCATATCATTTGAATTCACCCCAGTCAACAGTTCGTCAATGCCTTTGTATGTTAGTCCACTGGTTCTCAACTGGTTTTGCTTCTGGACCAGGATTTTACTTTGGACAATTTTGGTGAAACCAAAATTGTTTATTGTCCAAAGATCCTAAAAACCTGAAATCTGCCAAGTTTTTGTTTTGATTTCCATTTAGGAGGTTCAAGCCTTAAATAAGGGGATCAGACCACATAATTTGCACATTTGCCATATCAATCCTATAATTCTATAGTGATGATTTAGCATATAGTACATGTCCTCAAGCACATTTGGATGAATGCTCAGTTAGTTGGTTTGACTGTAGACAATGACTGGCGGGCTTTCAGAAGCCCCTCAGAGCTCTCACAGACATGCGTCATAAAGACTCACAGGAGCTGCATGAGTCACTGTTTGCTTTGGGTTTTCTTGTCTATTTGCATGTCAATGTTCAAGTCTCTATATAGTCATAAAAATGATAAACTGGTGAACAAATGCACTAGGGCTGTGGAAAAGAAAGAGTGTAAATGGTTTGCAGATATGCTCGTTTCAGTCTATTTTGCGATAATGACCAATTGTTTAACAAAAAAATCAGATTAGTTAACACAGTCACACAGAGAGCACAGAGAAATATGAGAACAGCTAAGTAAGCATCAGTCTCCTGAATGAGCAAGAATTACTCTTGGTATTCATCATTATTCAGAAATATGCAGTTGAATATCTGCAATTGACCAATCAAAATCAACTTTTTCCCACATTTTTATATTTTAGTACATTTAAGATTACATTTGTTTGATACATTATTTTTTACAATTTCAGAAATCATTCATATATGCTGATTTGCTGTTCTTTTCTTATTATCAACGTTGAAACCGTTTTTGCTGAACTTTTTTTGGAAACTGTGATACACTACCATTCAAATGGTAAGAGTAAGAATTGAAATAAAATCAAGGACTCATTGATGACTTATCAAAAGTGACCGTATAAACATGTATTATGTTACAAAAGTTTTCAGTAAAAAACAAAATGTTGTTCTTTTTAACTTTTAATTCATCAAAGAATCCTTAAAATGTGTATTTTGGTTTTCAAAAAAGTTTAAGTAGTGAAAACTGTTAAACATGGATAATAAGAACATTGTCAAATATAGCTGCAAGCAGCAATTAAGGGGCCAAGCACAACAGAGGCAAACTGAGGTGCTAAGCATAGCATGGAGCATCAGAAAAACTGCAAAAATGAATAACTAAAGCCATTTTAGCATAATGTTAGTCAAAATGTCTGAAAAATCATACCACTAGTAATATGATTTAACGGGTTATCACTTTTGACCAATAGGTGGCGCTGCTATCAAACTGATTCGGTGTGTTCTGTGTATGATGACAACTTTTTTCCAGCACTGTCTGCAGATGATCTGACTTGATTTTGATGAAAATCGGACCATTGGTCTAGGAGGAGTTCGAAAAAAGTTTTCAGCGTAAATCATAATGGCGGACAGGAAGTTTGGTATATAAAATTGGTATATATGTTTTCGACAGGACTCAAGGGATATTTTGAGACCAGTTTGACTACAATAGGCTAATGTAATTAAAAATTATAAGCATTTTTGAAAATGTAATTATTGATGGTTAATTAATGGTTTTTCAGTTTTGACCAATAGGTGGCGCTGTGACCACATTTATGAGGCGTTGTCAGTGTGAGGTGACAATTGCACTAGCACTTACAAAGTTTGGTGTCAATATGTCAAAGCCTTGCTGAGATACAGTCTCAGATGTAGTGTGGCACCATTCCTGCAAATCCATTGATGTGTTAAATGATAACCGTTTCGTATATATCGACATGAAATCCATAATTTTTTGCCAGCATGGTCTGAAGATGATCTGAATGAAATTTGGTGAAAATTGGACCAATGATCTAGGGGGGTTGAGAAAAGTAGGTTTTCAACATAAATTAAAATGGCGAACAGAAAGTTTGACTGACTATGGTAAAATTGGTATCCATGTTCTCGGCATGACCAAAAGAACATTAAGACCAGTTGTATTAGAATAGTACCCTGGAAATCCAGAGGTCTCGTGAGAGCACAATTTGAATTGTCTCTGCAAGACACTCTGGCATCGAGCAATGATGCAGGTTACTGCAATACGTAAGCAGTTGTGGGAACCAATCAAATCGGTGTATCTGATGTAGGCGGGCCAGAGGCGAGCTAAGCTGATGATGACAGCGCTGCGACGTCCGAATCATATAGTAAACTTTGAAAGATCGCTGTCGCTACAGATGAACAACAAGTTGTTTGAAACGGCTTTGGCCGCTACAATGAACGAGTTAGACTTGGCTTTCCATATAAAAGAGGAACAGAAAACCGAAAACTCGAATCGTTCCTTTGCAAGAAGGACGTTTTTGCTGTTTTGCCGACTGGATACGGCAAGAGTTTAATCTATCAGTTCACGAGTTCACGCTTACATATAATTAGCTGGAGAATAGTAGTGCATGTTTGGCGTGCTGTCCGGTGAAGGGCTCCGAGCTCGGGAGTGGCCCGAACCCAGAGTGCGTTACCCCCCAATAGAAGTAGCGAGAACTCGGAGTGATGAGATGGGGTGGTGGAGGTTTACTGATAAACCATCGAGTGAATTGAGGTGAGTCAGCTGTATTTAAACCTATGGCGCTGATTGACTTGTGATGTTTACGCTAAGCATCTGACGCGCTTCTCCCGAACTTTGTTAATGAAACATCATTTAGCTCTGCTGGTAGCTAGGCATGTATTGTTGTGATTGGTCGTGGCGTTATCCAATTGCGTGCAGTTAGAGTTTCAAAAGCATGCTTGGTGTCGCCCCTCGAGTTAGGCAGTTTTCATTGCTTGATCCCAGACCCTTAATCTTAATAGATTAGGGTCTGGATTTTTCCAGGCTATTAGAATAGCTCAATTTATTCAAACATTATTAGCATTTTTGGTAAATTCTTTATAACTTCGACTCGGCATGCTGCACCAAATCTAAAGAGATTTAGAATTATTATTATTATTATTATTATTATTTTTTTTTTTTTTTGGCAAACCATTCAGGAGTTATAAGGAAAAATATATATTTTTATAAAAATGTATATCTCCTGACCACTAGGTGGCGCTTTTCCGAAACTGTGCAGGTAGCCTCAGGTCATGGTTGTTATAACACACACCAAGTTGGGTCTCAATACACCAAACCGTTGTGGAGATTTAACCTCACATCCATTTTTGGCTGCTCTTTGTCAAATTTGTTCACACGTTTAAGAACGGTTTGACTAATCAACTTGAATTAAAAAAATTTTGCCAGCATGGTCTAAAGATGATATAACCAATATTGCTGAACCGTCTAGGATGAGTTCAAAAAAGTATTTTTTTCAAACTGTTGAAAATAGCAAAAAAACTTGACCTTACGGATTCATTCGACCCTTTCTAGACCTTATGGTTTAAAAGTTATTAGCATAGACATGTAAGACTTTGGACAAGTGGTGGTGCTAGAGAGTTTGAGTTAGAGACTCCAAACTTGCTATGGTTAATGTTAAGACTGTCCTCTATCTGTGTACCAAATTACACAACTTTCCCGCAAGTGGTTATATGGGCTTCCATAGACTCGAGTATGGAAGAAACGGAACAATAAAAAAAAAAAATAGGAACGCCAGTGTATACAATAGGTACCTTCGCACCTGCTTGGCCCCTAATAATTGAGCACCAGTAATACTTGATAGAATCAGCATATTAAAATGATTTCTGAGGAATTATGTGACACTGAAGACTGGAGTAACGATGTTGACAATTCCCAGGAAAAATGAAAAAAAAAAAAAACTTACATTTATTATTTTAAATTGTATTAATGTTTTACAATATTACTGTCTCACTTTTTTTTTTTTTTTTTTTTTACCATTTGGCTTTACGTTTGGCTTCGTAAATATCCTAATAAAATCAGAAATTAACTGTTCTCCATTTAATAATTTTAAAAGCATTTCTGGTCCAGTGAACACTGCATTTGGTAAACTTTGTGTTTCTGCTCAGCAAGAACACAAATTAGAGAGAACATTGGATTACATTCTCTCTTATATAAGTCTGTTATTTTGGCTGTGTTTCAGTCGCTCACACACAGATGAGGCATGTCCTGTCCAGTGTCAAAGGAGGGCAGTGTGGTGTCAGTAGGGTGAGAATCAGCCTGGCTACTGTGTGTTTACACACTCGCAGTTTCCCAGCAATCCTTCCTTGCTGCAGTTGCCCGCAGGAATGCAGCAAATAAGTGATTCTCCAGCGTTCACACACACTCGTCTTCAAACACACACATGTACGAGGTTAAATGCCATGGCATACATCGGAAACGCACTAGTCTTGTGAGATACTTGATGGGTCAATCGTTCATGGAGAAGGTCTGGGAATATTTACAGTGAAATCCGGTTGTTAGTTGAATGTTGCCATTTGTTCCATAACATTGCATCAATTATAATAACCTCATTTATATAGTAAGCCACTCTTTTAGATATGTAAACCTCTTTCTGTCCTGTTTCCAAACAAACATTGCACATTTGAAGCTTTTTTGTTAAGAAATTCACTTTTTATTCATATTATGAATAAATATAATAATGAATAAATATAATCATATTATGAATAAATATAAATAAACCTGCTCGGTGCTATTTGTGCAGCAGCAGTATGTCTTAAATACTCACAGCACCGTATCGCCATATGCTTTGGCAGTAGCAAGTTCTGTACTTGCTTGCAGCAGCAATAATCTACAACTACAGCAATAACCAACAGCTGCAGCAATTCAGCAGCAGCGGCGTAGCAGATCTATTCTGCCAAGACCAAATACATTAACACCGTCATATCCATTACCATGCTAAACTTTTCCGAGAGTTGTCATGACAGAAATAGTGTAATGAATGTATCGTTCATTGTTTCTTCATGTTAGTTAATACAATAACTAATGTTAACACAAGACACCTTATTATAAAGTGTTACCAATCATAGGCTTTAGAGGAATCAATGCAGAGGTCAACGCAATGCAAATGTTATATTTGTGCATAATCCAAGTTTCTAGACACTGTGCCAGTCAGATGCAGAGGAAGTGCAAATATTATGAGGATGTACAAAATGTTGCGGAAGATCGCATCAACAGTAGTGTGATACAATTTGAGGTGCTTACAATGCAGCAGTGGTAGAGCAATGTTTTAATTCTACTGTACAACAAATGTGTAATATTACAAAATAAAGGCATGTTTCACTGATTATGTATATACACTACCAGTCAAACGTTTTTGAACAGTAAGATTTTTAATGTTTTTTATGTTTTTAAAGAAGTCTCTTCTGCTCACCAAGCCTGTATTTATTTATACTAAAATATTTTTACTTTTTAAAATAACTGTTTTCTATTTGAATATATTTTAAAATGTAATTTATTCCTGTGATTTCAATGCTAATTTTTTTTGTTTTTTTTGTCTTTTATTGTTATTATGTTGAAAACAGCTGAGTGGAATTTTTCAGAAGAACAGTATTTATCTGAAATTAAAATCTTTTGTAACATTATATAAATGTGTTTATCATCACTTTTGATCAATTTAAAGCATCCTTGCTAGATAAAGGCTTTTAAATGGTATCGTGTATAATTTTACAAAAGCTTTTATTTTGGATAAATGCTGGTCTTTGGATCTTTCTATTCCTCGAAGAATCCTGAAAAGATGTACTTAATTATTTTAAATATTGATCATAATAATAAATGTTTCTTGAACAGCAAATCAGCATATTGGAATGATTTCTGAAGGATCATGTGACACTGAAGGCTTAAGTAATGATGCTGAAAATTTAGCTTTGATCTCAGGAATAAATTACATTTTAAAGTATATTCAAATAGAAAGTAGTTATTTTAAATAGTAAAAATATTTCAGAATTTTAATGTTTTTTCTGTACCTTGGATCAAATAAATGCAGGCTTTGTGAGCAGAAGAGACTTCTTTAAAAAAACATTTACCAACCCATTTGGCTTTGTCAAGTTTAATTGCAGGTACAGTAGATAATAAAAAAGACGCATCGCTGGCCTGTTATGACAAACATCTTAATGAAGCAACACAACAGAATCATAACTCAACCCCACTGAAAGCTGACTCACTCGTTTGTTTAACCTTCCCATGAGCCCCTGCTTTTACCAGCCACAGGAGTCCACATACTGGAAGAAAGACAAGATTCAAAACTCAAAACACATTCACGGATGATCTGCATGTGTTTGCATTTGACAGAAAGAAAAAAAAAATTCCCCAGCCAGACGGATCTGTTTTTCCCGCAAGGAAACTCGGTATTAGCTGTTATCGTCAGTTACGACTTTATGAATCATTTGCAAAATATGAAACTGGGTGTTGCTTCAAAGATTTGAGTATATACTGAACTGTAGCTCATCATCAGAATCACTGCTGACACTTCACACATGTAACAGATGGTCTGTTAGACATTTATAGGAAGATCCGCTGGAGGGACTATCCAAATAAAATGCTTCCACATCCCAGTGTTATGAGACCTGCCCTCGGATACACGCACACGTAGGAGCTCGTATAATCAGACTTAGCCCAGGTCAGCTGGCTCTGCTGATTATTGAGTTCTGATGTGGTCGGCAAAGATCCTTCAAGTCTTGTTATATATAAAACTAAAATTAAACACATCTGAAATGTTAATCAGATGCTCAGTTCGTACAATTCCCGAGCCAAACGCACCATATCACTCATGAATACACACAAAAGCCTTTCCCCCAATGCTTCGTTTTGAATCACACTAGCAGGACTTTGTGGTTTCATTCATAGGCGTATGGAGTGTGTGTTCATGTTGACTGAACTTTGAGTGTGTTTCCACTTATCCAGCTCAGAGGGGACTTCAAGATGAATCCTGTCAGATCAGACCACTTACTGTAGTCAGTGTGTAATGATGTGAGCCAGCGGGAGATCTTTACGGTGAATCACGAAGAACCACTTTTATATTCAAAGACGTTTCTTCAGCTATGGCCTTGTAAAGTTTTAAAAATGAAACAGAATTAGGTGATTTTTCCAATTATGAATCTGTCAACACAATAACATGGTTTTCATAATACATCCTTCCAAGATTCAGATTATATATTGCTTACCACTTTACCATTTTAGAATCCTAGAGATGTGCTCGAATCCAAATACCATGTTCGGAAAGGGAATAAATACAAGATGGAAGGAAAACGCGATCAGGACAGTTGAACATTGTGATAGATCAGAGGTAAAAAATGATATAAATACTGTTCATTTTCTTGCACAGACTGATCGTTTTGTGTCTTAACACCTCAATGTATCGTCACAAGCCGCAGGGTTTAATTTGGTTTTGTCTGTGTATGTTTTTTTGACTCTCAAAGCTGTGGATCCCATTGACTGCCATTATATGACTGTCAGACTGCAACAGTTTGAGTTAAAAATATTTGTGTTCTACTGAAGAAACAAAGTCACCTACATCTGGGATGCCCTTGGGGTAAGCAGATAAACATCAAATTTTCATTTCTGAGTGAACCATTCCTTTAATATGCGGTGCGTTGAAATTGCTTTTGAATGCGCATTCGCTTTTTACTTTCACTTTCGAGATTTGTGATCACACGTTCTCGGTATACACTATAGAGGGGCAGTATTTATGCTTTTATCTCACATTTTACGAGATTAGATGTTTGTCAGTGGTGCTCAGGATCTGCAAATCATTTGCAATTGTCCTATCAGTCATCTCTCCTTACTCTGTTTATGTGGTAAGTGAATTTTTATGCATTGTAATGTAACAGGCTACTGCTAGCAATCATCTAACTGTGTCCCTTTAGTGGCTCCGTAGAATGCGTTATTCGTTTTCTGCGCCTTTCTGAATACTTCACTATTTCTACGAATCCACTTCATACCTAAACTTAACAACTTACTAACTATTAACAACAAATTAGAATTTTATTGAGGCCATAGTTAATAGTTAGTTAATAGTGAGAATTGCTGCTCAAACTAAAATGTTACCCGAAAAATAATAAACAACACAAGTAATTGACCAACACAATCCACTATAAGAAATGACACAACTATTTTAATATACACAACTATACCACCCCCACAAACAAAAATAAAGAAACAAACAATCAAGCAAACAGGCAATTCGGTGAACAAAAGGAAGGAGTCCCTCGGTGTGAAAAGATGAATCTCAAAATCATACAGTCATTGCTGGAAAGGGTTCAAATACACAAAAATGCTGGAAAAACAAAGAATTTGTGGCACCTGAAGAATTTTTCACAAGAACAGCAGGCAGTTTAATTGTTCAGGACAAACAAGGGACTCATAAACAACTATCACAAATAAATAAATAAATAAATAAATAACTAACAGCTGTGGATCATTCAGGTAACAACACAGTATTAAG
The DNA here is from genome assembly GCF_049309525.1 of Garra rufa. Classification (NCBI taxonomy): domain Eukaryota; kingdom Metazoa; phylum Chordata; class Actinopteri; order Cypriniformes; family Cyprinidae; genus Garra; species Garra rufa. Next base: position 39,021,669 of record NC_133362.1, on the reverse strand, counting down.
AATCAAGTGTGTGTAAACTTTTGAAAAGGGTCATTTTTATAAATTCAACTATTATTTTCTCTTGGTGGACTATATGTAAACGTCTTTTATGTGAAATATCTTATTCAGGTCAGTACTAAATAAAAAATAACATGCATTTTGTATAATCCCTCTCATTTAGGTAAAATAACATTTAGCAGATTCTGCAAGGTGTATAATCTATAATTTTAATGATGTTTGATTAAACAAGGTTCAGGAGGAGCACGATCAGATAATCAACCCATTCGGCACAGGTGCAACCTGTTTAACCAATCATTCAATCAGCGCATCCTCTATATATATTACCAGCCGTCTTACCTCCATCCAGCGATAGTTTCTTGGCATCCCTCCTCCACCCCTACTCCCCACTTCTAATCTGTTTCGATCCTACACTAGCAGGGGGAGTTCTCTGGTTCCGGCCTGTATTCCGGCCCGGAACCCTTCCCCAGGACAGCACGCCAAAATATGCTTAATACTCGCTCAAGCAGATTAGATGTAAGGGCGAACTCGTGAAATGGCATTTAATGGTTTATTTGAACAGTGAGAGAGAATAACAACAACAAAAATCCAGAATTTATTAGCATTTTAATGAGTGAAATACAGTGAGGAAAAAAATAGTTTGATCCCCTGCTGATTTTGTACTTATGCCCTTGTAGCGGTTGTTCCTCCCACTGACAAAGAAATGATCAGTCTATAATTTTAATGGTAGGTTTATTTGAACAGTGAGAGACAGAAAAAAAAAAAAATCCAGAAAAATGTTTTTCAAAAAAGTTATAAACTTTTATTTGTACTTTAATGAGTGAAATAAGTGTTTGATCCTCTCTCATCAGCAAGATTTCTGGCTCCCAGGTGTCTTTTATACAGGTAACAGGCTGAGATTAGCAGCACTCTCTTAAATGGACTGCTCCTAATCTCAGTTTGTTAGCTGTATAAAAGACACCTGTTCACAGAAGCAATCAATCAATCAGATTCCAAGCTCTCCACCATGGCCAAGACCAAAGAGCTGTCCAAGGATGTCAGAGGACAAAACTGTAGACCTACACAAGGCTGGAATGGGCTACAAGACCATCGTCAAGTATCTTGGTGAGAAGTAGGAGGAGAACTAGGTGAAAGTGTTGTGGTGAGATAAGACCAAAATCTAGTTTTTTTTTTTTTTACATCAACTCAACTCGCCGTGTTTGAGAAGGAGGAATGCTGCCTATGATCCCAAGAACACCATCCCCACCGTTAAACATGGAGGTGGAAACATTATGCTTTTGTTTTTTCTGCTAAGGGGACAGGACAACTGCACCGCACCAAAGGGATGATGGATGGGGCCATGTACCGTCAAATCTTGGGTGAAAACATCCTTCCCACAGCCAGGGTTTAAAAATGGGTCGTAGATGGGTATTCCAGCATAACAATGACTCAAAACGAATGGCCAAGGCAACAAAGGAGTAGCTCAAAAAGAAGCACATTAAGGTCCTGGAGTGGCCTAGCTAGTCTCCAGACCTTAATCCCATAGAAAATCTGTGGAGGGAGCTGATAGTTCGAGTCGCCAAACATCAGCCTCGAAACCTTAATGACTTGGAGAGGATCTGCAAAGAGGAGTGGGACAAAATCCCTCCTGAGATGTGTGCAAACCTGGTGGCCAACTAAAAGAAACACCAACAAAGGTTTTGCCACCAAGTCATGTTTTGCGAAGGGGTCAAATACATATTTCACTGATTAAAATGCAAATCAATTTAGAACTTTTTTAAAAGCTGTTTTTCAGAATTTTGTTGTTGTTATTCTATCTCTCACTGTTCAAATAAACCTACCATTAAAATGATAGACTGATCATTTCATTGGGCAAATGTACAAAATCAGCAGGGGATCAAATACCCTTTTCCCTCACTGTATATTCATGTAGAGTATGCAAACCTTCAGAATAAAGACTTAACCAGAATGTGGACCTTAATCAGAAAACAATGTACGTGTAAACATGCTCTGTGTCTGTCTGTATAATGAAGGTTAAACACGTGTAACAATGATATGTATAGTGTAGTAACATCTATTGAACCCAGTGCTACCAAGGTTTTCATCTGACAGACGTGACCCCTGTCTGGGTCAGTGGTTATCCATCACAGCTCACCCCCAGCATTGAGGCACTGTACCCTGTCAGAGCATGTAATTTCACCCCTCTGGGTACTGGATGCAGAGGACGCTGTAATTGAGCTCCATACGGAGTCTAACAGAGCCACTAATCCTCCTATTCTAAAGCACGTCTTCACCCTTCCCTCCCCAGCTGTGTCACATCCATCTACGTCCAATGGCAGGACACACGCCACCTTCATGTGTCCAACATAGCAACTGTCAGGGAAACACCGCTCACTGACGTCCTCTCATTATACAGATCAGAAATTATACAGATCATCATCTGTCTACACTCTTAAAAATAAAGGTGCTTCACAGTGCCATAGAATAACCTTTTTTTTTTTTGTCTAAATGGTTCCATAAAGAACCGTAAACATCTGAAGAACCTTTCTGTTTCACAAAAGGTTCTTTGTGCGAGAGAAGGTTCTTTAGATTATAAAAAGGTAAGAAAGAGATGGTTCTTTAAAGAACCTTTGACTGAATGGTTCTTTGTGGAAGCAAAAATGGTTCTTCTATGGCATCGCTTAAAGAACCCGCTCAAGCATCTTTAGTTTTAAGAGTGTATCTATAAATAAAGAAAATTACTTGCATGCCATGTGACCATTAACTAACATCAAAGAACCATGAACATGCAGATATGTTGTTAAAGTATTAAAATATTCTCAGGGGGTACTTCAAGTAAATACTTTACATCTAAAGGGTTCGGCAGACAAAGGTTGGGGACCCCTGGCCTTAACTGGAGTGTGTGTTTGTGGACATAATGGTGCATGTGTGGATTCTGTTCATCTGTCTTTGCGTGTGTTTATGTTAGCGTACACATGTGTGTCATAAGCGCTGTCTGTGCATCTTGGACTCCGCAGTTTGTGGCGCCTTCCGATGTGGCAACGGAGCCCCGCAGCAGGGAGCCCTCATCACATGCACTTAGAGAGAGAGCGAGCAGCCCATAGAGTAAACTGAGCTTAGCTCTGGCACCAGCCGTGTAGAGAGGCCAGGGCAGGATGATCGCTCTGTGCTTAGCGTGGCTTAGCGCTGGCCGTGATGGAGCTGAGGGGGTGGGCAGGGGACTATGACAGTATATTGATTTAGTTTCATCCGTACTGCATGTTGTAGCCAGATGTTCAGAGAACAGATTGTAGCATCAGATACAGAATCAGCTTAGTGAGGCCTGATCTCTTTCATTTAGCAGGACTTGACTGCTTTAACAAAAAAAATATTGCAGAAACTTTTTTGACTAAGAGGATTTTAACATGCTTGGGTCAAATGCATCAGTGCTATGTTACTGGAAGAAATTTCAAGCTAGATACTGTAGTTTATCATTGTAGTTTTGGGTTGTAAGATTTTTAAATACTTTTTATGCTCATTAAAGCCTTATTTACTTGATCAAAAATAAAGTAAAACGTAAAATATTTTAGTTTATTTTACATCTTGCAGTTCTAACTTTTTTCTCAGAATTGAGTGATATAAACTCACAGTTGTGAGTTATAAAGTAAGTATTGAGT
>NC_133362.1:38986609-39017537 GCF_049309525.1 Garra rufa | reverse complement strand
AAGACTGTGGCTCATTAAAGCAGTCTGTTGTAATAGATCATTACAAAGGCAAGAAAGGATGTCCCATGTGCTTAACAGCAGTACGTAGTTTTACCCTAAAGCTTTGCACAACAAACAGTTCTACTGAACTGTGATCTTTTTTTTTTTTTGTGTGTGTGAATAAGATCAGTACCTAGTAGGCCTATAATGCATTGTTTTTTGCCTCTTACAGGAAGAGAAAAAGAAAAATTGCACAAGATCCGCAAAGATTGTGGCTCCATCCCAGAATGCGACTGTAAAACCACAGGGACTGGTCGGATGATGCCCGATTAACTGTAGCAGAGAGGGAGCATCATCCAATTTTCTGCCTCACTGCCAGAGTGAAGCAATACCGTGTGTTGATACAATGACCTGAGCTAACCTCTTTATTAGACAATCCTGATTGAAAACATCTGAATTCAGCCTTAAAGACAAGCTTAGAGAGGGGCTCCTTCCCGCTCTTCCTTACTTGGGCATAGCCAACGTTGAGATCAACTAAATCCACTTCAACTGTTTTCCTGAAATATGATTGCTAAAATATGCATCAATAGAAGACCTAATAGTTTAGGGTGTATGTAACAAAGCTGCTTTATTATAAACTGATGTGGTCTGAATAAAAATATAATTGACTGACTGTGTTCATAAGTCACATGCAGGTCTGTGAGGTGAGCTCACCATTCAAAGTACTGCCATATATGACACAAAAACATAAAAATCATAAAACTTTTGAAGTTTCATAAATCTCAAAATTACCCTGGCAAAAAGCAGAATAATTATCCAGGTTGGCAAAAAGTATGCAAAAGCATCCATAATACATCTAAGTAATGACATGTGAAATATTATTACGATTCAAAATAATATTTTGTATTGGAATATATTTTAAAAAGTAATCGATTCCTGTGATACAAAGCTGAATTTTCAGCATCATTATTCCATTACTGTGGCTGCTATACACTGCAAAAAAAATGATTTTCTATCTTAGATTTTTTTTTGTCTTGTTTCCAGCCAAAATATCTAAAAATACTTAAATCAAGGATTTTCTAGACAAGTATTTTTTTTTTTATTGTTTTCAGAAAAATCAAGTTAAAATTAAGTGAGTTTTTGCTTAGAACAAGCAAAATAATCTGCCAATGGGTTAAGCAAAAAAATCTTATTTCAAACAGAAAACAAGATTATTTTGCTTACCCCATTGGCATATTATTTTGCTTGTTCTAAGCAAAAATGCACTTAATTTTGACTTGTTTTTTCTGAAAACAAGACAATTATTTTTTACTCATCTAGAAAATCCTTCTTGATTTAAGAATTTTTAGATATTTTGGCTGGAAACAAGACAAAAAATCTAAGCTAGAAAAGCAGTTTTGCAGTGTACTTCCATTCAAAATTTTGTAGAAAAAAAGAAACAATTCATGTGGCACTGAAGAATGGAGTAATAATGCTGAAAATTCAGCTTTGCATCACAGGAATAAATTACATTTTAAAATCTATTCAAATAGAATCAGGTCTTTTAAATTGTAATAATATTTCACAATTTTATGCAGTGTAAACAAGAGACTTTCAAAAACATAAAAAAGAGAAAATCTTACTTATCCTAACTTTATAGATATACCGCTTTACCTAAATTTACCCTACTGGGTTGAAGTCTGTGATAAAACGTTAGTCCTTTGATAATAGTACATTCTTATTCAGGTAATGGGGAAAATGACTGGAAAATCACTCTGTTTCTGGTTAATGTTGTGGGCCTTTTTTTTCGTGACTTTGATCAGGGCACCTGCCGATTTCCTCGCTTAAAGAGAACATAAGAAAGGTTGCAGAGATTAAATTTATCAAACTGAAAAGCCACGGTCAAAACCTAAAGAAAGCTTTCTTTTACTCCTTTTCTCACTTACTGTCCATCTCTCCTCTTCATTTCTCTGCATCGGCAACTGTGCTGACATTAGCTATAAAGTACAAAATCCAAACAAAACAAATGTACACCAGGCAAATTGACCCTAAGTCGCTGCGGTTTCAACAGCTTTGAATCGTAAAAATTTTGGTCATCACCTTTTTTTTTCTCTCCCTCAGCCGTGAGTGGAAAAATGAAAACTGTATGCATGACCGTTTTCTATAAACATAAATGAAAGTTCATGCTGAGGAAAGCCAGACATGCGCTCTGGATATTCACAAGACGCACTTCAGATATTGCTGCTCAGCATATTTCATTATAAACAGTATGACTGAAGAATGAACTCGACGCCACATGTTTATTTTTCAAAATGCAGCAGTGTACATGCTGTATATGTCACAAAAAAGCAAATGTCGATAACCTACATCCTGGTAAATTACAATAAAGACATTTAATGAAATTAAAATGCAACTAAAAAACTGAAACTAAATGCTCTGTGTAAGTTCTAAAATACAACAGAATATAAAAACGATAAATGTAGACACTGTGATTGGTGCTTGATTGACACATGTCTCTCTCCTCGCTTATACATGCTTTACTAAAGGTGGTGTAAAACTGATGTCAATGTAAACGGTCGGATAAACTCCCTAATAATCCACTCAATCACAAAAACGTCAGTCAGAAGGAAACGCTTCGTGCCTGCAGTCACTCGAGTGAATTTATATGCTAACTTGCGTTTGAAAACACAGTGGGTTTTGGGAGGACAATGTTTGCCCCATTGTCTAGGGAAAACCCCCAGGAAAATGAACGGAGGCGGATTAATAATTCGTCTCCACCCGCCGAGCGGACCGCCCTGGGGTTAGCAATGCTAATTGTAGGCTAAAATGTCTCAAATATTAACGCAACATCTACAAAGTTTAGTAAAATGGCACTTCCGTTTATGTAACGTCGTTTTTAATTATTCTGTTCGACTCGAGTCTCTACACTTTCCTCCAGAGTATGTTTTATGACAGCAATTGCATGTCGATTTACCTTGGCATCTGTAAATTGCGTTAAATATATTATTTATAGCATATTAATCGAACCATTTTTTTCTGCATCAGTTCATTCTCTTAAAAAAAACTGAGTGCAAATGCAAATTGGCTAGGCTATACCCTAGGCAACATTTATTGTGTTTTCGTGGGGGTGATAATGACGCGACCACCTCTACTGATATTAATGAGCCATTATCATGCATGCAGATAACATTGTGTGTCTCTCTGCATGAGTCGAAATGTCATGCATACCATTCATTAGCAAAACTAACATTGGCTAAACACGATTATTTAAGTGTGATAGTCATGTTGGACTTTTCTGACACGTATTGGAGAAGTGTATTTGATATGCTTACTGTAAAAACTTATTTTTTTCAATGCAGTAGCACTAAAAATGTTTTGCGATTATTTTATCTGAACGTTTACTATTAAACATATCTTACGTTGTCCTGGTTATGTCAACCCTCAGGTATTATATATAAAGCGTAGCCAAATATGGTTTCTTCCATTCATAAATGCTCGTTATTGTTAATATTATAATTTTAACGTCCATAAGATGGAGCTAAGTGTCTTATGCACCGTATATTCTACAAATATTGAGTTAAGAGTTGTCAGCATTGCTGATTTTATTATTAGGTTGCCCTAAATAAATCGGTGTAATTATGGTTATTTCCATTCATAAATGTTCGTTTTTATTAATATTGTTAGGCTATTTTAACGTCCATAAGATGGAGCTAAGTGTCTCTTTTTACGAAATGCACCGTCTACAATGTTAAGTTGAGAGTTGTCAGCATTGCTAACATATGGTTTTATTAGGTTATGCATTGATAAACCATAGATAAGCCATATTATTTCGTGTTAAAGTTTCTGTTACAGTGCAAAGCCTGTATGCCTACCTGTTTTGTCGTGAATGCACGACGCATATCGCAAGCACATCGTATTTCTCCAGTCAGATTGTTCACATTAGATTTAAACTAACATCACTTAATTACATTAGCTTAATTAGTGCTATAAATAAAAGTGGACGCATGGCAACATTGAAAGCGCCCCTGAAGCGGGGCTCCTGCTGATCTGCTCTTATTGCTCCAGTTTCCAGGTTGATTGTATTTGTTAATTAGTTGCTAACAGCATGGTAATGCGTGCTTGATGGATAGCCGTGTGTGTCCCTGGCATTCGGCCCTGTGCTATTCCTGGCTAGCAGTTTTCACAAGCTCTTTCGCTACGAGATCATTGCATAATAATTATAATTGCAGTGTATCATAAAGACGGCTCTTATCCGAAACCACTGTAGTTTACGACTTAGTGCTGAACTTTCGGTGCACTTACGAGGTTGTTGATTGATTTTGCTGTTTATTTACTCGCAGTCTACAAACACAACAGGCTTAATTTTGGTAGTCATGGAATGCCTTATCTCGCTCGAGTTTAACAAAGCTTACAAGTGCCATGTTTCCATCATTTCTCTCCCCCTTTTCGCCCGCCCGTGTCTGTTTTTCATTTAAACTTTTACTTCTCCGACCCTAGAGACATAATTATACACATTTTTCTTTCCGAAAGTCAGAGGGACTTGCAAACTGAGCCGAGTCTAATGCGGTGAAAAAACACAATTAAATGCTTGCTTAAAACATTTGGTAAACACATAGACATGCAACTAACTGTATCGTGTGGATGTTTAGGCCTATACCTAAAAGAAACAGACAAGAAAACTTAGAAAGGTTTTAACTGTAAAGCTTATAAAGCTAAATATGTAACCCTGGACCACAAACCCAGTCACAAGGGTCCGTTTTTTTAAATTGAGATTTAAACATTAACTGATAAATTGATAAATAAGCTTTCCATGATGTATGATTTGGTGGGATAGGACAATATTTGGCCGAGATACAACTATTTGAAAAACTGAAATCTGAGGGTGCAAAATAATCAAAACATTGAAACAAATCACATTTGAAGTTGTGCAGATGGAATTCTTAGCAATGGATATTACTAATCAAAAATTAAGTTTTGATATATTTATGGTAGGAAATTTACAAAATACCTTCATGGAACATAATCTTTACTTATCCTAATGATTTGGCATAAAAGAGAAATCGATAATTTTGACCTATCCTACCCTATCCTCCACAAAATTGAGTGGTAACTTAAAGGCCTTAATTAAGAAAAAATAATAATAAATAATAGACAAATACTGTTCTCGAAAAAGTAGGACTTTGAGTTTATCGTAGCCTAAAACAGACGTTATTATTTTTTTTCTTTATTATTATTATTATTATTATTATTATTATTATAAAGGTAAATATAGGTAAATAAGTAAATAAGTCATCGTTGAATATAACAAAAGCAGTCAATAAAACGCATAAATTTCGTAGTGGGTTTTAATTTTGGTCTGCTCCTCACAAAAAGCTATAATATGGCGTCCAAAGATGTAAAATATCCTAACACACATATATAGGCTCATGTTTGCGTTCCTTATCAGTTCAATCACCGTTCAATGTGAAAAACGGTCTTCTAAACCTCAGCGTTTCACAGAAGAACGCACGCCATGCTGGTTTGGAGCAACTTGAGGGTGAGTAAATGATGACAGAACTTTTATTCGGGGGTGAACTATTCCTTTAAGTCTGAACCGCAGCTTTTCCATAGCAGCAGGGCTGAGTCGACTGCCAGTCAAAGTGACGTCAGTCTCGTTCGAGTCGCGCTGAGGCACAGCGCTATTGCGCGCTCCGAGACCCCCGTTAACTGGGCGCACACGCAAGTGTCACCATGATCAGCCTTATATGGGGTGGATCTTAAATCATAACTGCAAGATGAAGACGTGAACCTACGGCACATCCTTCTGAGCGCAGCATCATAGACTTCCCTCGCGACCCTGAACCCTCCGCGCTGCACAATACTACACTACGGCACGGCCAGACTGCCTACAGCTGCCAGGCGGGTAGGCGGAGGCTGGAAGGGGGAACACGTCTATTTTCTGCTAATAATAATAAGGAACAAAATGAAGCGGAGAAAGATGGTGGTAGCGGCCGGCTTCTGCCTCTCGTTCTTCATGGGCACGCTGATGAATTTATTGTTCATTCCGGGATTCGAGCACCACGGCGAGCGGGTGCATCGCTACCACCACGAGAACCAGCAGCTGCAGCAGCCCGATGGGGACGCTCCTGCCCGGCTTCGCGTCGACGAGCTGCCACCCGTCGAAACGGCCACCGTCGGGCGACTCCCGGAGCTCCAGCGGCAAATACGCGAGCGGTTGGACGAGGTTCTGCGATACCGTCAGAGACGGGCGCATTGGGTCGGCACCGGACCGCTGGAGCGCAGGCGGCTTATGGACCTGGAGCAACGCAGCGAATGGGAAACGTACAAAGGAATCGGGAAAAACAATATTTACGATCAGTCACAACCGACTCCAGCTGTATCCATAGCAACAAAATCGCACCGGGAGTTTACGCGTGAGTCGGTGCTCGGCTGCAGCAGTATTGATAACGTTACCAATGTCCAGTATCTGGGCTCAGGATACACAAAGGCGGTGTATAAGGCGACTTTGAACGGCAGCTTCTCCGTCGCGTTAAAATCGGTGGATTTTGGGGGCCACGATATGGAGAATTGTGTGAAGAAATACGGGTCATCTACAGACTGTTACAAACTCGCATCCTTCAAAATAGTCAAGGAAATGACGCTCATGGAGAGACTGCAGCACCCTAATATTCTCAAGGTAATAAATTGACTATATTTTAATTTAGATCCTTCATTTGAAAACACACTTTACAGCGTGCACACTTAAACTGTTTGCATTTATTTAAATCGCCACAATCATTTCAATCAGTTCTACCAAATTTTCAACTCATTTTCTTCACCAGTAATTTAATTCAAAGTAGCTGAATCAGTGCAATAGCCTATAAACTCATTACTTTAATTATACTACTTAAAAGCCAAAGCTAGTTTTAAATTGTAGTATACTACATTGTTAGTGTGTATTTAGGCTACATAAATAACATTAATAAACAATAGTTATGTATTATGTGGAATTAGGTTGGACTGCTTGTAAATAGGCTCACCTTTATCAGTTATTGTTGGAGTGCAATATAACACTTGCGTGCATATTAGGCTATACTTTGATAAATGAATGGACTTATTAAAGCAATTTCTAAAGCAATATCTAAAGATAAAAAAGGATAGTACGTAAACAGTAAACCCGCGTTTTTAATTACTGTGTGAATCTCATGTGTGGATATTTACGCCTGTAGCATCAAAATCAACACAAGCTCGACGTGTGTGTGTTTTATTAATTAGTTTTAGTAATCATCCAGTCAACAATGACTAAAAATGGCAATTGGCTCATTGTCCGCGTATTTAGTCCCCAATTTTAGGGCACTCAGAAGCGGCTCTGTTTTGCCTTGTGTGTCATTTATTTGACATGAGCGGTTGTGTAGTTGTTGAAGTCGTAATCAGCTCTTGTAAACATAAGCGAACGAGACTCTGAAATTAACAGCCCTCGTTTATCTTCTGCCTCTGTCTTCAGACAGTCCTGCACTGCAGCCAGCTTCAGAAATTAGCAGGGCTTTGTCCACAAAAAGTAAATTAAATTATAGCCTACTTACAGACGTATTTAAAAACTATTTTTAATTTTATTGAATGAATGGATTTATTTAATCTGTTTTTTAAATTTAATGTTAAAATATTTGAGGACAAATACATAGGCCTTTCTAATTAAGGGTTTAGTGCTTCTAGGGACACATTGCAGCTAATATAGAGTGGATTTTGATTTTTTTTTTTTACATAAAAATCTACTTTAAATGCAAAAATGAGAAAATCAATTCCAAAAGGTAAATATCACCATTAAAAAACACATATTTTCTGGCAATCACTGTGAAAGTCAGTTTTAATTGTTAGAATTTAGTTGTGCACATTATGCTCAATATCCAAGATTTATCTCATAAGCTTGATATCTTTTTGGCCTGCAGTGGAACACATCCCCCACAATTTAATATGGCCACAGAAGCATGGTTTATTTAATTTCAAACGCTGTAACCGTCGAGGTCCCGTTATTGAAGGCTTTATCAGAAGCTGTATGTAGATTGGGGCCGCCGACCTGATTTTATTCTGTGTGCTCACAGCAGGGGACCAACGGTGCAAGACCCCAGTTAATGAACTCACACAAAAGACACAGTTTATGGGCAAAAGAACATCATCATCGTTATATCTTACTGCTTACACAAAGACATAATGCTCTGAAATGATCACAGACAGCTGCCACAAAAAGCAATCAAGTCTTTTGAGGTTTAAATTTATAATTTTTGGTATCTTAAAATGAACAGCTTAATCATAAAACAGACTAAATTCAGAAAACAGACTATATTCTTGGTTTGAAATGATAGCTCAACATATATATATATAATCTGGAATCTGAGAGTGCCAAAAAATTAAAATATTGGGAAAATCCCCTTTAAAGTTGTCCAAATGAAGTTCATAGCAATGCATATTACTAATCAAAAATGAAGTTTTGATATATTTATGGTAGGAAATAATAACAAATAACAAAATATCTTCATGTAACATGATTTTCACTTACCTAATGATTTTTGGCATAAAAGAAAAATCAATCATTTTGACTAAAACAGTGTATTGTTGACTACTTATGACTGGTTTTGTGGTCCAGGGTCATATGTATATATGTATATATGGCATATATATGTGGCAGTGCTGAGCTGTCATAAAATATTGTGAAATGCATTGGGTAATAGGGAATAACAATATTTCTGTATTTTTTAAGTATTGCGTAAAACCAAATTAAATGTGGCCACAGTTTGGTCTTGTTATTTTTATTGTGAGGATACGCCTTTTGCTTGATTTGAATTCAAATAAACACTATAAAAATGTTTAGACTTATTTACAAACGTTTATTTTGTAATCGTTTTTGCAGATTTTTTCTTATGTGTCTTGAAATAAATTATTTTGATTTAAGGAAAGAACCAGCATAAACGTATAAAGTATAAACAAAATTATTTTGCTATAAGTGCAACGCATTTTCTAGTGTAAAGTTTTTTATATTCATTTCTGATCTATTTATGTAGCCTATTTTACATTTTAAATTAGCTTTGTAAAGCTTGACATAATAACACCAGATTTAGCCATTCATAATAGTGACAAAAAACGTTAAAACCTTTAGTTGTTATACAAGCTCAGAATTTTTTTCCCATTACATTTCAGGTCTTTTACAAATATCAATATTTCTAAACGTTAACTTGAATATGTCCGTCAGCTCCGATACGTGCTTCATTCTTTAGTCAAGTGCCACGTCTCACTTAAATTTACCACTGCTAAGAGGCAGTCGGCTGCGATCAGGCTCTAGTACCTAAAACTTCAATAAATCAGCTAAGTTACTCCCATAATGCTTCTCTCTATAAACCAGTAATGATGGAACACATACACAGATATTCCTCACATGTAAGTATTAATAAACAACCCGCGTAGTCGGCATCTCGCTTAGTTCTTCGCCCTCGCACCTAACCAATCAGGCCCAGAAGTGTTGCTTTTCATTTGCTTTGGCAGCCGCCACATCAGACAAAAATAAATGGCTCTTATTTTATAAGTTGCGAGGTCAGAGGTGAGAAGATATGATACGGCGGGCTGATTAGCACCAGGCCGGGTTCACCCAGAGTGCAAACAGAAAGGATCTACACAGGTCTGCCTGCCGTTGGCCTGAGAGAGGGGAGGTCACACTGCAGTGCCGTCTCTCCTCGGCTTTCCAGGGCAGAATCTGAAGTCTTTAACTAACATGTCTGTCAAGCAGATCCCCGTCTTCCTCTTACAAGCGAGGGCAACACCTGTTAAATAAACAGTCATGATTGGTGGTGGTGGTGCTGGATCTGTGTGGACAGGGAGAGTGGGCTTATTCATGTACATGTCAGGCGGGACTTTTGCCATGTCAGCACTGATGAAGACAGGATGGATTTGAAGACTACAGAGAAAAACCTTTTGACTTCTGACAGAGAAGTGATTTTTTTTTCTCTGTATTCTTCAATTAAGTGGATGGTGACTTAAAGGGATAGTTCACAATAAAATGAACATTCTATCGTTAATTACTCACCCTCATGTCATTCCAAACCTGTAAGACCTTCGTTCGTCTTCAGAACACAAATTAAGATATTTTATGATGAAATCCGAGAGCTTTCTGCATAGACATCAATGCAACTACCGCATTTAAGACCCAAAAGGTAGTAAGGACATCATTAAAATAGTCCATGTGACATTCATGTGTGGTTCAACTGTAGTGTTATGGAGCTACGATACTATTTGTGACCCTGGAACACAAAACCAGTCTTAAGTAGCATGGGTATATTTGTAGCAATAGCCAAAAATACATTGTATGGGTTAAAATTATCGATTTTTCTTTGATGCCAAAAATCATTAGGATATTAAGTAAAGATCATGTTCCATGAAGATATTTAGTAAATTTCCTACTGTAAATATATCTTTTTTTTTTTGGCACCCTCAGATTCCAAATTTCGGCCAAATATTGTCCTGTACTAACAATGGAAAGCTTATTTATTCAGCTTGCAGATGATGTATAAATCCCAATTTCGAAAAATTGACCCTTATGACTGGTTTTGTGGTCCAGGGTTACATTTTATCGATGTCCTTACAACCTTTCTGGGCATTGAACGTGGTAGTTGCGTTGCTGTCTATGCAGGGTTTGTTTATAAGTCATAATTTCTGGAGAGAAATAGCGCAGACACCTGACAAGGATGACACGTTCTAGTGTGCATATGTCTTTCTAAGCTTTTTAAACTAACTGAAGCATACTTTGGGCTTTACACTGCCAAGCGCCGTCGGCTGTAAGTTATTTGAAGCTTTACTCCTACGAGGAAGAGTATCAGTACAGTAAATAATGGTTAATTTTATGTGTGAAAAGTTCTCTTGAGTGTTTGTATATGGAAAGGCATTTGAAAAGGTGTGTTGATAAAGTTATTATTGTTTTCTTTGCACACATTTTTGTAGCTTCATAACATTACGGTTGAACCCCTGATGTCACATGGACCATTTTAACAATGTCCTTACTAGCTTTCTGGGCCTTGAACATAGTAGTTGCATTGCTGTCTATGCACGGTTTTGTTTATAAGTCATAACTTCTGGAGAGAAATAGCGCAGACACTGGACAAGAATGACACTTTCTAGCACACATATGTCTTTCTAAAGTTTTCGTGACAAAACTGAAGCATACTTTGGGCTTTACACTGCCAAGTGCTGTTGACTGTAAGTTACCTGAAGCCATGCTCCTATGAAGAAGATTATCAGTACAGAGATTAACAGTTTTGACGTGTAACTTTTACAAGGCTATGACTTGGAATATGGATTAATGTTCTAGTGCTTTGGAACTTGAAAGTTAAAATGACCATCTTTCCTTTTGCGATATAAAAAAAGCAGCTTGGAAATTCTGTCCAACATTTAGTTTTCCATTTCATGGATGTAAAAGTAATAATATAGGGCTGGAATAGCATGAAAGTGAAGAAGTGATGCCAAAATGTTTGTTTCATATGTGAAAAGTTCTCTTGAGTGTTTGTCAGTGGAAAGACATTTGAAAAGGTGTGTCGATAAAATTGTTATTTTTGTTTTCTTTGCACACAAAAAGTATTCTCATAGCTTCATCATTCAACATTATGGTTGAACCACTGATGTCACGTGGACTGTACTACCTTTCTGAGCCTTGAACGTGGTAGCTGCATTGCTGCCTATGCAGGGTTTGTTCATAAGTCATAACTTCTGGAGAGAAATAGCTCAGACAGTGGACAAGGATGACACTTTCTAAGCTTTTTCATCAAAACTGAAGCATGCTTTGGGCTTTACACTGCCAAGCGCCGTTGGCTGTAAGTTATCTGAAGCCATACTCCTATGAGGAAGATTATCAGTACAGTGAATAATGGTTTTGGCTTGTTACTTTTACAAGGCTATCATATCACTTGGAATATGTACCAAGTTTTCTAGTGCTTTTTTGTCTTTTCTGGAGCTTGACAGTTAAAATGACCATCTTTCCTTTTCCAATATTAAAAAAGCAGCTCAGACATTCTGTCTAACATTTAATTTTCCATTTCATGCATGTAAACATAATCACATAGGGTTGGGGCAGCATGAAAGCAAAGAAATTATGCCAAAATGTTAATTTTATGCGTGAAAAAGTTCTCTTGAGTGTTTGTATATGGAAAGGCAATAATGATAAAGTCATTATTTTTGTTTTCTTTGCAAACAAAAACTATTTTTGTAGCTTCATAACATTACGGTTGAACCCCTGATGTCACATGGACTATTTTAACAATGTTTTTACTAGCTTTCTGGGCCTTGAACATGATCTATCCAAGGTTTCGTTTATAAGTCATAACGTCTGGAGAGAAATGGCACAGACACTGGACAAGGATGACATTTTCTAGTGTGCATATGTCTTTCTAAGCTTTTTCATCAAAACTGAAGCATGTTTGGGCTTTACACTGCCAAGCGCCGTCGGCTGTAAGTTATATCTGAAGGCATACTCCTACGAGGAAGATTATCAGTACAGTGAATAATGGTTTTGGCATGTTACTTTTACAAGGCTATCATATCACTTGGAATATGTACTAATTTTACTAGTGCTTTTTTGTCTTTTCTGGAGCTTGACAGTAAAAATTATCATCTTTCCTTTTGCAATATATAGAAAAAAGAAGCTGAGACATTTTGTCCAACATTTAGTTTAGCATTTCATGGATGTAAAAGTAATAATATAGGGTTGGGGCAGCATGAAAGTGAAGAAATTATGCCAAAATGTTAATTTTATCAGGGATGTGATTTTTCCGGATTAATCCGGAATTCCGGATTTTTCGACCTGAAAACGTGACCTATGTGAATCATGCAGATCTGTAAAAAAAAGGAGGGAGGAGGGGGGGGGGGGGGTTAACAGGGCCACACCGGGCGGCACGTCAGATGGCAAAGAGATGCATTTTTCCTTCCTTTCCAAGTATCAACAAGGACGTATTTGCGACCGTTCGCAAATGGCGGATGGCGAAGTATGATTAGTCAGATCACCTGTCAATCAAGCTCCCTGCTGCGCAGTGTAGTTACCTCAGTCGCTCTCGCGCTACAGTGGTATCATGACAAGAACGGATGATCTGGGTATATATTATTGCTTGTGTCTATATATAACCTATAAGTTACTAATTTGACTTTGTTGTCGATTGATTAGATGATCGATTTTGAGTGATTTTCCACTATGGCAGGATGTTTAAGCTGCATTAACATTAACTTAACGTTACTTGTATTTGCTAGCTATTAGGGATGCTCATTTCGGGTAATTGTCCCAACCGCAAATCATTATCCGATTATTAACCGTTAACTGATAAGATGGTAAGTTACACTTTTCAATAAGGTTCATTCAGCGCTGCCGCTCCCACCACGAGCATCACGCACTGTGTGTAGGCTACTGAGGGGGCACCAAAAAATTGTCTAATGAAAAATCAATAATTATATTTTAATTATTATATTAAATATATAGCTCACTGAATCTGATGGCCGCAAATAGTTTCTCCCGAAATCTAGAGCGTGCATGACAGAGGGAGAGAGAGCAAGAGACCGCACGTGTGTGCCCCATGAAGCACATGTAAGACAAACTCGACATTATCCCGCTTATTACATGGCTACCTACAAAATAAATTAATAATTTGACAAAATATTGATTTTAAAAGGAGTTGATTGATTTAAAAACGATTTATATTGCTTCCGCTAAAGAAAATAATCCGTCTCACTTCTCGTACTCAAGTAGAAGTACAGATAGGCCTACTTGTGTTAAAAAATACTCTGGTAAAAGTAGAAGTACTAATTTAACTTCTTTACTCAAGTAAAAGTAGCCATGCGAATGATAACCCTTTTTTTATGCAAAGCTAACGTTACCTGGACCACACAAATGTACAAGCTGAGAAACCTAAGTGGATATCTTCTTTTGACATGAACATTTGCATGTTGCACATTTAGCAGTTAAAGTTGGGTAAAAATGTAAAACTAAAATAAGTTAAAAATATTTTTTTTGTCATGGTTGTTGTTATAGAGAGAGGTGGTGATGGAGCAGTGGACAAGACACTTGCTTTTGATTCCCACTGTTACACATCCACCAAATAAGTTATGTCATACTGTACAAAAAAAGGTGCATGTTAAATAAATAACAATGTATTTTTTGTTCAAGTAAGTTGTTATGGGTCCTGCTTTACTATTCATATAGATCCGCCACCAGTTTTATCGGCTTTTGGGGGGGGGGGGGGGGGTGTTGGGTGTCTTAGTATATTTTCCTGCTTTTTTGTCCTTAGCCAATCACATGCCTGTTTTATGTAGGAAAAAGTTCTCTTGAGTGTTTGCATATGGAAAGGCATTTGAAATTGTGTGTCGATAAAGTCATATTTTAGTTTTCTTTGCACACAAAAAGTATTCTAATAGTTTCATAACATTACGGTTGAAAAACTGATGTCACGTGGACTATACTACATTTCTGGGCCTTAAACGTGGTAGTTGCATTGCTGTCTATGCAAGGTTTTGTTTATAAGTCATAACCTCTGGAGAGAAATAGTGCAGACACTGGACAAGGATGACACTTTCTAGTGTGCATATGTCTTTCTAAGCTTTTACGTTAAAACTGAGGCATACTTTGGGCTTTACACTGCCAAGCGCCGTAAGCTGTAAGTTATCTGAAGCCATACTCCTACGAGGGAGAGTATCAGTAATGTGAATAATGGTTTTGGCGTGTTACTTTTACTTATAACTTCAGATGACTTGGAATATAGAGTTATAAGGACTAATTTTCTAGTGCTTTTTTTTCTAGAGCTTGACAATTAAAATTACCATCTTTCTTTTGTGATATTAAAAAAAGCAGCTCAGACATTTTGTCTACCATTTAGTTTTCCGTTTCATGGATGTAAAAGTAATATCATAGGGTTGGGGCAGCATGAAAGCAAAGAAATGATGCAAAAAAGTTAATTTTATGTGTGAAAAGTTCTCTTGAGTGTTTGAATATAGAAAGGCAATAATGATAAAGTCACTTAAAGTCACTAATAAAAGTCATTATTTTTATTTTCTTTGCAAACAAAAATATTTTTGTAGCTTCACAACATTACTGTTGAACCCCTGATGTCACATGGACTATTTTAACAATGTCTTTACTAGTTTTCTGGGCCTTGAACATGGTAGTTGCATTGCTTTCTATGCAAGATTTTGTTTTTAAGTCATAGCTTCTGAGGAGAAATAGCGCAGACACTAGACAAGGATGACACTTTCTAGTGTGCATATGTCTTTCTAAACTTTTTCATCAAAACTGAAGCATGCTTTGGGCTTTACACTGCCAAGCGCCGTCGGCTGTAAGTTACATCTAAAGCC
Source organism: Garra rufa (assembly GCF_049309525.1). NCBI lineage: Eukaryota > Metazoa > Chordata > Actinopteri > Cypriniformes > Cyprinidae > Garra > Garra rufa. The sequence goes on along the minus strand of NC_133362.1, from coordinate 39,002,234 downwards.
ATACTCCTACGAGGAAGATTATCAGTACAGTGAATAATGGTTTTGGCTTGTTACTTTTACAAGGCTATCATATCACTTGGAATATGTACCAATTTTTCTAGTGCTTTTTTGTCTTTTTTGGAGCTGAACAGTAAAAATTACCATCTTGCTTTTTGCAATATAAAAAAAAGCAACTCAGACATTCTGTCTAACATTTAGTTTTCTGTTACGTCCATGTAAAAGTAATAATATAGGTCTTGAAAGCAAAGAAGTGATGCCAAAATGTTAATTTTATGTGTGAAAAGTTCTCTTGAGTGTTTGTATATGGAAAGGCATTTGAAATGGTGTGTCGGGCAATCTGCAACACAGCTTGGGGGCCTGATTAGGGTGGTCTTGCACTGGGATTATGTTTACATTAGCATGTCATTCTGTTAACTCTTCAGATTCTTAGTCGAGTCCCAAAATACACACACACACACACACACACACACACACACACACACACTGCAAGGTAATCAGTAACCTGCTAATGTGAGCATGTAACATGTGAATGTGAAAGCTGGGTGTCCTAAACACAGAGGCCCCCAGGGTCATTTTTAAGATGGGAGTGAGACGGAGAGTTTTAGTGCTAGACGCAATTAAACGCGGGTTAATACTTTAACCTTTCAGTTAGTTTCAGGAGAAAGCGACTGGGCTCCAGTCAGCAACAATTTAAAGGGATAGCTCATCCAAAAATTAAATGGAATACTTTTCTTTCGAGCAAAAATAACATGATTAGACAAACATCTTTATCTTATTGTGTGTTTGACGAATTAAACTCACAGGAGTGACGGTCAGGAGCTTTTGAGGTTGGGATTGCTGTGTTAAAGACTGTCCTGAGAAGATGAGGATTGTGGGAGTAAATGAGTGGAAGATGGGGATGAATCTTGTTGGAAAAACTCTGAGCGCTCTGTCCTGCTCGTTCCACATCGCTCTGCTCTCTGTTTGTTTTACTAGGCAGGAACAGGTTGATGAGGAAATCAACTTGTCTCTTTCCATCGTGCGATCGTTTTACTAAAAAGATCCATGTGATTTCCAAAGGGCAGATTCACAGATTGAGGATTCCGAAAATAAATAAATCCTGCAAGCAGTTCAAGATGAATAAATTTCATTGCGCTTCTGTCATAGTGTTAGTTTACGGGAATTTAGATTAGAGGTGCTAGTCATTTCAACCTTGAAAGATGCCAAACTCATCGGCCTTAACAACTGCTAAGTCACGTGAAACGCGCCAGGCAGAGAACCAGGCACTTGAGTGAAAACTTCTGAAGCCTTTGAGCACTTTGGCAGCAAGATTTAACAATTTCACATTTCTCTTTTAGGACCTTAATAAGTCTCAAATCTGTTTAATGTTCACTGATCAATTTTAGAAGCAAGGGAAAATGACTCAGAACTTTTTCCAGCGGCGTTCCTTCAGAAACTTTGATTAAAACAAGGTGGTAAAGCTCATTCCCTGAACGCATTTTTATTCACTTTCCCTCTCAGAAAACCACCACGCACACGTTTGAATCTTTTCCCAGCTATAACTCAGCACGTGGGCCGTCCGGTCAGTGTCAAGGTCCGTTACTGAGTAGCTCTTGTTCCTGTGGACAGTCCTGTCTTCATTGACCGTAGACGTTGGCTTTCACTACCCACCACTATTTCATCTCTGGGCAAACATGGCCGTCTCTGTGGCCATTTTGATTTGTTGCCAGGGTGTCCTCATTAAACGATCGCGGTAGGGTTGCGAGTGAATGTATGTTAGTATATTAAAGGCACTGAACAGAAATGCTTTGTGAAGGCCATTGAGCATCTGTATATCGGCACACGTGGCACCAGTAAGGGGAATTTTTGAAGCACAATAGCTGATGAAGATGCTAGGTAATCTGATTACAGAAGAAGTTCACTTCCAGAATAAAAATTTCCTGATTATTTACTCACACCCCTCCAAGATGTTTATGTCTTTTTCTTTCTTTAGTCGCAAAGAAATTAAGGTTATTCAGGAAAACATTCCAGAACTTTTCTCCATGTAGTGGACTTCAGTGGGAGCCAAGGGGTTGAAGATCCAAATTGCATTTTTTTTTGCAGCTTCAAATGGCTTTCTACATGATCCCAGCCGAGGAATAAGGGTCTTGTCTAGAGAAACGATCGCTCATTTTCTTAAAAAAAAAGTATAAACTTTTTAAAAACAGAAAAGTCACTCGCGGTTAGTTCTTCAACTGTGTACTTCAGTTCAAAACGGTAGGGGCTAAAACTTCATCTCATTTTCTCCTCCAACTTCAAAATTGTCTCATATCGCTGTTTACCTTTTTTGTAATAGGCGTTAATTTTGTAATCACTGGGTCGGTACTTACACGCTTACACTCTTAAAAATAAAGGTTCTTCACGATGCCATAGAAGAAGCTTTTTTTGTCTAAATGGTTCCATAAAAAACCTTTAACATCTAAAGAACCTTTCTGTATCACAAAAGGTTCTTTGTGGCAAAAGAAGGTTCTTCAGATTATAAAAAGGTAAGAAAGAGATGGTTCTTTAAAGAACCTTTGACTGAATGGTTCTCTGTGGAAACAAAAATGGTTCTTCTATGGCATCGCTTGAGGAACCTTTAAAAGCGTATGTCACCTGTGAGTTCCAGCTATCACAAGACGAGCATTTGTGATTAAAAAGTATATTAATTTTACTACATAAGACCTTTATTGCTCGGCTGGGATCATGTAGAGCCTTTTCAAGCTGCATTGAAACTGCAGTTTGGACCTTCAACCCGTTGATCGCCATTTAAGTCCACTACACTCTTAAAAATAAAGGTGCTTTACAATGCCATAGAAGAACCATTTTTGTCTGAATGGTTCCATAAAGAACCTTTAACATCTGAAGAATCTTTTTGTTTCACAAAATGTACTTTGTGGCAAAAGAAGGTTCTTCAGATTATAAAAAGGTAAGAAAGAGATGGTTCTTTAAAGAACCTTTGACTGAATGGTTCTCTGTGGAAACAAAAATGGTTCTTCTATGGCATCGCTTGAGGAACCTTTAAAAGCGTATGTCACCTGTGAGTTCCAGCTATCACAAGACGAGCATTTGTGATTAAAAAGTATATTAATTTTACTACATAAGACCTTTATTGCTCGACTGGGATCATGTAGAGCCTTTTCAAGCTGCATTGAAACTGCAGTTTGGACCTTCAACCCGTTGATCGCCATCAAAGTCCACTACACTCTTAAAAATAAAGGTGCATCACAATGCCATAGAAGAACCCTTTTTGTCTAAATGGTTCCATGAAGAACCTTAAACATCTGAAGAACCTTTCTGTTTCACAAAAGGTTCTTTGTTGCGAAAGAAGGTTCTTCAGATTATTAAAAAGGTAAGAAAGAGATGGTTCTTCTATGGCATCGCCTTTTAAAGCACCTTTATTTTTAAGAGTGTATATGGAGAAAAATCCTGGAATGTTTTCCTCAAAGCCTTAATTCCTTTTTGACTGAAGAAAGAAAGACATGAACATCTTGGATGACATGAGGGTGAGTAAATTATTGGGAAATGTTCATTTTGGAAGTGAACTAATCCTTTAATGTGAACATTTTATGCGTGTTTAATTTTTTAAACCTCTAAGTCTTAACAAATATAATAATAACTCGATCTTTCAGTGACAAAATAGATTCTCTAGTGACGTATGCTTGACACTTAGTCTAAACTCTGCATCTTTCTTACAAATCGACTGCACATTCAGATCTGCCTCCATCCAATCAACAATTGATAGATAGAAGCACTTCCTCGCTCTACATTTTTTTTCTTTCTTGATAATCCATTTTGCTCAGATGTACGTCACAATACAAAAGAAGTGTGACTACTATGAATATAAGAACTTTCTTTACAAAATATTCCTCTGTTTTAACTAACATTACCATTGATGAATAAATTGTGTAATAAATGCATGGTTCATTGTTTGTTTATGTTACTTATTACATTAACTAATGTTAACTAATTTATTCTTTTTACCACTTACCTATGGAAAAATCACAAACTATTGTAGCTTGCTGCTTTAATGGCTGCGCTTCAGTATGAGATGGTCACCCAGATACCTGTATAAAAAAGTACTGTTGTGGTACCATGGTAAAGTCATAGTATATAAAATATAAAAAAGTGGACATCAATTCTGTGAAAGATGTAGCTCTTTTCTTTGGATCAGACTAGGACACTCTCCTTCACTCCTCCTTTAATGTTCCTGCTTGCTCAGTCTTTCCTAAGAAAAAAAAATGAGAAAAAGCTTCCAAGGGATCAAACTGACTGCAAAACAAACAAATAAATACTAACTTCACCCGTCTCATTTATATTGCTTACATGCACAGAAATGAACCAGATCTGGAATTCAGTCAGCAAACTCTATTCTTAGTACGTGCAACTGGATGAAAACTTTCAGAGCAAAAACTAGCTGAAATGAGCCAAATATTTCTGCTGCTCTTGGTGACATTAACATCTGGTACAAAGCAGCTCTAGACAGATACAAAGTCTTCGTTGTAAATGAACAGGACAGGCGAGTTGACCTTTGAGCTTGCGTCAGTCAAAACGGCACCGTGTGGCTAGACAGACAACAGCGTTCCTCCATGTGCAGATCTGTTTTACTCTCAGCAAGCAGCCGTGGAGTCTGCAGCACAAACACACACACACACACAACCACAGTCGCTCACATTTTAGATGAATCGTGCTGATAATAGTCATTAGAGTGTGTTTAAACTCAGATAGGGCCTTTGCTTTCTCGAAAAGACTTGCTCTGCAAGCCTGTCTGCACACAGATCTTAGATCAGATCGCTCCGGTTCCTGCTTCATATCACAGGCTAAACTTGTTCAAGATCCTCCCACAGTTATAAAGATCCAGAGTTGTTGTCCTAAAGCTGACATTGATTGAGATTGCCAAATGAGATTGTATCTCGGGAGCTGTCAGAAATCCAGTTGCTGATTTATACGTTGTACACTACAGGCCAAAACTGATTGTGTATTTGAATGTACAGCAGCTTCTGCCGATCATCAATTAAATCTGCTGTCAAGACTAAATGATTAAAGAGCCAGCAATGCCAGCTTCCAATAGTTATTTTCTAGGGCTTTTGCCAACAGTAGATATCTATAGCATTCCTGAGACTGAGATGCCCACATTAATCAGAATCAGAATCAGAAAGAGCTTTATTGCCAGATGTGTTTACACATATGAGGAATTTGTTTTGGTGACAGAAGCAGCACAAACAGAAAGTGACAAGATGCGAATAAAAATAGGATAAGTACATAGGACATATGTAACACAGCATACTAAAAAGACAATAGATGGTATTTGTGTCTACATTTATGTTATGTAAAAATGCAAAGAAATAAATGTATAAATAGCGTTGTGTATTACAAATTAATTAAACAAGCAAAACAAATGCCTTCACTGCAAAACAACAGAATAAAATTATATACATACATATATATATATATATATATATATATATATATATATATATATATATATATATTAAACAAGCAAAACAAACGCCTTCACTGCAAAACAATAGAATACAATTATATATATATATAATATATATTAGTGCTGTCAAACGATTAATTATGATTAATCGCATCCAAAAATAAAAGTTTTTGTTTACATAATATGTGTGTGCACTGTGTGATAAAAATTTACAATGTAAAATATAAATACACAAACATACACTTTATATTTTGAAAATATTTGCATGTATTTATGTATATATTTATATTCATATAATTGATATTATATATAAATATTTTTAATATGTAAACATAACTTTTTGTTGTGTATTTATATATACATAAAAAATATAGGCTACACAGAACACATATTATGTAAAAGAAAAAAAATATTTTGGATGCGATTAATCATTTGACAGCATTGTATATAAATTTTGTACATATATAAATTTTCCTAAGCATTTTTCCCCCCAGCGTAAACATCCTTAAATAAATGTATCTGGTATTAAAATTAATTAAAAGGTATTAAAAGTTTTATTTTATTATTATTATTTGCTTAAATAATTTTAAAAATATTGGCATATTAGCATTTTGTTTCTTGTTTTAAGATATTAATCTAACAAAATTATGTTTTTGCTTTAAAAAATATAGGGTACAAATTGATTTTACTATTATTGTTTTATTTTTCATATTAATTTTAACAAATTAAAAAAAAGAAAATAGATATATTTTTGCAGTGTGTTTAAATCATTCCTAAATACATTTACTATCAAGACTGCATTTTTTTTAGCAAAAATCCAGAAATTTTTTTGAAATATTATTTCAATGTAAAATAACTGTTTTCTATGTGAATATATTTTAACATGTAATTTATTCCTGTGACGGAAAGCCGAATTTTCAGCCTCATTACTCCAGTCTTCAGTGTCACATGATCCTTCAGAAATCATTCTAATATGCTGATTTATTATCAATATTGAAGACAGTTGTGCTGCATAATATTTTTTGGGACCTGTGATACTTTTCAGGATTCTTTAATAAATAAAAAGTTAAAAAGAACAGCATTTATTCAAAACAGAAATTGTTTCTAACAATATACACTACCATTTAAAAGTTTGGGGTCAGTACGTTTTTATTCTTTCTTTTTTTGAAAGACATCAATGCATTAAAGGATGTGTTAAATTGATAAAAAGTGACAGCAAAGACTTATATTGTTAGAAAAGATTGCTGTTTTAAACTTTTTTAATAATCAAAAAAGCACAACTGTTTCAAACATTGCTAATAAAAGTAACAAATCATCATATTAAAATGATATCTGAAGAAGCATGTGAAACTGAAGACTGGAGTAATAGCTGATGAAAATTCTGCTTTGCCTCACAGAAATAAATTATATTTTCAATATATATTACAAGAGAAAACCATTATTTTAAACTGTAATAATCAGTGTTGGGGGTTACGCATTACAAGTAACGCAAGTTACGTAATAATATTACTTTTTCCAAGTAACGGCTAAAGTAATGCATTACTTTTTAATTGACAAGAAAATATCTGAGTTACTTTTTCAAATAAGTAATGGCAGTTACTTTTCCCCCATTTATTGATTAAAAGCTCTACTGTCCTCATGTTGAGAGAAATCTTGAGTAAGATGTTACTTTAGTTCTGGAATAAATGTGAACATGCATTAATTCATCTCACTCGCTAAACAAACAGAGACAGTATTCCTCCAAATGAATAAAATCAGTGAAATTCAACGCAAACCTGCAATAATTAAATATGTTAAATTATACAAATATCCTTTATGCATTTAATCCCATTTTATTAACCAAAGTCTTTGCTGCCAACCTTCGATGATTCAATTAATCCATACTAATAAGCAAAAATTACTCAAGATAATCTAACATTTGTTTTCTTTTTTTATTGCTGAAAAGTTGACATTTTTTCTTCCGCGGTCTACCGCACAGACGTGAATTTACTTTTCTCTAAGCCTGAGGCTTTTAGTGTGAAAAGGCTTTTACATTTGCCAAAAATAGAACTTTTTATATTAAAAACAAACGAGATTTAAAACGTAACGCAAAAGTAACATAACGCATTACTTTTTATAAAACGTAACTAAGTAACGTAATTAGTTACTTTTTTAGGAAGTAACTCAATATTGTAATGCATTACTTTTAAAAGTAACTTTCCCCAACACTGGTAATAATACTCTGTTTTTCTGTATATTTAAACAAGTAAATGCAGCTTTGATGAGCATTAAAGAAATGTTTAAAAAACATTAAAAATCTTACTGGTCACAAACTTTTGAACGGCAGAGTAAAAAACTCTCTTAATTCTATTTTATAATGATTTTTGCACATTTATACACATTTATAAACCATCATATTGAACTAAATGCAGCACTTTAGTGTGAATGTTTTTAGAAACAACAGAAATTCCTGCTGTTGGTGTTTCTGGAAAAATCCCAGTGTACATAGACTTCACTAGGCAACATAACATCAAGTGTGTCGTCACCGGACAATTTTAGCACTGCCAGTGTATCGCTTGGAGGTGTTATGCATTGTTAGCAAGTGTGAATGATGTGACTAAATTAAGGAATAGATGTTTGCATGTACCAACGGCAGTTTTCAAGGTTATAAAATTACGACACGGATGAACGGTAAAACTTGTTAACTCACACAACAGAAACACCCATAATGGTCTGGTTTCTCCCTCCGACCTTCTGACTTTACTGGCCGATGTTTCTCCTTTGATGCTCACACACGGTCACACCGCCATAGGTTGTTTTCTTTTTAGATGAAATTTCATGCTGTTTAATTTTAACTAGCTTCTTTGGCTTGAATTAGCTTAGGAAAATGTTTCTGTAAGCAAAGAGCCAATTTCTGCACCGCTAAGAGCCCGTCACGCAGGCCGAAGGAAACAGCCTGATAGCGCCGGCCGTAACATAGACCTCCCCCACAAAACAAACAAGCACATGCCAGCGCAACGTTTCCTGATTACAAGCTGTCTGTCTGCTTCCATAACGCCTGATGCAATCCTATTTATTCTAACATTTTTAATTCATGTATTTTAAAGCAGTTTGGCTTCTCCAGTTGTATTTGGGTTCAGAAGAGAAATTCAACACAATGCTGTTATCTGACGGATGCTCTTGTTCTCCTGCAGCTGTACGGCTACTGCTACCAGGATAACAATGATATAAAGGACACGGTGACGGCCATCACGGAGCTGGGCAGCCCTCTGGAGATGATCCAGCTGCTGCAGATGCCCTGGGAGGAAAGATTCAGAGTGAGTCACTGCTCATATCACACATTCCATCTACTGTCTGTCTGGAGGAACACAGGGGCTTCAATTAGTCTTATCAACATCAACAACTGCGAACAAATTGAGTCAGTGATTTTTCTAACATTACTGTAATAAAAGAATTAAAGGTTGTTGGGAATTAAAGATTACTCATGATATTGTAAACTAGGATATACTGTGGGGCCCAAAAGTCTAAAACTACCTTTAAAATCTGCTGAAATTAACTAAGATTGATAAATGCTGTAGAAGTATTGTTCAATGTATTACATTAATGGTAACTAATGCACCTTTTTGAAAAGTGTTACCAGTTAACCTTTTGCCAACGCTGTACTTAAAGCCTGTACAAATTACACATTACTTTGTAATGCATTAATTATCCCTTGTAATGCACCTTATAATGCATTGCATGATCTCATTACTAATTGTAACCATAATACATGAAAATACCTATCTATTCGTTGTTATACTTTTAGAAGAAATTTTGAAAAATAAGAGTATGCAAACACCTTAGTATCAATTTTCCAATTCAATGTTTTTTTTTTTTCTTTGTTTAAGTTATTAAATGATTTAAAGATTATTGAGAATTTGAGATTATTTGTGACATTGTTAAATATTATATACAGTGTGGTCCAAAAGTCTGACTGGAAATCGGATTTTTTATAACTTTTAAAAAAAATCATTTTTAAATTTGCAATTTTTTTTTTCTTTGAACTTAATAAAATGATTAAAGGTTATTGAGAATTTGAGATTATTTTTGACAATTTATAATGTTATATACAGTGTGGCCCAAAAGTCTGAAACCATACTGAAAGTTGAAAGTTTTTTTTTTTTTTTTTACAATTTAGAATTGTAGAAGTTTGAGAAAAAAAAGAAATCACATTTTTTTCATTCAACCTAATTCAATAATTAAAGTTTTTTTTTGTGATTTTGAGATTATTTACCATTGTAAAATATTATATACAATGTGGCTCAAAAGTGTGAAATAATACTGAAAATCTGATTGATTGATTGATTGATTGATTGATTGATTGATTGATTGATTGATTGATTGATTTAATCTCAGAAATAAATAGACAGTTTTAGATGTTTATATTTAGAAATTTAGAAGCTTGAAAAAAAGAAACTTTTTTTCATTCAATTTAATAAAATAATAAAAAAAATTTGGTGAATTTGAGATTATTTATGACATTGTAAAATATATACAATATGGCTCAAAAGTGTGAAATGATACTGAAAATCTGATTGATTGATTTATTGATTGATTGATTGATTGATTGATTGATTTAAACTCAGAAATAAGTTGGACGTTTTAGATGTTTAATTTAGAATTTTAGAAGCCTGAAAAAAAATCAACTTTTTTTATTCAACTTAATAAAATAATGAAAGGTTATTGTAAATTTGAGATTATTTATGACATTGTAAACTATTATATGCAATGTGGCCCAAAAGTCTGAAACCATGCTGAAAATCTGTTTGATTAATGATTGATTCATTTAAACTCAGAAATAAGTTTTAAAAGTTTTAATTTTGAATTTTAGAACTTTTATTTGGAACTTCACTCAACTTAACAAAATAAATATAGGTTAATGTGAATTAAAGATTCCTTTATGACATTGTTAAATATACAGTGGGAAGTCTGAAGCCACATTGAAAACGTTTTTAGTTAAAACGTTTTTAGTTTATTCATTCATTTATTAAAAAATATCAATAAATAGAACATTTAGAATGTAGACAAAACAAAAAGAAAGAAAAGAAAATCATGTTGATTTTTCAACTTTTCGTGAATTTATGCTGATAACAATTTGTGGAGGGCAAAAAAATTACATTTGGGCCGCACTTATTATATATTATTTGAGAAAGATGAATAGATTGGGAGAGGCCTGAAGGTACCGCTCATTTACCCCGAGTAAACAAACAGGGGAACCAAATTACATTCATTTCATAAAATTACTACCATTTCATAATGCACTATATAAACATTTTTAATGATTTCAACCCAGTCAGCCAACCGCTAACTATGTTTTCTGTGCAGCCATGGGACGGCGGTTCATGCTTGTGCCTCGTACCCAGTCACGGTGCTCATGTGCATAATAAATGTGACATATCCTAATCCCACGCCTCCTCTCTCTGCCCCTAATAATTCCTTCAACAGTGTTTCTCTATAGCCAAACACCTACAAAAAAAAAACAATCCATGCTGGTAGAGCAAACTCGCAGCTTGTCTGGATAGTTATGTGGGATGTCCCGCACTTTGCTCTCTCTGAGTTTCCTGTTAGACTTCTGCCTGATAAACCGGGTGATTGCTATCGCAGTAGCAACCTCCCATAATGATTTGCTATGACTTCCTGTGGCCAGAGTGATTTAAGTGAGAGATGTGTAATTCGATTTATAGTCATTTAGAGTAGTACGTTTATAGAATTAATAAAGAGTACAAGCTAACACAGACGAAAGCTAAAGCCATCACTAGAAGTATATTTTACTGGCCTGTCACACACTTACACACCCAAACACTGATTCACAAATACAGGCCAGTTCACTCACTGCACAAAAGCGATTGCGCTAGGTAAACATTCGTGCTTTAATAGGGAACGCAGCACACTTGTCTACTTGTCAACACAGCGTTGTACAGTTCAGCAGAACAATTCATCACTCTCCTTCAGTTTCAGCATTACCAATTCCAGTCTGTGGCAGTCTTTCCATTTCCATAACTCATAGCTACCATAGTATTCTGCTGAATATATTTATTAGGGTCATATTTCAGTCATATTGAATGAATTTCCAGTCTAGAACAATGGAAGCCTTTTAATGAGAATAAGACAAGTGTCTTTCTGTTCCTGCTGTTGATTTTCTCATAGTTTTATTGCCTGGCCTTCCCCTCTCTAGTCTTGCTATTTTTAGACATTTTATGAATTCCTTCATATAATTTATGCAACTGTGAGAAAGTAGTCTACTACTGTTTTTGTGTGTATCAGAGGTGGACAGTAGTGAAGTATTTTTACTTTACTGAAGTACATTTGTCTTTATGTTTGGAAAAATGTACTTCACTTCATTCCAAAGCATAATGCTGTACTTTTCACTGCACTTTTTTATAAATAAAAGTTGTTTGTTTTACCTTTAATACTTAAGAACATTAAAAATGTAGTACTTTCTTGTACTCGAATAAATCTTTGAATTACATGAAACGTAGTGCAGTAAAAAAGTACAATAATATGCTTTGAAATATAAAGAAAAACACTGATAAAGTACAGACACTTGAAAAGTACTTTTAAAGCAGAGTAAAAATACTTCAATACTGTCCGCTTTTGGTGTGTATGAATTGTTCCATCAGGTATAGTTCTGATTAATTTGAGTCAGTCCTTTGAAAAAATGTGTGCAGCTTTTTGACACTATTTGAGAAGTTTCACAGAGGAGGCAAGGGAGGCAGTGCCTCCTTAAAATATTGGGAGAAAAAAATTGTAGTATAAAAATAAAACAGCACCAATTTTTACAAAATATAACATTAAAAATCATTTTGAGATCCATATTTTCACACTAAGGACAATTGAGGGACTCATATGTAACTATTACAGAAGGTTCAAACACTCACTGATGCTCCAGAAGAAAACATTAGTGCATTAAGAGCTGGGGGGTGAACACTTTTAGAATTTGAAGATCAGGGTAAATTTAACTTTTTTGTCTTCTGGGCAACATGTAACTCTTTTCTGTAACCTCTGAAGGCAGTACTAAATGGAAAAAAAAAATTATATTTAGGCAAAATAAGAAAAATGTACTCATCTCCATTCTGTCCAAAAGTTTTCACCCCCAGCTCTTAATGCATGCTTTTTCCTTCTGGAGCATCAGTGAGTGTTTGAACCTTCTGTAATAGTTGCATATGAGTCTCTCAGTTGTCCTCTGTGTGAAAAGATGAATCTCAAAATCATAGTCATTGTTGGAAAGGGTTCAAATACAGACAAATGCTGGAAAACCAAAGAATCTGTGGGACCTGAAGAACTTTTCTGAAGAATAGCAGGCAGTTTAACTGTTCAGGACAAACAAGGGACTCATGAACAACTATCAACAAAAAAAAACACAGCTGTGGATCATTCAGGTAACAAGACAGTATTAAGAATCAAGGGGATGTAAACTTTTGAACCGCGTCATTTTTATAAATTCAGCTATTATTTTCTCTTGTGGACTATATGTTTTATGTGAAATGTCTTATTCAGGTCAGTACTAAATAAACAATAACATGCATTTTGTATGATCCCTCTTATTTTTGTAAATAATTAACATTTTTAAAGATTCTGAAAGGGGGATGTAAACTTTTGACCTCAACTCTAAGTTCACAATAAAATATATAGTCTAAATTGTTACTGCCTTGAGGTATTATTTTGGAATAAATGTAAAATGCGTAAAAACACTAATTGATGCGATTCATACAGAGCTTTAATAAGTAGAATATTGGTTACATTTGTTAATTTGTGAATTTGAACAGTTTAAGCATTTCCAAATATCAATAATCAGATTTGCAAATTTGCCTGCATTTCTTTGCTGTTCAGTCTCCAAACAACAGATTTGAGTAAACGGATTTGAGTCAGATCCACCCCAAAATCTGATTCGCTGTCTGTCTGAACAAAACCAAGTAGATAAGTTAATTCCACATGCTTATAAATGCAAATGCATCCTGTCTCTTTAAGACTGTCCTCTACAGCCAAACTCCTTGTGCGCTCCTGGCCTCTTTTTCTCTGTGTGCATGTGGAACAAAGCAGAAACACCCGAGCAATGCTCTAGCAACATTTGAATTGCGTATGAGGCACTAATAGACTCTGGGGAGACTGTCGAATCCGTTGACTTCCAAACAGCTCATTTAGGTCCAAAGCCATTTCCTCTGCGCGCTGACGAAGGCTTTTAAGCCCTCTACGCAACACGGGCCCGGGAGCGACGACACACCCGTTCACACACCAGCTAAACCAAATACGAGACAAGCAAGCAAACGTTCACACGATGGTAAAAATGCTTGCCGCATTTTTTGAGGAAACCAAATCTGTTGGGGTGTTTTCGACAGCCTCGCCTCCCCTACAATGGCTTTCTCAATGGTTTTACCAAATCTGCCCCACGTTAAGCAAGACGGCAACCCACACGCAGTCACACAGTGTGAGGGGGCTGACCTTTCCCAGTAGTTGCTAATCCGGAGTGTATTAAAAGCAGCTTTTGTCTGTAGAGAAAGACATGGGCAGTGTCTCCTCCACCCCCTCATCTCTACTCTGTTTGCTTCTCTTTTATGTTCTCCTCTCCTCCTTTCGCTTGCGTTCACCCCTCTCACTCCTCTTTGCGTCTCTGTCCTCCTCTAGTTTCGTAGAGGCCGCTTAATCCTCTGAACTTAGCCCTTAAGAACGTGGTAGATGTAGGTGTCTCTTGAATGTGAGGTGTCACCAGCTGCCGGAGCTTCAGCCTCGGTCCTTGTACCCTCGCACACAATAAGAGGCTAATCCTTAAGGAACATACTCGTGCTTTCGCAGACATGCACTGCACAATGGGTCTTGCACACTCAAGTGGCTCCATGGGTCATGGAAGGAGGTGCTTCAGTCCCTGATGGAAGTCTTACACATTTTGAAAGGGTAAAATTGGTAGCCTTGAATCAGTTAGAGGCAGGTAAAATGTCTACTAGGTTCAGTTCTTAAAAAACAACACTAAATGCTTAGCTCCTAATGCAGTGCTTCACATTCAGTTGATGGAACTCTTGTTTCTGACTTTTTCTCTGTTCATGTAAAATAAAACATTGTATTTATGTACACTACCAGTCAAAAGTTTTTGAACACTAAGATTTGTAATGTTTTTAAAAAAGTCTCTTCTGCTCACCAAGCCGGCATTTATTTATCCAAAGTAGCAAAAACAGTAAAATGCTGAAATATGTTTACTTTTACTCTCAAACAGCTGTTTTCTATTTGAATATACTTTAAAAATGTTATGTATTTCTGTGATTTAAAGCTGAATTTTTAGCATCATTACTCCAGTCACACACTCCTTCAGAAATCATTCTAATATTCTGAGTTGCTGCTCAGAAACATTTTTTATTATTATTGTGTTGATAACAGCTGAGTGGAATTTTTTATGATAGCATTTATCTGAAATTTAAAAAAAATATACAATTATAACTGTCTTTATCATCACTTTTGATTAAAAAAAAAGAAATTATGCTGACTCTAAGCTTTTGAATGGTATAGTGTATGCATTTTATTTCAGATAAATGCTGATCTTTGGATATATCTATCCATCAACAAATTCTAAATAATAATAATTATTAAATAAATAATTAAAAAAAATGCTTCTTGAGCAGCAAATCAGCATGTGATACTGAAGACTGACGTAATGATGCTGAAAATGTAGATTTGATCATTGGAATAAATTACATTGTAAAATATATTCAAATAGAACACAGTTGTTTTAAATTTTGGATAAATAAATGCAGGCTTGGTGGCAAGAAGAATATATATATATATATATATATACAGTACAGACCAAAAGTTTGGACACACCTCTTCAAATGAATGAGAAGGTGTGTCCAAACTTTTGGTCTGTACTGTATATTTTTCTGTTTATTAAAGTTTTTACTCTACATTTGTGCAGTTTTCAGTGGGTTAGTGATATTTTTTAAATATATATAAATTAATACATTAATATTGTTTAAATGGGTTTTTATACAAAAACTGCTTTTTTATGTAAAATTCACTTTATAAAAGACCCACATTTCTAACTTTAATTCATGGGGAAAACGTGGATAATTTCACATGGTTTAGTGTACGATTTTTGCCCATCTTTTGGAAAATCCAGTTTTAAAAGTATATATGCACATAATTCACTTATATATTAATCTTATACATTGCATTTCCACTAAC
>NC_133362.1:38929125-38986109 GCF_049309525.1 Garra rufa | reverse complement strand
GAAAAGAGAAACCTCTACAATGCCTACAGGTGTGCATTCAAGACCTGAGATCTGTCAACTTGTGCTTTATATATGCATTTTGTGTAGTTAACGTATTTTTTCACATTTCTTTCTAGGTTTTTCTTCACCTATTTGTTACCTCACAGTGCCCCCTCAGCACTAAGACCCCTCCTGGACAAAATCGTCAACTCTACAGGTGAGTGTGATTCTACTACTTAAGATCTGCTTTTATCTCTGCTAGAAAAAGTGGGTCTTATCAGCTTAAACTGGCTTTAGTCAACTTAGTAAACTAAGTCCATTAGGTAGTTTGGATGATCAGCCATCCACGCCACATTTTACCAACTAATGACCATAAATGCCTAGCTTGGACAAGCTAGAAACCATGCAAACCCACATACAGTTCCACTTAAAGCTGGCTTTAGCTTCAGGGTTTAACAGTGCAAGCCTTTAATTTGCATTTAAACCACAAAATAGATTTATGTGGACTGTAAAATGTATTTAGGAGCATTTGTGTGAATAAAAGCCCCTTCAGGTTCTTAAAAGGTTTATATATAAAATGTAACGTCATAAAAAGTTTTAAGTGATTACATAATCAGATTCCAAAAATGAAGTACTTGTAATTAGCGTATATTACATTTTAAAATGTTTATAATCATATAATCACACATATTTTTCGCACAATGGCAGTAAATTATTCATGATTTATTGTTTCTGTAAGTTTGGACCAAAGTATGTAAAACTTGGAAGACTTTAGGTGTGTAATGTCACTGTTTTCAAGCTTTTTTTATTCTTGTTTGTTCATGTAATGCAGGGATTCACAAACGTTTTTGTCAGCCAAACCCCTTAAAATATAATATTTGCTTGAAATATTGCTGAGGAAGTTAATATTTAAATAATTTAACATATTTGCATGTTTACAGTTAAGTGTTTGAATTGCTTTTTATTTTACATTTTGATTTAATAAATTATTAGGTTTTTATCAACTCACTAATGTACTGTATAATGCCTTTTATGATGTTGATATCAGAAATGGAATATATTTTCTTTCTTTTATGTTTAACTTTTTTTTAAACAAGTTTAATAAAAAAGTAATCCAAAAGTAATCTAAAAAGTAGTCAGAATACATTACCTAAATTGAGTAACCTTGATTCTGTTACTAACTACTGTTCTCATTAAGTAATCTGTAATCAGTAATGGATTACAATTTGTAAGAAATCCACTCAGTTCTGGATATAACAAACATATAAACAGTGCACATGTATGCCGAATAATTTTTTATGATTTAATGTTAATTAATTCTGACCAGTTTTTAATCGTATCTCAGGCTTATTTATAGATATAGCTCTACATTGTGCATAAAATGTATCTTTAATCTTTTTCCTGGTTACTAGTGGGATTTTTGTTACACAATAAACTGTATCTGCTATTTAATTCCATATAAACTGTAAAAACTATACGTTGTTCTATATATAATACACACCCACACACATACACAGTTTATACACTTTAAAGTAGGTTTATAAGTATTTACGTAATTTTTATAGACAGTTTGAATCAGAAATATTTAAAAACCTAATGCACTTTTTGTACTTTTTTGCAAAGAAGTGTCTCTTTGTATCCCTTTAATATGTGTTATAAAGAAATAACACAAATTAATTGACTTTACACTTTAAGTTTTTAATACACTCCTACATTTTTCAACTAAGAAGAACATGTGCCCCTTAGAAAAGACATAAGCCTCAATAATGCTTTTTTTGTGAAGCATAAGTTTGCTCAAACATTCCTCCTCTTCACATCCTAGCATTTCTCTTTCAGTCTCTCCCAGATGTCTTTTGTCTCTGCCCTTAATTCCTTTCCTTATGCGCTCTATCGTCACGTTCATCAGCATAATGGCATGTCAGATAGCGTTTGAAATCTGTTTTTCTGGGACACAACAGTCCGTGAAGCCGCGGGTAGCGTGGGTGGGCCCGGCCTCGATCCTATCTTTCTCTCCCAGTGTCACGAAACGCCCACTTCAGCATCACCATGTAGGCATGTTTTCTTAATGACAAAATGTAAACTGTTAATAGCCGAGTTGTTTATGCTTTATGAATGTGTTTCAGGAGAACTGATATGGGGCACAGACGAGACTCTGGTTCAGCTCGAAAAAGTGCTGGATATCTACAGAAACGGACATTACCTCAAGAATAACACACAGGCATTCAAAACAGGTGAGTGACCTGGACAGATACCAAAAAACAACTTGACCTTTGACATCACTGAACACGTTTAATCACAGCTCAGACTCTCATTCAGATGCAGGAAAATTAGGCTGACTTTTAAGATCCCTAACTTGGCAGCATCACATATGTGACCCTGGAGCACAAAACCAGTCATAAGTAGCATTGGTATATTTGTAGCCAACAATAGCCAACAATACATTGCAAGGGTCAAAATTATCTATTTTTCTTTTATGCCAAAAATCATTAGGATTATAAGTAAAGATGATGTTCCATGAACATAATTTGTACATTTCCTACTGTAAATATATCAAAACCTAATTTTTGATTAGTAATATGCATTGCTAAGAACTTTATTTGGACAACTCTAAAGGCGATTTTCTCAATATTTAGATTTTTTTGCACCCTTAGGTTATTGGCCAAGTATTGGCCAATCCTAACAAACCATTCATCAACGGAACGCTTATTTAAAAAAAACATTACCCTTATGATCAAAAATGTTCTTCACAGATTAAGCAATCCCAGAATGCACTGCACTAAGCTATTTTTTTAAGTCCAAGATGGCAGACAACATTGAGAGAAATGTTTACTATACAGTAAATAGATTTCAATTAATAGTGAACAGTTTTCATTGAATTTCATTGAGTTTGAATTGAATTTTCTTTTTTTTTTTAGCTTAGCTACCACCAAAATCATCACTTAAAGGAGAACTCCGGTGTGATATTGACCTAAAGTGTATTGAATCATGATACCGAGTGTGAACGTACCTTGCATATCTCATCTCGTCTTGTCCACTGCAGTCCGAAATCTGGGGTCAGTCAGCCGATGCTCACAACAGGTTGTCAATGGGAGTCAATAGGGCATCGAAGAAGCCATGTAAATAAATCACTGTTTTACGCCATTTACGAGGCACAAAGTAGCTCCACACTTCATTGGTAGACTTCCAAGGGCCCTGACATTTAAAACGAGACATTGAGAACTCAGAAAAAGCACCGGTAGTTTATTTACAAGAAGATTTATACAGACAGTACCTGGAAGACAAAATCCGGTCGCCGCCATCTTAAATGTAGTCACGATAAGTCGAGTGTCGAGCACGAAGGAAACTACAACCTGATACGTTGATAACCTGATAAATTCATTGGTGCTCGACACTCGATTTATCGTGACTAAGTTCAAGATGGCGGCGACCGGATTTTGTCTTCCAGGTACTGTCTGTATAAATCTTCTTGTAAATAAACTACCGGTGCTTTTTCTGAGTTCTCAATGTCTCGTTTTAAATGTCAGGGCCCTTGGAAGTCTACCAATGAAGTGTGGAGCTACTTTGTGCCTCGTAAATGGCGTAAAACAGTGATTTATTTACATGGCTTCTTCGATGCCCTATGGACTCCCATTGACAACCTGTTGTGAGCATTGGCTGACTGACCCCAGATTTCGGACAGCTGGACACAAACCGAGATGAGATATGCAAGGTACGTTCACACTCGGTATCATGATTCAATACACTTTAGGTCAAAATCACACCGGAGTTCTCCTTTAATCTAAATTATAACTTAAGGCGAGACGCTGCAGGTGAATAGGGTAAAAAAAATGAACTAATAGTTATCACCTTACTTACCCAGTTGATTGATTACATTGACAATTGCAAACATTTTTTGTATTACACGTTTTCTGAAATGTTAGGTTTAAATATGCAAATGAGCCATTATTTAATGAAATATGCGCTAATTTGCATACATTTCTAGTACAAAAATCTGAACACTGGATGGAGTCAGTTTCAAAATTCTTGTTTAATTTTTTTGACATATTAGAGTCAAAAGTTTTTACAGAGGGGATTTTGGGTATCTCATTTCGTCAGGCCATAATTCAGAAAAAACGGACAGGAAACACTGTATTTTTTACAATCGGTTGGGGAATAAAATGTATAAAATCAAGCAAATTATATATGAACAAATCCATCTGTAAAAACCTTCAGGATATAGACAAGAATAAAAATGTGAAGTTTGGTGTGTGTAAGTGTCACTGAAGTGGAGATTTATGGCTCAGTGTAGGAGAAAAAACTCAGAAAACTCAGAAAGCAGCCTTTAAAAATATGCATTTTAATTGAAATCTATTGACACAAATAGATAAAATACTATAAAAGAAACACTTAACAGTGTATTTTGGATGTTTTCTTTCCACTAGTCTGAAAAAATACTTTATGAAAAACCAAAAAGCCCAAAATCTCAAACTTGATAGGTACATGAAAAAACAGTGTTCATTTTAAAACATTTTTCTGAAAACAAGACTAAATATCTAAGTAATACTGCTTTTCATATAAATGTGTCTTGATTTAAGAATGTTTACATATTTGTACTTGAAAACAAGATAAACAAAGTAATTTTTCACAGTGATATGACCAATACTAATTTTCTTCACACAAAACTCAAAGAACTGGACAAAAAGAAAACCCTCCATTTTATGGTGTTTGTGTGCTCGTCTTGTAAATACAGTCAAATGACTAGACAGCAGTCGAATCCTGGCAGTGAATGGGTTTCCACAAATCTCGCTGGTATTAAACAGTTGTTCAGCGAGTTCGGCATGGAGAGAGAAGGAGATTTTGTGTGTGCATGTAAGGACAAATGAGAGGAGATTTAGAAGATTAGAGTTTATATAACTGGTGAGCAGAGGGGCTGCTCACAGGCCTGACGGACAAAACAGCCATCTCAGCACGAGAAACACTTCAGCCACTTCTCTACTTGCTCCACCCCTGTTTTACCATTTTGTCTCTATTCTCTTTTTCTTTTTGTGCTATCTCTCCTGCTCTTCTCTATGCTTCATTGGCAGTCTAAAGCAGACAAACTTGTTGACTGATGAGAGGGTTAAGCATGTAAGAGCCATCTTCTCCAGAGCCATTTAACTCTTTCTTCTCTCATTGGCTGTATCAGCTGTCTTTGCTGTCTTTAGACTGTAAATTTAATTTAAGAGTTTTGTAATGCTTTAAGAAAAATACTGCTTTATTCCATCATTTCTTTGCAGAATAGGGTCCTTTTTGACAAAAAAACAGTCAATACCTTTTTATGTGAATGGTGAACATTCAGTATTAGACTTGGTATGAATCGTTTTGTAATGTAAAGCAAATCTTTTAGGTCCCACAAATTATTAGTTTGTTTTTTTGAAGCATTTTTGTGTATTTGAACCTTTTCCAACAATGATTGTATGATTTTGATATCCATCTTTTCACACTGAGGACAACTAAAGGACTCATATGCAACTATTACAGAAGGTTCAAACACTCACTGATGCTTCAGAAGGAAAAACGATGCATTAAGAGTTGGGGGTGAAAACTTTTGGAATTTGAAGATCAGGGTAAATTTACTTATTTTGTCTCCTGGGAAACATGGGAAGTATCTTCTGTAGCTTCTGAAGGGCCAAAGGTTTACATAATTTAATACTGTGTTGTTGCCTGTGTTTTTTTGTTGAGTAATAGTTGTTCATGAGTCCCTTGTTTGTCCTGAACAGTTAAACTGCCTGCTGTTCTTCAGAAAACTCTTACAGGTCCCACAAATTCTTTGGTTTGTCAGCATTTTTGTGTATTTTAACCTTTTCCAACAATGACTGTATGATTTATGATTTTGAGATCCATCTTTTCACACCGAGGACATCTAAGGGACTCATATGCAACTATTACAGAAGGTTCAAACGCTCACTGATGTGTCAGAAGGAAAAACAATGCATTAAGAGCTGGGGGTGAAAACTTTTGAAATTTGAAGATAATGGTCAATGTACTTTTTTGTCTTCTGGGAAACATGTAAGTATCCCATAAAAAATAAAATATTTAGGCAAAACAAGAAAAATGTACACATGTACACAACATTCTGTTCAAAAGTTTTCGACCCTCCCCCCCAGCTCTTAATGCATAGTTTTTCCTTCTTGAGCATTGTTTGCACCTTCTGTAATAAATTCATATGAATCCCTCAGTTGTCCTGGATCTGAAAAAAAGTAATGGCTGCTGAAAATGTAAAAATAAATTGCATTTTAAAATATCTTACAATTATTTTAAATTCACATTAAATTTCACATTATTATACAGCCTTGGTGAGCAGAAAAAACTTCTTGGAAACATTAAAAAAATTGTATAGATTTGGACATATCTTACTTGCCATGATTAAACTGTATTGTATATACATTTTGCATTACATCAGCCATTCTTCGCTCTAGATATTGGTTTTGGCATCAGCCATTAAATAACTGGCATTGGTTGACCACTAATATTTAATACTTTATGTCATTTCTCACATGTGCATGAGAACAGGCCTTCAAAATCTCTAATCTAGTCCAGTGTGCAGTATCTTGACTGGTCACTTTCCTAGTGTTGTAGGTATTCATGTAAAGCAGGGTCTTCTGGCAGCACTGTGAGTTTGCATGGATACAGACAGGGCTTCCCTGTGGAATTCACTCCTGCCCAACACACATTAAAAGCCCAGCATGCCTCTGGCTCACCACATCACCTTCTCTCTCATTTCTCCTGCGTCCTACAGGAACATTCAAAGAAAGCAAGAGCTCCATAAAGCATTAATTAGGGCAATAAAGAGTCTAATAGTTGCTCTTATTTACTAGCTTCTAGCTGCACTTATTTGCCACGTGCGGCTCTCGCTCTTCTCGGTCCCACTGCGCTCTCTCTCATCAGAAAGAGCTCATCGAGGGCAGCTTGCCCAGCGACCTTCATTCTGAGCTGAAGAGAAATAGTGAATCACGTCAGTAAAGCCCATCCAGCCATGTCCCTGAAGAGCGAGAGAGGGAAAATGAGACTCAGAGATTCCGACATTTACAGCCTAGTATTCAAGACATTTGTAGTACACAGTTAACTTGAGTCTTTCAAAGGCTGTTCCCCTTCAATCAGACCCATTGTCACAGTCCTGCGAATTGAGGCTTTCAGTTTACGTTACAACAACAGCATAGACACTTTCCAGAACCATCTACAAACCTCATAGCAATGCAGCAGTGCTTATATCGACAGGTCTTCGATTGATATATCCTGTCCGCAAAGTGGACTACCCTGGGATCGTTTTTCGTAAAAGCGTACAAATACATGACCACACTGTCAGCATTTTTGCCAGAGGCATGTGGTCCATGACAATGTATCCATCGCCATTCCACTTCTAAACTGCACACTGTAAAAGCCGCATGTGGATTGCGAAAACGCAGGCTGGCTGTATTTCAGCGCGGCTGACCGGCAGTTGGCATGTAATCAAAGACGTCCTTCAACAGTCTTTAACGATCATATTAACGGTGCATTAGCATGAAAAAGAGGAACGTCATACAAGGTACTGTCAACAACTCAGTTTGATGATAGTAGATGAGTATGCGATGCAGTTTTGCTTGCTGGGTCTTGTCACAATGTGCTGCGTTCAGATACTTTAAAGGTGAACTATTATGCTCCTTTTTACAAGTTGTAATATGGTCTCAGTTGTCCCCAAAATGTGCCTGTGAAGTTTCAGATCAAAATACCCCGCAGATCATTTATTATATCATTTTGAAAACGCCTATTTTGAGTGAAAGCAGAAACACGCTGTTTAAGTGCATGTGAGTTGATGCTTCCTGCCTTTTCCAGAATAGAGCTGTGCCTTTACAGCTTGTTCCTCAGATACTCTGCCTTTTGGTTTTGATTATCATGTCTTGATTATCAAAGCCACAGTAGTTGAAACTTCTGATACATGGTTTTCTGAACGCACACATTCAAAGCACGTGAACAGAAAGTGGCTGTCACACAGCATGTGGGTACTAAACTAAGTTCTCTTTCATGTCTTATTGTGCTTAAACTATCAAATACACACACGTTTATGTTAAAAACACACGAGTTACAAAAACAACCGGTTATGTCTGTGAAAGTAAACAGCTGGGAAAGAAATCACGTTTATATTAGATGTGTGTGGCAGATACGACAACGTTTTAGTGGCACGTTAAAATAAATAAATAAATCAGAAATTACGAGATTAAAGTTTTAATATTTTGAGAAATATTTCTAGAATAAAGTCAAAACTGTGAGAATAAAGTCTAAATGTTTCAAAAAATAAATTCATTATTTGTAGCGCACCCAATAATCACAATGAATTTGTACTTTGTTGCTTTTTATATAACACAGCTCAGCTTTCAAATTCTGTAAATTTTATCACAAATCTCTCGCAGAAAGTGGCTGTCACATGGCATGTGAGTACTAAACTAAGTTCTCTTTCATGTCTTACTGCACTTAAACTGTCAAATACACACACGTTTATGCTAAAAAAAATACTAGTTACAAAAACAGTCGGTTAATATTTCGAGAATAAAGTCAAAATTATGAGAATAAATAAATTCAAGATAAAGAAATAAATTCATTTGTAGCGCACCCAGTAGTCACAATAATTTTGTACTTTTTATGTAATAAAATTCTGTCAATTTCATCACGACATACAAATTATAAATGTGTTTTTTCTTCTTTATTTAAAGTTTATAGTAAGTGAGGAAACATCAAAGGCATGAAAAGACAGTATAGCCTTATTTAATAAAACAAATGTCTCATTATTGTAATCGGAAAGATGATTGACTTACATGCCTCTTAAACTGAAGCGAATATAGCAATCTGTCACGCCACATTAAAGAGCATAAAAACACATTATTGTAAGACATATTGTTTGTATTTCGCTATAAAAAATGACAGAATTTGTAGAGTAAGCTAAAACTTTGTAATATCTCTGGGTGCTTCCAATCCGGGCCATTTGGGGGGCCCAATAGGCTAGAATATACTCTCAAAATATTAAACTTTAATCTCGTAATTGATACGATTAATTCTCATAATTGTGGCTTTATTCTCAAAATATTTCGACTTTATTCTCGAACACATTTTGACTTTATTCTTGTAATTTCAACTTTATTTTAGGAATATTTTGACTATTCTTGCAATATTTCAACTTTATTCTCATCATTTTGACTTTATTTTTGAAATTTCAATCTCGTAATCTTAGATTTTTTTTTTTTTAAGATGCCACTAAATGCTGTCATAGGCAGCAGCATAATATACAGTAAAAAAAAATCAATAAATTCACTAAATAGCGTTCTGTGCTCATCTGTGCAGCCAAAGACACAACAGTTAGCATGCTTTCCTCAAACTTTTGCCATGGCGTTAGAACTGGTACATCGTTGACGCTTGCGAAAACAAAAGGGCAGCACTGTGGGTGGAAATGTTTAGATTAAGGGGCGGTAATATTATAATAAGATCCTTTGCTATGTTACAGAGAGCGAAATCTGACGCGCTAGTTTTCTCATAGGCTTGCAGAGAAAGGCTAACCAAAACAAAGTTACTGGGTTTTTCATAATATGTCTACTTTAAATACAAGTAAATCGTCAAAGTCAAGTCACTTTTATGCAACACATATTATAAAGATGGTAAAAATAGCAAAATCAATTATGGAAAATCAGTTATGGAAACAATTCAGACACTGAAAGACAACAGTGTCATTATTTCCCTCAAGTCAGTTCAGTGTTGGTTCAGTGCTCAGAAATGTAACTACGGTTAGTGACTTTTTATCAAAGTTTGCCTTTCAGCAAATCAGTTAAGCGCGAATGGCATATCCTGTTATGAATATTTGTTTTGCTGAATAATGTACCTTTTCCACACGCACTTTTCGGATTGTTCCTACATGCCCGTTTTTATCAAATCGAGCTGCTCGCAGCTGTTGAATTCATACGGGCTGCTACATATATTCTTTCTCTCGTCTGAGAGAGAACAGCTGCCTCTTTTCAGTAATGTAATGTCATACGTTCAGTATTACAAACGCGATGTTGTGTTAATGTGAATCACGTCTTGTAATGTTGACTTGATACAACATGACCGAGATGAGAAACAGACAGCTGCGCTTTTTATGACAAAAAAACACACATTAAAGATCTGGCCATCATAGCTGCTGTGAGGAGAAAGTTGGCAGCGTTACAGAGGTCTGTTCCTCACACATCTCTTCTCATTAGTTATTTTGACGTCTCAGAATACACTGAACTCTGCCGTCCACTTTAGTTAAATATCGTACTGTTTAATAACCAGACTTGACACTGTAATGGCCAATCGATTAGGATGTGTCTCTTTTAACCCCACCTATAATGAAATCTCACTTGTGACAAGTTCTGCTTTATATTATGGTATATGTGCTTATTGGTTATGATTGTGACAGTATTTTTATGTTTGGTTTGGAAAGACAAATTACTGGTTAGGATATGCTGGTAGGAACTATGGAGGTATTAGTATTTTGCAACTATTTTTTACAATTCCTATTATTTGTAATGGTTATTCTCATTCGATTATCTTTACTGCAATACATGATTTTCTTTTTTTACTTAAATTGTTTTATTGAAATTGTGTGTGTGCATATATATATATATATATATATATATATATATATATATATATATATATAAGATCCATTATTTTACACTGAGGACAACTGAGGGACTCATATGCAACTATTACAGGAAGTTCAAATGTTAACTGATGCTTCAGAAGGAAACACGATGCATTAAGAGCCAGGGGGTGAAAACTTTTTGAATTTGAAGATCAGGGTAAATTTAACTTATTTTGTCCTCTGGGAAACATGTAAGTATCTTCTGAAGTGCAGTACTAAAAGAAAAAAATATGATATTTAGGCAAAATAAGAAAAATGTACACATCTTCATTCTGTTCAAAAGTGTTCTGTTCAAATTGTTTTCCTTTCCGAAGCATCAGTGAGCGTTTGAACCTTCTGTAATAGTTGCATATGACAAAATCATGATCTCAAAATCATACAGTCATTGCTGGAAAGTGTTCAAATACAGAAAAATGCTGAAAAACCAAAGAATTTGTGGGACCTGAAGGATTTTTCTGAAGAACAGCAGGCAGTTTAACTGTTCAGGACAAACAAGGGACTCATGAACAACTATCACTAAACAAAAAAACACAGCTGTGGATCATTCAGGTAACAAGACAGTATTAAGAATCGAGGGGATGTAAACTTTTGAACAGGGTCATTTTTATAAATTCAGCTATTATTTTCTAAGCTATTAGTGGACTGTATGTAAACGTCTTCTATGTGAAATATCTTATTCAGGTCAGTACTAAATAAAAAATAACATGCATATATATATTTAATTTTGTGCATCAGCGTAATGAGAATTTGGTGTTTTTTTTCCCCTGAATTGTTATCTGGGTTTCAAAGCAGGATTGGTTTCTTTAGGTCAGTGATGTACTGCATTGTTGAAGAGCTGACAGCGCAGTGATAAGTGACAGAACAAGAGAAATGGGGCAAATGAATGTGTGGGTGGGACCGATGGGTGGGACATTGTTAGTTTAGTTTTCCTTTGGTCATCACTCCTCACATCGCCCTCTATTTATCTGCCTTTCTCTCTTTGTATCTGCTCTCGCTTTTCTCATGGCCTCCCTCTGATTGTGGCTAGCATGATGGAGGCATTTATTGTGGCCGGGGTCACGTTGAGTGGTGTTTAAAGTGTGTGTGTGAGTGAGTGAGTTACTGAGGAAGCAAAAGATAAAGGCAGAATCAGAAGACACATGTCAAACTCTGACTAACAACAGCCTGAAGACTCCACTCATCAAAGAACAAGACAGCCCCCTGTGTTCACACAATGACTGAGTTTGTTTCGCTGTGTATTAACCTCCTACACACGGACACACTATGCTTTTCTTGGATAGTTGTTATGCATTTGATTTATGAAGCAGCTTGTGTCAGTGCTGTCATGGGGCTGTCAGTTTGGCCAGAAAGCATTGACCATGAAAGATTTATTTTGAAGTGATATTCAGAACAGTGGAAATAAAATCAAATAAAATCTGATAGGTATTTCTTATAAATAACAAATATTTATAACTATAGTGTTTTCTTCAGTCTTTATTAGAATAACATCTTTTCTTGGATCTCATGCTTCTTTCTTTCTTTTGACAGAGTATAAACGTGTGTCAGATGCCTCGATTGCAGCGGAAAACTACCGCTGCTGGCCGTCCTATCAGCATGACGGATGCCTACTGTCAGTCTTCAGCGCAGATGAAGCTATTGACGTA
This sequence comes from Garra rufa, assembly GCF_049309525.1. Taxonomy (NCBI): domain Eukaryota; kingdom Metazoa; phylum Chordata; class Actinopteri; order Cypriniformes; family Cyprinidae; genus Garra; species Garra rufa. The sequence continues at coordinate 38,973,839 of NC_133362.1, read as the reverse complement.
TGTGAGAGCCATGCCCAATGCCGAGCCTTTGTCATGACCAATCAGAGCACATGGACAGGTAATGTTGGACAGTGTCACTCTGTTTCAATATGTGTAGGACAGCTTAGTACATTATACTATCTAGTCATGAGGAAATTTAGGCCAAGTATTTTTTCTGATTTCATTGACATTTAGATTTGTTTAGATTTGACTTAGAAATAAGGAATGAAGCAAAGCTGTTCATCCTAAAGAGGCTGTAATGCAATAGTGCTAGCAATACAAAGTTTCAAACCTTTCAAACATTTGGAGGCGGGGTCTACGCAGTAGAAATTCATCTGGAAAAAGTGGTACATTTGGTGGTTCATTAGGAGCCCACGTCTGCGCAGTAGTGATTCATTTGGAGACTGAGTCTGCACAGTAGTGATTCATTTTAACCAGAGTCTGCATAGTAGTGATTCATTTGGAGCCCAAGTCTGTACAGTGGTGAATTATTTGGAGCCCAAGTCTGTACAGTGGTGAATTATTTGGAGCCCAAGTCTGTGCAGTGGTGATTTATTTGGAGGCTTAGTCTGCGCAATAATGATTAATTTGGAGCCTAAGTCTGTGTAGTAGTGATTCATTTGGAGCCAGGGTCTGCGCAGTAGTGATTCATTTGGAGGTCAAGTCTGCGCAGTAGTGATTCATTTGGAGCTCACATCTGTGCAGTAGTGATTCATTTGGAGCTCACATCTGTGTAGTAGTGATTCATTTGGAGCCAGGGTCTGCGCAGTAGTGATTCATTTGGAGGTCAAGTCTGCGCAGTAGTGATTCATTTGGAGCTCAAATCTGTGCAGTAGTGATTCATTTGGAGCTCACATCTGTGTAGTAGTGATTCATTTGGAGCCAAAGTCTGAGCAGTAGTGATTCATTTGGAGCTCACATCTGTGCAGTAGTGATTCATTTGGAGCCAGGGTCTGCGCAGTAGTGATTCATTTGGAGGTCAAGTCTGCGCAGTAGTGATTCATTTGGAGCTCAAATCTGTGCAGTAGTGATTCATTTGGAGCCAGGGTCTGCGCAGTAGTGATTCATTTGGAGGTCAAGTCTGCGCAGTAGTGATTCATTTGGAGGTCAAGTCTGCGCAGTAGTGATTCATTTGGAGCTCAAATCTGTGCAGTAGTGATTTTTTTAAAGTCAGAGTCTGCGCAAAAGTGATTAATTTGGAGGTCAAGTCTGCGCAGTAGTGATTCATTTGGAGCTCACATCTGTGCAGTAGTGATTCATTTGGAGCCAGGGTCTGCGCAGTAGTGATTCATTTGGAGGTCAAGTCTGCGCAGTAGTGATTCATTTGAAGCTCACATCTGTGCAGTAGTGATTCATTTGGAGCCAGGGTCTGCGCAGTAGTGATTCATTTGGAGGTCAAGTCTGCGCAGTAGTGATTCATTTGGAGCTCAAATCTGTGCAGTAGTGATTAATTTGGAGCCAGGGTCTGCGCAGTAGTGATTCATTTGGAGGTCAAGTCTGCGCAGTAGTGATTCATTTGGAGCTCAAATCTGTGCAGTAGTGATTTTTTTAAAGTCAGAGTCTGCGCAAAAGTGATTCATTTGGAGGTCAAGTCTGCGCAGTAGTGATTCTTTTGGTGCCTGCATCTGTGAAGTAGTGATTCATTTGAAGCCCAAGTATTCACAGTAGTGATTTATTTAAAGCCTGATTCTGTACAGTAGTGATTATTTTGGAGATCAAGTCTGCACAGTAGTTATTCATTTGGAGCCAGAGTCTGTGCAGTAGTGATTAGTTTAAAGCCCAAAGCAGCGTAGTACTGATTCATTTAGAGCTTGAGTCTGCACAGTAGTGATTCATTTGGAGCCCATTTCTGCGCAGTAGGGATTAATCAGGAGCCTGAGTCTGCGCAGTTATGTTTCACTTGAAGCCAGAGTCTGCACAGTAGTGATTAATTTGGAACCCGAGTCTGCGTAGTAATGATTCATCTGGAGTCAGAGTCTGCGCAGAAATGATTCATCTGGATCCAACGTTTGTGCAGAAGTGATTCATTTGAAGCAAAGTCTGTGTAGAAGCGATTCATTTTAAGCTGAGTCTGCGCAGTAGTGATTCATTGGAGCCAGAGTCTGCGCAGTAGTGATTTATCTGGATCCAAAGTTTGTGATTCATTTGAAGCTGAGTCTGCGCACTAGTGATTCATTTGGAGCCTGAATCTGCGCAGTAGAGATTATTAACTGAAGATGCAGTATTAAGTCCTGCTCAAACTCCTGCAGATCCAACCACAAGCTCACAAACATGGCACCACATCCCATTTGTATAGCGTCAAATAACAAAGAAAAACAAAGTTATTAGAAAAAGTGAACATTTGAACATCAGCGTGATAAGAATTACCTAAAACATTGGAAACTATCTTATTTGAAGTCTAATTGGATTTTTTTTTTTTTACATAGAGAGGATGGGGTTTATGACCTATACAGCAGCCAGCCACTAGATGCCATTCAAAATATTTTGGCTTCACTTTTCCGGACTTGTGAGACACACTTGTTTAGCGCACACTACACTACTAGGCTTCTGGTGAACAATTAATCTGGGTGCGTTTCCAAAAAGCATTGTTACCCAATTATGGTCGTAAATTCCATTGAACTCTGTTGTTAATGACTGTAGTTGCTTTTTAGAAACGCGCCCCTGGACAGTTATAACAGACAGTTAGTCCAGAGAAAAAAAAAAATCTCGGAAATACTCAGAAATACATCACGATACTAAAGTAAAGCCGGTCACAACCTCTGGTTTACGTTGACCCTAATTGTTAATATGTTACCATGTGTAGACTTGCTAACATCAAACTATAAAATGCAATTGTGAATCGATTTGGCACTATTCAGTGCCACAGACAGCTGTCTGTGTAGACAGTAGTCAGCAAGGCAACTTACTAGCTTTTGGAACAGAGCCACTGCAGTGTGTCATAGTGTTAATGTAAATGCTTGTGGATGTACATCCTTTGGTAAATGATAAATGTCGTCCTGAAGAGTGCTCTAACTGCCGTGACTGTCCACTCCTCACACCCCAACTCTCATTCCTGTCTCTTCTCTCAGCACCACACACAACAACTGCATGTAGACCAGTAGTTCTCAACTGGTGGCTCACAAACCCTAATTTGAGCCAAAGATCTGTTCTTAAAGTCCAGTGGAAGATTTTATGGCTTAGAGGTTACTCTTTCAAAGCTCAAGACATGTCAGCAAGATGTTTAATCTAAAATTTAATGGTGTACATACATAGCACTCTCATATTTGTCTTTCTGCCATTTCCTGTTTCTCACATCCTGTTCGTCCCATTTGTCCTGTCTTCCGTCTACTGTTTTGTAGCAGGAAATGTCCATTCTTTCTCACAGCCTGTTTTACTCTGCTTGCTTTCTGCAGGTCATCAGCTTGTGCTCTTCAAAACCGGTGCGGCCAGCATGACCGTGGCTCCAGGTAAACTCGCGTACATACGACTGGGAGCAGCTGGGAGCTGAGATAAGACAGCGCCATACAGCGGTCATTGGTATCTTCAGATCGTCTCCCTCTGAAGACACTCACGTGCTGTCTTTCCTGAGGGCATGTTGCTCAGGATTCTAGAGGACGGTCAAAAGAGAAAGCACCTTTCAGGAAGTTCGAGACTTGCTCAGGCGGAGGTCAGCTGTCAACTATGTGCAATACTGCCTCTCTGAACCTGGGATTGGACTGTGAATGTGTTTGTGTACCTGGCAGAGATGCAGAGAGGCTGTTTGTGCTTGTCACGGCAACATGTGTGTGTTTAATGAGATCTCCTGTCAATATCTCTTTCTTTCTTTCTCTCAATCTGTCATTGATTCTCTTTCTGTCTCTGCCCACACAGAATCCTCCTTTATTTGCTCTGATATTCAGCACTTTTTCAGCATGTGAAACAGGGTCTACTTGTTGAGCTTTTAAAAGCGTTTGCTTTGATTTTTGAAATCTTTTCAAATACTTGTTCATGTAAAACAAATTCTTCTGACTATTGATTCCAAATGTCCACTTAGACTGGTCTAAACAAGTAATTTATTGGTTTACTGGATGAAAGCGTATCTTCCAAATTATGAAATCATTTTTAAATGTTGACGTTTGCTAAAAGACACAAACAGATCAGCAACAAATCTGGAAATTTCTTTTCCTTTTTTTGGTCTTGTCTTTAAAGCTTTTCATGTTTTGTTTTGATTTTTTGTTATTGTTTTCAATGGCAGAATGTAATGACACATTTGAGATGTTATTTGTGGTACTTCATTGTTAGATGGTGGTGGATAGTTGTTAGTCAGCCAATCCCCTTGTGGTGTGATAAAGTTTCCCAAGGAAATGTCATGTCAGTCTATTACTTGACAGGTGAAGGAGTTCAAGAGATTTCTGCTTTCAGCGAAAGCACTGAGATGTACATGTACATGTTTTCTTATCATTGTGTTGTATATGAGAGTGATATTTTTATATGGAAATATAAAAGTCATGAGACTTAAAACTGTGTTTTGGTCATTTTTGTGTGGTATTACCAGTTTCAGGGTTGGAAAGAGTAATAAAATAGGACATTTTGGGCTTAGAAATGTAGTAACATTATCCATCCTATTCTTCAATGTGGAAGTAAGCCTATGGGTGAGACTTCCAGTCTTTTGTCACTATAGGGAACTAAAGGGTTTGCACTGCAAACCAGTGTGTTCATAATTAAGATAAAATGTTAAATTAATATGTTAAGGCACACCTATTTGCAGTATCAAGCAGCAAAACGAGCTGTTTCCCACAGCTAAAAATAGCTGGAAGTGGATGAGACCGGAAGGCTGACCCACAAAATGTACAAATGTACAAACTGGGGCGCTCTTACAGAAAAATAAGGTGGATAAATAAACAGTAAACATACTTTGTCAGGTATGAAATATGGCTCAAATTGATGCAGTATTTGCATCTCTACGCTACCTTTCAAAAGTCTGTAAGATTTTAGTTATTTTAGATTCTGAATGGCTGATGAATGTTATGCTGCGGAATTATTTTCAGGGAGCCGCACTGCAAAAGTAGTTCCAGGCAGTTCTTGACCGCATCACATGTCCATATCACTTCTCCAAATGGTTTAAGTTATTTCAAAAGTTCTTTACAGCCTGCAACAGCAAAAGAACCAAAACCCACAAAACGATACTGACCAAGCAAGTAAACAATAGGATAAAAACGTCATATTATTTCCATGATTTTGCCACAAAATTACATTTCGGAAAGCACATACAGTACTCTCTTTCTCCCACTCTCTCTCACACATACAGTACTATGGACTGGGACACTCACACCCTCACAGAAATGTGTTGTCAGCGCTGCTCTGGCGATTTTTATCAGTACAGTAGTTTAACAACTTAAAAGCTACATGACATTTTTCACAAGCTAGCTGATAAAAGAAGACGCACTTACAATTTCGGTATTAGTAGAAATGCTACTGCTGAAAACTTTTGGGAGATGCACTGTCTCACAGAGATAATTTACACACTTAATCTCTCTCTCTCTCTCTCTTTCTCTCTCTCCCTCTGTCTCTCTCTCTCAAATAATGTCATTATTAACTGCTATCAACGGCTCAAACCTCCATTACTAGGTCTAAAATGACATTTTGGAATTAACAACCGAGGTGTGAGATGCTATGTAAGAAAATTAATCCTACACACAAGAGTGTTTTACAAAAACTTGACGATTGTCTTGAAAAACAACATCTGAACAATATTTAAGGTGTGGTAACCATAGTCTAAGAAAAATAATTGATGCTGGTGCATTGAATTTTTAGAAAATAATGCACACCCGAGGTGGTGATGTGGTTCCAGGGGGTAAAATACACTTTTTTTTGGCTTGGTTCTCCAGGTAAAGTTTAAATTCCAGGGACTAAATATCATGTTATTGGGGTCACATTAACCCGTGGGCATGAAAAACAACAACAGTGTAAAAGTAGTCCGCAGGAAAAACGTGGACTTGGCAACACTGACCGTAGTATAAGGGGAATAATTGACTCCGGTCTGTTGAATTATTCGAAAATTCAAATAATTCAGCTGCCAGTCGTCAATTATTCCTTACTAATACCACTGCGCTGTTGAAAGTTTGAATCTCATTGGCTGGCGAACGTTCTAAGGTATCACTTCGGCAAATGATTTCAGTTATTTCAAAAGTCCTTTACAGCCTACAAAAGCAAAAGAACCAAAACACACAACGATACCAAGCAATGAATATAGTAAACAATAGGATAAAAACTGGAAATACTGATGACTTTATCAGTAAAATAGTCTAGCAACTTAAAAACTACATGTAAATTCTCACTAATAATAGTGCTGTTCTTGAAGATGATGAAGAGATGCTGCTGCCGAACACTGTGACGCACAGGTAATTTACACACACTTAAAGGAGAAAAAAACAAACAGATAATGTACTCACCCCATTGCCATTCAAGATGTTCATGCCTTTCTTTCTCTTTAGTCGTAAAGAAATCAGGAATTCAGGAATTATTTCCATATAGTGGACTTCAATGGTGCCCGCGATCCCAGCCGAGGAATAAGGGTCTTATCTAGCGAAACGATCTGTCATTTTCTAAAAAAAATAAAAATGTATATACATACAGTACATAAACCCTTATTCCTCAGCTGGGATTGTTTAGAGCCTTTTGAAGCTCCACTGAAACTGCATTTTGGAAGTTCAAACTCGTGGGCACCATTGAAGTCCACTATATGGAGATAATTCCTGAAATGTTTTCCTCAGAGAACATAATTTCTTTACGACTTAAGAAAGAAATGCATGAACATCTTGGATAACAACGGGGTGAGTAGATTATCTGTAAATTTTTGTTCAGAAAGTGAACTAGTCCTTTAATCTCTCTCTCATTTGTCTGTCTAATAAAATTATTAACCGCATTAGTCTGCTATCAATGGCTCAAGCCTCCATTACTAGGTCTAAAATGACTTTTTGGAATTAGCAAAAGAGGCGTTGAATGAGATGCTTAAGAAATTAAGGACAAAAACCTGATGAATATGTTTAAATACAACACCTAACCGATATTTGAGGTGTGGTAACCATAAGCAGAAATCTTAAATGTAAAAAGTAGAAATCTTTTATGTAAGGAATAATTGACGATGGGCCGTTGAATTATTAGAAAATAATGCACACCGTGACACCTCTGGTGTGCATTATTTTTGAATAATTCAACGGACCATGGAGTCAATTTTCTTTTCTTCTGAGTGTTTTATTTATAAAATAATTCTGGAAAACAATGACCACAAAATATTAAGCAGCCAAACCTTTTCCACTTAGATAATAATAAGAAATATTTCTTATATGAAATCAGTAGATGAAAATTCATATCATAAAGTTCATTCAAATTCAATATTTTGTTTTTAAAATCTTTAAAAAGAAAAGTGGTAAACTACTTTCAAAACAAACTTGTAAATGCCTGTCAGATGGTTTCTTCCTGTCTAAGTGGTCGGTTCTTGACCAAAATAAGCTTCAAAGTGGACTAGACTTCATACCATAAGTCAAAAGCCTGTTTACAGGAAACCGATCCTCAGCACAGCCAGATAAGAAAAGCAGAAGTCTTTAACCCTTAATAAATTTTGTGCATATGTGAGACAAACAGGTGCTTGCTGTTTTGTTGTTTGTTGATATGGACAAACACCTGCACAGAGCTTGTGGACTTCCTGTTCCAGTTTCCTGCGAGGATCCCGAGACCAAAATCAAATAAACATCCGTTAACAGAGTAATTTGTTAACCCGAATCACCTGCTCCATCCAGCGGAGCGAGAACAGCAGCCTAACATTCCCAACGGTCCTCAGCAGGTACAGAATCAGGGCTAGTTCACCTCCTGACACACAGCTGCTCTCCATATGCCACCGGCCAAATCCTCTTTTCACGGGAGCTCATTTCTACATCGTGACTGATAGAGAAAGATGGAACCACAAAGACTTGAAAACCCAGGCCGGATCAGATCTTTAGAAAGGGGGTGTGTGGGGACTCGACGCTTAAGTGTGTGTTAATGTGTATGTGTCAGACTGAGAGATAAGGAGAGAAAGTGAGACTGAGAGAGAGAGACGCATCTGTCTTCTATTGGCCTGAGGGATTATGGCTTTTCCTGAGGCACGGCTCCAGGCTGTGAGAGAGACGGGGCGAAATAAGGGCTTAGAGATGAAGAAAGGGTGAAAGGGATTGCGGGTTAGCTGCAGCCCCGCTAATGAGAGACAGACCCCATGTTAAAAAGTCACCTCAGTACTGTGACGCATAGTGGTTTTCTGAAATGAGAAGAAAACGTCCACCTTTCTGCGTTTGGGTTGTTCAAGTGTTTCATTGTTCCCGAGGGTGAGGGCGATTTTTATTTGTGAACTATCCCTTTAAATCCACATGTCCCAGTGCTGCTATCATTCATTATATCATGCCAACTAAAGTGACTCATTAGAGTGGAAGGAATTTCTACCAATATAAAGAAGCAATGGAAGAAATTCACTATGTGGAGTGAACGCCAGCTGGCATATTAGCAAAACCTTAGGCAGGATTAGTTATACTGAATTTTACATGGATGTCTCTCTTCTGTCGAACACAATAGCATTTATTTTTTCATACTGTGGAAAGTCAATAGCTACCATCAACTCTTTGGTTACCAGCATTTAACATAATAAAGAAACTCATACAGGTTTGGAACAACTTGAGGGTGAGTAAATGATGACAGGAATTTCATTTTTGGGTGAACCGTCCCTCATATCATGTTTTATTATTGTATTTTTCCACTTATTTTCTCGTTTTGCACCAGTAACAGTCATAATTAAGTTTTTATGACCATTTTCCACCCTTTTCGCTGACCTTCTGAACTAAACAGACCGTTTTGCTATTTTGCCATTAAGGTCTTTATGTAAATGCCTTATTCGTGTGTCCAAGAAATAAAAGCCCTTATGAGGCATGGGTAAATGAATGTGAAAACCATAAAAGTATACAATTAAAAGTAGACAATTTTTGCACTGTATTACTTCAGAGTCTTGTGTGCAACATCTTTTCAAGGTGCATTCAGTAGTTAAGATTAGCATTGCTGTTTTTTATGTACTTTAAAGCAAGTGTTTTACTTGAAATATCAGTTTCAAGATTATTATGATTGTACACTTGCTTATGGTGAATGGCTTCTGTTTCTTTCTCCAATTAATTCCGTTACCTTTTAAACAAAAAGAAGAAACTAGGACATCACTACTCAATATTTTCTCCATCACCAAATCTTTCCACCTTGTGTTTGCCACAGACACACACACACACGCGTGCGCGTGTGTGTTATTTTTCTACGTCCATTGTTATTTTTTAGAAGTTCAAGTGCATAGCTTTGAAACCCCTATTGTAATTGTTAGAACTGATCGTGCAGACCAAACCATAAAACCATAAGAGACTTGAAAAATTGGAGGGATGGTAGTACTCACACCACCTGCAACGTCACCAAGCCTTGCCCCAAACGGTCCAATGGGGGTGCTACAGCAAACAAAATATGAAAACACTCATAACTCCATCAGTCGCAGACTCAAGTGTCTAATGTCGTAGGAATCCTTGGCTCACTAAAACCTACTTTTGCAAACTAGTCCTAGGTTTTTCACCCAATCAGAACCAAACAAGTGCGGAAAGATTCTTTGATGAGCGAATATTAATAATTATGAAGAAAAAATATATATATTTCGACTCACCGTTGCAAAGAGATGTCAAAATGTTCGAAAGGGGCAGGGCCACTTTTAGAAAAATGCCTATACTTCCTGAACGGAATGAGATATCTTTGCCAAACTCAAAACACTTTGTAAGAGCTCAATCTGAGGTCACAGGACAAAAATAGTGGAGCTTGGACACTTGGTGACGCTATAAGAGGGTAAAAAACATAAAAATGGCTATACGCAATCAGGTATAGCCAAGCAGGTCTTGGTCCAAAGTTCCACAAGTGTTTATAAGGACATTTATGTATTTCAAAAATTATGGCCAATGAAGTTTGAGCACCTATTAGACATGGTTAACGGAGGCTCATCGAAACAAAACTAGGTGGGCCTGTTCGACTTTGTTCTGAGAGAAATTTTAAAGAATATATGCCGATATCACGTTTTCAAGGTCTTAAACGATAGTACATTGTGCGTTTTTTCGCACATACACGGGATATTCACGTCAGATGATAGAACTCCTCATTCTGGACAACTCTGCCTCTAGATCCACTTCTGTCAATTAAACCTTTTGTTAAAGGATTAAAAAGATGTAAAAACCTACTTTTGTGAGCTAGGTTTTTCACTAAATCTGGAAAAAAACACTCTCTAGGTCAATAATTATCAAAAAAATATTTAAAATTTACCCATTGGGAAGCTATAGCAGGGTTGTTTGGAAAAAGGGGCCTGTCCAGATATACTCAAAAGCCTATAAAACCAAAATAAACACTCAAAACTTCACAAAACCTGGTGAGCACATGCCACAAGTAATTCTAAATGAGATCAGACCACAGCTGCCGTTATAAAAGTCATAAACGTTAAAAAAAAACATATTTCTATGGTAAAATGCCTGCATTTGCCAAAATTTTTTTTTTAAATCATTGATTTAGGTGGGTGCAGGCTAACTAAATAATATGTAATGTCTCTTTCCATATGTGCTTAACTGCCTTAAAGCGCTTGAACCCCGGTAATCGCTGCTTGCAGCTGTATTATATTATAGTTTTTGTCAATATTTGGATTTAGATTTTTTTTATATAGTTCTGTTCACATTTGAATTTTAGTTTAAGTTTTATCTTTTATCTAAATTTTATGTAATTACTTTGTTGTGTATTTTTGTTGTTTTATATTTTTTAATATGCTTGTATAGTTTTTTAAGTTTTAGTGTATTTAGTTTTTGTTATTTTGTTATCAGTTCAACTAAGCTTTATTTTTTTATGTTTTTATGGTTTTAGTCTTAGTTAACAACAATACCCTTACAAAAACCATGGTTAATTTTCGTAAGGGTAACCCTGAGTACAGTACACTTTTATTTCAAAACTTAAAAAAAAAGTGATTTTGCAAGACACGACCCCTGTAAAGAAACATGAAATAATGCTCTTAAGTTTAACAGCAGGTTTGTGGTGCAGCTTTGAGTTTTTGTCTCGTCATGTGCGTTCAGAGGTTTGGCTTAGCAGAGTCGGAGCAAAGCAGGTCAGCGTGATGGAGCAGGAATGCGGGAGGAATGCAGACACAGTGGTCATCACAGCATGAAAGAAACGCGGGGGGATGAGAGAGAAACAGAGAGGGAGGGAAAATAATACAACGATAAAGGTCTTTTAGGAGGCACAGACAGTGAGCTTCTGTTGACTGGACATACATGAGAGACGGCCAGACGGGAAGAGCTCCAAACGACAAAATGGACACACACACACACACACATAGCTTTGCCATTTTATCCAGTTGTACCCGTGTCTAAAAGGGAACTGGCTGATGCAGGCAGCAATACAAGTGAAAGTGAAGTGGAGGACAGTGTATTAAATCTGTCACTCACACACACTGCCTGCTGAGGTTGTCCAGAGGTCATATGGCTGCCTACCAGACCTCATGACTCTCAGCAAAGAGAGAGAGAGAGAGAGAGAGAGAGAGAGAAGAAAGAGAGTTTGTCATTCCATATGTAAAAAAGTTCCCCTTCGGGAACGTCGAGCTGCGTCACTCCGCTTTGGGAACGCCTCCAGCGTGCCCACGCTCTGAATCACGTGTGAAATCAGTCCAATAGAGAGTTACGTATGACGTCACGGACGGGGTGACGTCAGGAGCCAGGAAGCTATAAAGCACATGCGGTGAATGCAGCCGGCAGCTTCTGTCTTTCAGTCGCGCTCTGTGTGAATTGTTTGTCTGTTAACACTGTTTTTGAGGCCAGTTTGCTTCACTTTTATTTGAGTGTTAACATAGATAGAGATGGGCGATAGCAAGCGTTTTAAAGACCTCGGCACTCCCCAGCAAGCCTTTAAGAACAACATCTTCCTTGCTGGGGAAGGGCTACTCGGCAGCAGGTCAGGCCACAGCCTGCCTTCACACCATGGCAGTGCTGCAGGCATACCAGGCTGACCTGTTGAAAGAGTTTGATGAGGGCGAGGACGGGGCGGCGGTCGATGTCAGCGAGCTGCGTCGTACCGCCGACCTTGCTCTGCGAGCCACCAAGGAGACCGCCCGTGCCATTGGGCGGTCTATGGCAGCCATGGTGGTCGCAGAGAGACACCTCTGGTTGACCCTGTCGGATATGAGAGACCACGACAGGGCCGTCCTGCTTGATGCCCCGCTTGTGCAGTCTGGCCTGTTCGGCGACGCGGTTCCCTCCGTCGTCGACAGGTTTCAGCAGGCTCGTCAACAAGCGGCGGCATTCCAGAGGTTTCTTCCTCGCCGCTCGAGCTCTGGGGCTGCTGGACGGGAGCAGCCCCGCCCGAGTGCCCGCTCCTCGTACCGAGAGGAACAAAAGCGGAGCGTTGCTACGCGGACTCCTCCTCGACATCAGGGGTCCCGTAGGCGCTCTAAGTCGGGGGCTTCTAAGCCTAAGGACGACCTGAGGGCCGTCCTTCAGGCGAAGAGGTCCTCGGCAAAGAAGCCCTGACGCCAGTGGCTCTGGGCTTCAGAGGGCAGGCCCCCCTGGGCTAGTAACATCTCCCCAGTGCCCTCTGGAGATCCGTTTGCTAACCCTGCCACCTCAGGTGCTTCAGGGCGCAGCGGTCTCCCGCGGTTTGTCCCCCCTGCATCCGCCCGTTCGCGTAGCGGGACAGGGGGACTCGCAAGCTCTAGTACCACCAGAGGTCAGCCTCGAGAGGCTGATTCCCTTAGTAAAGCATTTGGCAGCATGGCAACTTCTGCCAAACGTGTCTCAATGGGTCCTGCAAACAGTAAAAAGAGGTTACAAAATTCAGTTCGGCGCTCGGCCGCCGCCCTTTCAGGGGATCACCACTACGGTCGTGGCCCCTCAGCAGGCTCTGGTGTTGGAACAAGAAGTAGAAACCCTTCTGAGGAAGGAGGCCATCGAGGTGGTCCCTCCTCATCTTACAGAGAGCGGCTTTTACAGCCGCTACTTCATAGTTCCAAAGAAGGATGGAGGGTTACGTCCTATTCTAGATCTCAGGCTGCTCAATCACGCAGTGCTGAGACTCAAATTCAAGATGCTTACTATAAAGCAAGTCATCTCTCAAATCAGGTCCGAGGACTGGTTTGTCACGATAGACCTCAAGGACGCTTATTTCCATATCTCCATCCTTCCACAACACAGGAAGTTCCTCAGGTTCGCTTTTGGGGGCAAAGCTTACCAATACAGAGTTCTTCCTTTCGGTCTAGCACTCTCACCCCGGACTTTCACCAAGTGTGTAGATGCTGCGCTGGCTCCTCTGCGACTCCAGGGCATCCGCATATTAAACTACATAGACGACTGGCTCATACTAGCGAAGTCGAGAGAACTGGCGGTTCGACATCGAGATGTCGTTCTCGCCCATATGAAGTCTCTGGGGTTAAGACTGAACGCCAAGAAAAGTGTTCTTTCTCCAGTTCAGAGAACCACTTATCTCGGTGTAGTCTGGGATTCAACCACGATGCGGGCACAAATGTCTCCCGCTCGGGTAAAGTCAATCCTCCATGCAGTCATGAGAGTCAAAGAAGGCCGATCACTCACTGTAAAGCAGTTTCAAGTACTGCTCGGTCTCATGGCAGCTGCGTCCAACGTGATCCCTTTTGGCCTGCTGCATATGAGACCATTACAGTGGTGGCTCAGAACCAAAGGGTTCTCCCCGAGGGGCAACCCATTCCGTTTGATCAAGGTCACGCGGCGCTGCCTTCGTGCCCTGAACATTTGGAAGAAAGTTTGGTTTCTGTCCCAAGGCCCGGTGCTGGGAACTCCTTGTCGTCGTGTAACACTAACGACAGATGCTTCGCTCACCGGGTGGGGAGCGGTCATGAGTGGCCACTCAGCCCAAGGTCTGTGGAGCGAGCACCATCTCAATTGGCACATCAATTGCCTGGAAATGCGTGCTGTGTTTTTAGCTCTAAAACACTTCCTACCAGACCTCACAGGGCACCACGTGTTAGTTCGCACCGACAACACATCAGTGGTCGCCTACATCAATCATCAGGGAGGTCTGCGTTCGCGCCCCTTGAACAAGCTGGCGCGCCAGATCCTCCTGTGGTCCCAAGGGAAGCTCCTCTCACTCAGAGCAGTTTATATCCCTGGACATCTCAATGTGGGAGCAGACGTCCTGTCGAGACAGGGGCTGAGGCCCGGGGAATGGAGACTCCACCCAGACGTGGTGGAAGTCCTCTGGAAGAAGTTTGGGAAAGCCCAAGTGGATCTTTTTGCGAGCCAGGAGACAACACATTGTCCCCTTTGGTTCTCTCTGTGTCATCCAGCTCCCCTGGGTCTGGATGCTATGGTACAGGCGTGGCCGAGGCTTCGCCTGTACGCATTTCCCCCGATCGCTCTGCTCCCGGGAGTTCTGGAAAGAGTGCGCCAGGACGGGATTCGCCTCCTGCTGGTGGCCCCGTTCTGGCCGGGTCGAGCCTGGTTCTCAGACCTGAGGTCTCTCCTAGACGGCCCGCCATGGGAAATCCCAGTCAGGAGAGATCTCCTCTCACAGGCAGGAGGGGCAATTCTGCACCCTCGCCCAGAGTTGTGGAAACTGTGGGCGTGGCCCCTGAGGGGGCACGACTCCTAGATTCCGGTCTCTCGACTGAGGTCGTTGAGACCATCCTTCAATCCAGAGCTCCCTCTACGAGAAAGACGTACACCAGGAAGTGGAATATGTTTGTCGCCTGGTGCAGGCAGCACCAAATCGAACCAGTTCACTGCCCGTTGGCTTCAGTGCTGGACTTCTTGCAAGCCCGCCTCTCGGCTGGCAATGCTCATTCTACTTTGAAGGGCTACGTGGCGGCCATAGATGCCTTCCACGCTCCCTTCGGTACTACTTCCCTTGGAAGACTTCCCCTGGTGTCACGATTTCTCCGTGGTGCACTGAGGCTGAGGCCCCCGTTGCGCTCACGTGTCCCTACGTGGGACCTGGCCGTGGTACTTGAGGCTCTTTGCAACCCTCCGTTTGAGCCTATGGAAGCAATTTCGGACAGGTTGTTGTCCTTTAAGACTGCCTTTCTGCTGGCGATCTCCTCTCTCAAGAGAGTGGGTGATCTACAGGCCCTTTCAGTGGCCCCCTCCTTTATCGACTTTGCCCCTGGAATGGTCAAAGCGTTTCTGCACCCTAAGCCGGGCTACTTACCCAAGGTGCCGTCAGCAGTGCCACGGCCCGTAGTGCTTCAGGCCTTCTGTCCTCCCCCATACACGGAGCCGGAACAGCAGAAGCTTAACTGTATGTGTCCAGTGCGAGCACTGGACACATATGTCCACAGAGCTGCCCTGTGGAGGAAGACGGACCAATTATTTGTGTGTTTTGGTCCTCGCAATAGAGGTCTTCCAGCTTCTAAGCTGACTCTAAGTCGGTGGATTACGGATGCCATCTCAACTGCTTACAAGTCCTCTGGTCTTCCCTCTCCTTTGGAAGCCAAGGCGCACTCGACCCGCAAAGTTGCGGCGTCCAAAGCATTCATGTCAGGGGTCCCCCTGCAAGATATCTGTAACGCTGCGGGATGGTCCACGCCGCTTACATTTGCCAGGTTCTACGAACTGGATCTCCCCTATACTCCGGGCTCTATGGCCCTCCTCTCTGACGCTCCCTCTACGAGCAGAGCTGTCTAATTGTGTTTTACTCCAGCAGACTCCTCATGCTTGATAGCAACAACTACACTGGGCTACTTTCGCCCTTCCCAACGGGGGCTGGAGATATCATCTTAGGCTACTTTCGCCTTTTAAATACGGGCTACTTTCGCCCTCTACCCCGGGCTACTTTCGCCCTTTTCGCCACGGGCTACTTTCGTCCGTTGGCAAGTGAGACCCTCGTTTCACTCGGGCCACTTTGGCCCTTCAGACAAGCTGACACTATCTGCTCCGGGCTACTTCCGCCCATATATTCAGGTGGGCTAAGGCCCCCTCTTCTACCAGGGGCTACTGTCACCCCCTTTTAACACGGGCTACTGTCGCCCTCTACCTCGGGCTACTTCCGCCCTATTTCCAGCACGGCTGAGGCCGCAGTGTCATGCTTGGCAGCATTTATACTCTGGGCTACTTTCGCCCCTTACTCTGGGCTACTTTCGCCCTTTTCCACGGGCTACTTTCGCCCGCTTGCGAGTGAGGCTGAGGCCCTCGCATCACTCGGGCTACTTCCGCCCTGCTGATATCCTTTCACGGCTGAGGCCGCTTTATGCTTGAGAGCAACTATACTCAGGGCTACTTTCGCCCCTTTTTTTGACGGGAGAGGC
This sequence comes from Garra rufa, assembly GCF_049309525.1. Classification (NCBI taxonomy): domain Eukaryota; kingdom Metazoa; phylum Chordata; class Actinopteri; order Cypriniformes; family Cyprinidae; genus Garra; species Garra rufa. Next base: position 38,957,560 of record NC_133362.1, on the reverse strand, counting down.
TGAGGCCTTCGCTCCATTCGGGCTACTTTCGCCCTTCTTCTAAGACGGCTAGGGCCGCACATTACTCAGGGCTACTTTCGCCCTTCTTTCATGGGCTACTTTCGCCCTTCTCTCTCCACCCGCTCCACACAGAGCAGGGCTTGGAATTCTGGCGGCGTGGGCATATCGTTCCCAAAGCGGAGTGACGCAGCTCGACGTTCCCGAAGGGGAACGCCTCGGGTTTCGTATGAAACCCTAGTTCCTCTAGGGAACGAGACGCTGCGTCGCTTACCACAATTCTGGCATCCCTGCAGCGCTCCTGGTGGCAGAAGCTGCCGGCTGCATTCACCGCATGTGCTTTATAGCTTCCTGGCTCCTGACGTCACCCCGTCCGTGACGTCATACGTAACTCTCTATTGGACTGATTTCACACGTGATTCAGAGCGTGGGCACGCTGGAGGCGTTCCCAAAGCGGAGTGACGCAGCGTCTCGTTCCCTAGAGGAACTAGGGTTTCATACGAAACCCGAGGCGTTTCTTTACATCTCAATTATGGAGCAAATAGAGACAATTACTCAAACGTGCACAAAAAAAAAAAGTTTGTGCATAGGACCTACATAAGACAAGTAGTGTGGAGAGTAGATGATTGTTGTCAAGCAGGTTTCCTGAACACTCTTACCATTGGTCAGACTAACAAAGAGTCTTGCCCCAAATTCACAGCACTAGTTGAGTAAATATTGCTATTGTGTTGAGCTGGATGGATGTGATGCAATCTGGGAAAACCCATTGGATGTAGTGCATTTTTAGGAAATTCAAAAAATAGGTTCAGTGTCAATTTTGTTGGTCAAAATTGGGTTTTCATTAAATGATTACTCTATAACATCTTGACTATCATCTCTGAAAAAATGTTGGCAAAATTCGAGAGTGAATAGAAAATTGTGATAGATAGTTAATAGTCATTAGAAAAATAGTGATTTATTGCAGCAAGCAAAAATGACGTTTTTCTCTTAGGTTAACCCTGTTGAAAAAACCAGCATGTGCTGGTTAGGTAGGTTTTGATGCTGGGATGCTGGCAGGGGCGGACTGGCCATCGGGAGGACCGGGACAATTCCGGTGGCCTGGCAGCCAATTTGGCCCGCTGCCATTTTTTTAATTTATATTTTATTTTCATATATATTGTTGTTGTTGTTTCTGTTGCCTGCCGAATGTACTAAATTGATTATTTCCAAATTCGCCATTCAATAATAATACTCTAATAAATCGTAATCCGGCCAAAAAAATAAAAAAAATAAAAAATAACACGGTTACTACTATACTTTTACCATAGGCTTAATTAAACCATGGTTAATTTTCCTAAGGACAAAACATGACCCATGATAATGAAAAAAAAAATTCAGTATTAGGATTTTACTAAAGATATATTCAAGATGTAGCTATTATTGTAGGCCAACAGTTTTGACATTTAGGCAAGATAAAACAATAGCTAATGGTCCTAATGTAATACTTACATTTTTATAAAAAGGTAAATGGAAGTTCAAGAGATAATCTTTAATTATTTTGCGTGGCACCAGCCAGTGGATTATACTTTTTTATTGTCCATGGTTTCAGAATTTGTTGTGGGTTTTTGCGATGGCCTGGATGAGTTTGAGATTTCCCGGCCTGAAATTTTGTCCCAGTCCGCCCCTGGATGCTGGTCATTTGCTGGTTTATGCTGGTCCTTACCTGGTCATGTTGCTGGTCAAGGACCAGCATAAACCAGCATAAATCAGCTAAGGATCAGCATAAACCAGCAAAGGACCAGCTTAAACCACTATACCAGCATCAGAACCTACCTAAAGAGCATATGCTGACTTTTTCAACAGGTAAGAACGCGATGTGGCTGTGCTTTCTCTGAACACCACAAAAACAGTTAACCTATCAAAATAAATCATGTAGCATATTTAATAAAGCTGTATCAATGCACATTCCCCGCCAGTCCTGTGTAAACTACGGCACGCAAAGTTTAATTTATTCATTTTTTTTTATATTGTGAGATGGCAGAGCGCAAAAACGCAGTCTGAGGTACCGTAGCTGCTCACTTAAACAATCTTACTCGTTTCGATCTGCTCAGTCTTGATGATGTCAGTGCCATAAACAACATTATAACAGACGATTTCACATCCAGAGATAAAGGATCGGATGATGAAGTTACTAAAGAAGAGGAGTCAGATGACAGTCTGGTATATGCAAAGGTGCGTGAACAGTTACGCTGCGCTCCCTTTTCTAAATGTAAACTGCAAGGTACACTATTCGTGCTATCTAAACATATAAGGGGTGATCAAAAGTTCAGAGACTATGCCCATGATAAACAACGGAAAACAGACATTAGTCTCTTTTTGTAATGATGCAGTATAGCGCAAAGTTGAAAGTAAACCCGTCTCACTTTTTTCTCAAAATTCCATTTCTGAAAATCATAGCTATCAGCCAACTTAAGATAGCCATAACTTTTGTTACATTCAAGCTATGGACAAAATAAAAACAGTTTTGGAAAGACCTTTATGATAAAAGGTAAAAAATGTGTTGGGTTTTCCTAGATCGTTTGGGAGTCTCCTCCATCAAAATCGTATTCTGGAGGCCTAAATAGCATTTTGGGGAGATCACTTTAACCTACTGACTAAAAAACAATCAACGGCAACAGTGTAAAACACGGTAAAACTGTGGACTTGGCAACACTTTTGGATTCTAAAACAAACATAGTTTATTAATTAAATGGTTTACTTAAAGTTGTTTTTATTAGAGGGACAGTTTCTCACCCTCATGTCATTTCAAATCCATAAGACTTTAATTTATTTCTGAAACACAACTTGAGATATTTCAAATAAACATGTTTGAGCTTTTACCATGTATGTTGATAAATTGTTTTTAAATGAATAAAAGCCTAAATTAAATCTGTTCATCATATAAAGTGAGCATGTCTCCTCAAAAGACATGGATTAAACAGCTCAAATCATATTTTGACTGAAGGTCCAAATTGGTTTCAATGCAGCTTTAAAGGGCTACATGATCCTAGCCGAAAAGTATGGGTCTTATTTAGATAAATTGACAAGTAAATATCTGAGTTAATTTTTCAAATAAGTAACACTAGTTACTTTTCCCCCCATTTATTGATTAAAAGCTCTCCTGTCCCCATGTTGAGAGAAACTGTAAGATGTTAGTTTAGTTCTACAATAAATGTGAACATGCATTAATTCATCTCACTCACTAGAAAAACAGATACAGTATTCCTCAAAATGAACAAAAACTGTTAAATTCAACGCAAACCTGCAATGATTAAATATGGTAAATAATACAAATATCCTTCATGTATTTAATTTTTATTAACCAAAGTCTTTGCTTCCGACCTTCGATGATTCAATTTATGCATACTAATAAGCAAAAATTACTCAAGATAATCTAGCATTTGTTTTCTTTTTTTTTTTATTGCTGAAGAGTTGACATTTTTTCTTCTGCGGTCTACTGTACAGACGTGAATTTACTTTTCTCTAAGCCTGAGGCTTTTGGTGTAAAAAGGCTTTTACATTTGCCAAAAATAGAACTTTTTATGTTAAAAACAAACAAGCAAGCCCTGCCCAGATTTAAAAAGTAACGCAAAAGTGATGTAACGCATTACTTTCCATAAAAAGTAACTAAGTAACGCAATTAATTACTTTTTTAGGGAGTAACTCAATATTGTAAAGCATTACTTTTAAAAGTAACTTTCCCCAACACTGGCTCTGCGATGCGTAATCACATTGGAAAGGTTATGCGCGGTTAGTTCTTCGTCTGTGTACTTAGGTTAAAAAAGGTATAGGGTAGAGCGAAAAACTTCATCTCATTTTCTCCTCCAACTTCAAAATCGTTTGACATCATTGTTTTACCTTTTTTTGTAAAGGCCACTTGACTTTCTTTGCATTTACTTTCGTTGTGCGTGACCATTCCAACGTGACTACTTAATGCATGAAGTCAAGCTAGTGCAAGACAAGCTTTTTTTTTAGGAAATGACCAATCATTTCTGTAAATAAGACCCTTATTTCTCAACTGGGATCAAATATGAATGATCATTTGCTAGATAAGGCTCTAATTTCTCGGCTGGGATCGTTTGGAGCCCTTTAAAGCTGCATTGAAACTGCAATTTGGACCCGTTGACCACCATTGAAGTCCACTATATGGAGGAAAATCCTGGAGTGCTTTCCTCGTGAACCTTAATTTCTTTTTGACTGAAGAAAGAAAGACATAAATATCTTGGATGACATGGGGGTGCGTAAATTATCATGACGTTTATCTAGAAGTGATGCTTTAATTCTCATTTAAAAGACCCCAGTAATCTCACATGTGTCTTCTCAGAGTTTCAGATTAAGAGTTTAACAATGTCTCAAACTACGCTAAGATTTCATACGAAAGTATGCAGTCATTCGAGGAATTTTCATTATGATCTTCTATAATAAAACATTTTACATTAAAATCTTCCAAGAACGAACTATCCGAGCTGTGCTATCCACATTGTTTTAGTATTTCTATACTGTATTGACACATTTGTTGCAATTTTGTTACTATATTTATCTCCCCCAAGGAATTTTGGAAGAAGCATCTGAGACAAAGTTGATACTTCAATGAAACACAACTGAGCCATGAAGGACATTTGTGTATTTGGCAGACGCTTTTATCCAAAGCATTTACAGAGCATTCATATAGTATTTATCAGTATGTGTGTTCCCTGGAAACAAAACCCGTGGCAGTGCCAGTGACCTCTGAGCAATAAAATGTTCCTCTTGGAGAGAGGAAAAGATGAATGCATGTTGAGTGATTTAAAGAAAAGTAAGAAATAGACAGCATTTTAAACTGCTATGGTCATACTCAATGCTGTGCTTAAGCATTTTAATAGCTCGGTTAGGTTTCAAATGCTCTTAATGCAGTATCAGATGTCTCCACTGTAAACGTCTCATAGCTGAACAGTAGCAGATTTCATTAAGTTAAATGAAACTTTGTGGTAAACGAAAACTGATACGTCTAAAATTGAATTGCCCATGAAAATGGAAATAGTTTCAGGAAATACCTTTTTGTTGGCACAAAACAAAAGGAATCCTACAGCACAGAAATCATAAGAAGGAATTCAATGAAGTCACAAGGAAACCATGTTTGAGATTACAAATAAAAGCTTGTTTGTGGAAAACCAGCATGTGTATGTGCTGAGCAATGCTTGAGTCTAATGCATTTTCTTTTGTTTCTCAGGTTTGAGTTTCATTCATTCAATGACATCTGGCTTCCTGTCAGATACTAACGCAGAGGGCTTAGACTCTGATGTGGGTGAGTGCATCTACACAAGGAGCAATCAGGGCATTGTGAGGGTACGGCGGGCACAGCATCACGCTCACTGCCAGTGCATGTGCCACCCAGGTGAAGGTTATCTGAAACTTGTCGAACCTTCAGGTTGAGTGAATGGCAAAATTCACTTATTTCTATAAGGAATTTCATACGAAGGCAAAATAATCCATCTTGCAAATTTCACAACGGGGTCAGTAGGTCATGCAAATTCACTATGCCATGACTTCAGTGAAGCCTATTTTAAATATGCATGAATGTGTGTGCGTTCAGTCTGATTTAGGATGTGAAATAGTGAGTTTTAGCAGTTATGTTTGTTGGCAGTTTGTGTACACAAGCACCCTACAATGATAAAAATCCACTCAGTGGTATTTTTAAAAGTAGAATCTCCTTTTTAATTCAGGTCTTTCTCAGCTTCTTGTCGGTGTGACGGCAAACCGTCAGAGGATGCTCCCACGAAAGTTGATTGACATGAGTGCCTTACCTTAGACCCGCCCTCACCGAGCTGAAACAGTCCCACTCCGATCGCCATTGTGTGACTCAGGTGCAGGGGAAGACAAGAATGTCTCCAAATGAGCGATTGAGGTGTTCTGTTGTTGGATATAATAATGAACATAGCAGTAGTCATTTACTCCCGACATCTGAGCCGCTGAAGATGCAGAGGAGAACGTTACTTTCGTTTTTAAAAGGAAATCGCTGATCTCGATCTACATATGCGTCTATGGTTGTGCAAATTGTTCCTGATGCAGCTTCACACACAGCAGAAGTGGGTAAAAGGGTTTTTATGCATCTTTACAAATGGCCTTTCTTAATAATGTGCTTGGTGGCAAGTTTCGACACTAAACGCGGCTAAATGCAGCTAAATATTATGGCTCATAATCCCACAGCAGAGAGGGGCGAGCAGAGCTCACTTGCATTTAAAGGACCATGCAATAAAATGAGCTGATGTTTTGCAGAGCTGTTTTTTATACTACTATTGAGAATTTTTAACCAAAGTATATAATAGACTTTTCAATAAGACCCTACAGAATCATATGAACTTGTGGAAAATGGGCATCCGATGACCCCTTTAAAGCTATGGTCTACAATTTCAAAGATTGTTCATTATTAATAACCTCGTTTAGATGCTGGTTATGGTTCTACAGTACAATCCTAATAATACGAAGAGAAAAAAGAATGAGAAAAATCCATTCACTCTATTGGGTGTACACCCGCAGAGAAATTGACCAATGTAAGCTGTCCGGCCGGACAGCTTACATTGGTTAACTGCTCTCATCCAATCCCCTGCTCCACTCGCGTCTCCACCCACCGCACCCCACCCCGCCCCCTCCTGCGACATGAAATTTCGCGCGAAATTAGGCAGCATCAACTCAGCAATGGAGAAAAACCAGACAGCAAACAAACAAACAAACAAACAGACAGACAGCAGCAGCAAGCGGCCCCTGCTCGCCCCAACAGTCAAGGTTGGAAGAAAGAGAAAGTCAATTGAGGAAAGAGCAGAGATTAAAAAAAAAAATGTGAAGAACGCCGGACTCAAAGCCAAATCAATATAGGGTCCACCATTGCCCGTTGGTGTCAGCTTCAGAGAAACCTTGGACTTAAAACCGACACTGACATGGCTGACTTTTTGTTGAGCAGGTAAGCATTTATTTATACTTTTATGGTGTGGTGTATTACATAAATAGCTTTTTATCAATCTGACAACATGATCATGCTACCGGTCGGCATTGGAATGTTAACCGTTCAGCATTGCCTATCATGGGTCAAAGTAATTATATTTCTTGAAGTGCTTGACTATTTCAGTATGCCTAACGTTAGCGGTTTTCTGTTCGAGCCGATAGAACATTGCATGTGTTGCTAATCTTGATTTTCAACATCGTAGACTACAGCTTTAAGATTAAAATGTTTAAATTATATTATGCTCTTTTGCACTAGAACATGCTCTCATACTTGGTGGATTGAAAAATGCATTATTTTTCACATAATTTACATTATTACAATAGCTTTCTCCCTGGCACAAATGGCTCGATAAGTTCCGGGTTTGATGAAGGTCTGCCTTCCGAAAAACGAAATGTGTTGTGAATGGTTAGCAGTCCCACTGTATTGCGATTGGCAAACAGCTTAGATGGCGTTTCAGTCCTGCCACGCCCCTTCACAAAGCAGCAAGTTCCGTGTACAACTGATTCTTACATTTTAAATAATGATATTTTTTCTTACAAAAACACATTGGATCGCTAAAGGAGGCTTTTACTGACCCCTCTGGAGCCATGTGAGGCACTTTTTATTATGGATCGACTTGTTTTGACTGATGGAGAGAAACACTTGTCTATGCTGTTCTAAAGCTTGGGAGTGCCAGGATTATTTTTAATATAACTCGTCTGAAAGAAGGAAGTCATATACACCTAGGATGCATGGAGGGTGAGTAAATAATATGCTACAGTAGTGTAGGTCCTATCGTCAGCCTGTGAGATCGCCAATACATGATATTATCATTATTGTGCTAATATATTAAATTATTTACATGCCCGAAACCAGCTCCAGCTAGTGCAGCTATCTACACTGTATGATGAATAAATCTCTTACCACACACTGCACACGTCTACGGCGCGGCTCCGACGGGACCACCAATGATCGCCACTCTAGTCTAGCATGTGTTTTGACTCTAGCATGTGTTTTGACCCTCTATACCACACACATCAACGGCAAGGCTCCAGCACAGCTTCCGGAGCAGTTCGCGGTCACTTTAGTCAATGTTCGCGTTTATACCAGCCGCCCTGTGGCTCATTAAGGCATCCCAGAAGTGGCTGTCCATGCTACATCGCTAAAGTTAGGTGAATCCCCACCTCGTCCCTCCCCACCTGCCAACGATTCAAATTTCCGTAGGCGCGATTTATTTGAATGATATTCCAATGGACCGTGTTGTGACATCAAAGCATGCAGAAAACAAACGCTGTAGTCCAAAGGAGCAGTTCGTTGTAGTTCTTGAAAAGGGATTTAAAAAAAAAAAACTAAATATCTCCCTTTGGAGTGGACTTTGAGATTTGTAACTTTGCAGATGCTTTTTATGCCCAAACATACACACCACACAATAGGACCCCTTTAATATGAAACACAATGCATGCACACTCACATGGTGCAGTCATGTTTATTCAAGGACACGGGACAATTTTTTGTATCTCCTGTCCAAAGTCCTGTCCTCTCTCTTCATGAAAATCTGCCAGCTCAGTGTTTCTCGTCTGTGTTCACTACAGAATTTAAGCCTTCCCATATCCAAGATAAGCTTCTCCAAATACAAATACATCATATAGGTAGATGTTTTAATCTGTTCAAGACGTGAAATCCCTCGGAGAATGCCGTTGAGAGCTGCAGGAGACCTAAGGCTGTTTTCCATTTGTTTTCAACACAGTAACACCCTGACCTTAAATATAAAAAACACACATTTGCATGCTAGCCAACTAAATAGGAGCATACCATAGACTTCATTGTTTTTATATACAATATTAATACTAGAATATACAATTACAAATGCTAGACTAACTCAAGTCCACAACCTAACCCTGAAAACAAGACTTTTTGTAAAGTCTATAATATACTTTGGTTAAAAATTCTCAATAGTAGTGTAAAAAAAACACCCTTTTACCTTGTCAAAATCAGCTCTGCAAAATATCAGCTCATTTTATTGCATGGGCCCTTTAAATGCAAATGAGCTCTGCTTGCCCCGCCCCTCTCTGCTGTGGGATTACCAGCTGTAATGTTTACTTTAGCCGCGTTTAGCTGCATTTAGCCGTGTTTTTTGGCGAAACTTGCCAACAAGCACATTATTAAGAAAGGCCGTTTGCAAAGATGCATAAAAAACCCTTATACTCACTTCTGCTGTGGGTGAAACTGCATCACAAATGATTAACACGAACATAGATGCATATGTAGATCGGAATCGGCGCTTTCCTTTTAAAAACGAAAGTAACATTGTCCTCTGCCTCTTAAGCGGCTCAGATGTCGGGAGTAAATGATGACTGCTATGTTCATTATTATATCCAACAACAGAACACCTCAATCGCTCAATTAGAGTCTTCCTCTTAGAGTCACACAATGGCGATCGTATTCGGACTGTTTCAGCTCGGTGAGGGCGGGTCTAAGGTAAGACGCTCATGTCAATCAACTGTGTTTCATCACAACGACAAGAAGCTGAGAATGACCTGATTTTAAAAAGGGGATATTACTTTTAAAGATTAAAAAAATACCACTGGGTGGATTTTTAGCATTGTAGGGTGGTTGTGTACACAAACTACCAACACACATTAATGTGCAAACAACATGTAAAAGTTAGTTTTGCATCCGATGACTCTTTTAAGGGATAGGATTTTATCAAAAATATCTTAATCTGTGATCCAAAGATGCACAAAGTTCTTACAGGTTTGGAATGGCATGAGGGTAAGTAATTAATGACAGAATTTTTACTTTTGGGTGAACTATCCCTTTAATTAAAATCCCAAAATCCACAAACATTTGTGTAAGGGTTAGTTTTAAGATTAGGGAAATATTTAGACTCCCGACCATGATACAACAACAAACGTAAACCTGGTATTCCATATGTTATGGAGGCCAACTGTCCCCTCAAGGATAGTCATAACAGTAATTTTTGACCTGGTGGGGACTTTTTTTTGTTTTGATTTTGTGCTTTGTATCTAAAAATGCCTGTAGTTTTGTGTGAGGGGTAGGTTTGGGGGTAGGGTTAGTGTAAGGGGACAGAAAATACAAGTTAGTATTGTAGAAAAACCATTCCATCTATGTCCCCACAAAACATGGACACCAGTGTGTGTGTGTGTGTGTGTGTGTGTGTGTGTGTGTGTGTGTGTGTGTGTGTGTGTGTGTGTTTGTGTGTGATCAAATGCTTATCACCCATAACCTTCTCTATCTGTGGTCACAAACATGTGTCACCTGGAGGTTCAGACACCCACAGCACTATGTTCTGTGAATCAGTTTTGACAGTCTTGATATATCAATCTCTCCTGAAACAAGCTGAATTTAGTGATAACACACAGCCCGATCTCTCAGGACACCACCTCTTGACCTCCTTATCTCCTCTGCAGTATATGGGGAATGTCTGTTGTGAGGTCGGAGCTGCTAAAGGTCAAAGGTTGTGAGATGGTGTGGGTGTCTCCGTCAGTCTAATTGACCCCTCTCAGACCTGTGTTTATCTACTTTTACTATCTCGCTCTTAAGAGTGTGAGAGCACAGACCTACAACAAGGTCACTTCCTTTCCAAGCAGCCACTGCTGAGACAGAAAGCGTTTGTATGAAATACGTGCGACCGCCCCTTTGCCACGCTATGTGAATATATTCAGTCATTTTAAGAGGATAATAAATTATTGTCTGATTATAAAAAGCATAGATAAATGCCACACTAAACATCCAGGCTTTTTAATCATTATGTACGGTTTGTTGGCCACTGGATTCACCAGTGATTTTGCGAAATCGATTTTGAAATCTGGTCGATTTTGCAAAATATTTATAATATGATGGCACATTTAGGCCCTACACTCTTAAAAATAAAGGTGCTTTAAAAGGTTCTTCACAGCAATGCCATAAAAAAGCCATTCCACAAAGAACCATTCAGGCAAAGGTTCTTTAAAGAAACATCTCTTCCCTACCTTTTTATAATCTGAGAAACCTTCTTTCACCACAAATAACCTTTTCTTGGTTCTACAGATGTCAAAGGTTCTTTATGAAAGCATTTAGACAAAAAAGGTTCTTCTAGCATCCTGAAGCATTTTTTAAGAGTGTATGTAGACAATAGGCAGCTCACTAGATATTATAAAGAGCCCTAATGAAAAAAAAAAAAATTCTTTAAGATTTATTTTAGTCTTATTTCTTTTCATTGCTATATTTCTCCAGGCTTTTGGCTGAGGAGAAGCCAGTATTCCATCATTACACTGGCTGCAGTTCTAGACGTATTCAGACACTGCCATGCTGATATACACACGCTCATCCATCAGTGCGCCAATTCAGCCAGGTGCTTCGTCCACAAAGTCCCACACATCTTTTGTGTCAGAGACAGGGCCGACTTGGCTGCGGCCTCCGGAACCTCTCAGATGTCAAGCAGACTAGTGTATAATGCACATGCACATGCATGCATATTTTCATATTGTGGAGAAAAAAAAAGAATAACGAATAGCAAAACAAAATCCCACTCCTCACATGTACATGTGCAGGCTTGCTAGAATTTACACAGATGTGGCATAACAAATGTGCCTCTTGGTGTACTGTAGGACAGTTTGTGTTTGTCAAACTAGTAGTTTATGAAAAGTGCCTTTTTTTTTTTTTTGGTCCACAAATTTGTGGAAACAAAGAGTTTAAAAATGCTTTGCTTTTCCCAGAGGTTTGCAAATGAATCCTGCCCTAGATAGGATTTCTCTTTCTCATGACTTAGCATGCAAGCTTTCCCCTCTATGGACTTTGAAAGGGTTCGAGGGGTCTGTGTTTGTATAAGTCGAAGAGACACAAGTGGCCTGAAAGCAGTGCGTTTCATCGTTTGATCATCTTGTTCCGCGTCCTTTCACACGCTGGAACCAGTACAGACTGACCTTTATTTTGGTTCACTGCATGCAGCCATTTTGAAGAAGGAACTGGTTGGAAGAGTCAAAAATCTGCGAACAATTAAAATGTAAATCTGAAATAACAAACTCTGTTTTGCTATATGGTCTATAGTCAAACACCATATCTGCTATATCTAAGGTTGCCAGTTGCCTCAAATTTTAGGGTTTCTTAATTAAATCTAGACAGAATTATGGGATGCTATCTAAATCTACAGTGCCTTGCGAAAGTGTTCAAACCCCCTAATTTTTTTCACGTTTTGTTATGTTTTTAAACTGCTTTAAACTACTTTTTTCCACATCAATCTACACTCCATACACCATAATGACAAAGCAAAAACAGAATTGTTATAACTTTAAATTTATAAAAAAAAAAAAAAACACCTGAAATAAGTAAATTTCAAAAGTACCTAACTCAGTACTTAGCTAAAGCACCTTTACAGCCAAATTTTTTGGGGGTATGACGCAACAAGTTTTGCATTCTCAAGCTCTGTCAGCTTGGATGGGGTGAGATGCACATTTTCAGGTTTCTCCAGAAATGTTTGATTGGGTTCAAGCCCAGGCTCTTGATGGGCCACTCAAGGACATTCACAGAGTTGTCTATAAGCCACTCTTGGTGTGTGCTTAGGTTCATTTTCATGTTGGAAGGTGTACCTTCTGCCCAGTCTGAGATTCTGAATGCTCTGGACTGGGTTTTTGTTAATGCTTTCTCTATATTTAAATGTGTTGAGCTTTCCTTCTACTCTGACGAGTCCTTCAGTCTCTGCTGCTGAAAAACAGACCCACAGCATGAGGCTCCAACCAGCACACTTTACTTTTGGGATGATACTTTGCAGGTGATGAGCAGTACCTGGTTTCCTTCAAACATAATGAAATTGAGGTTCATCAGACCAGAGAATCTTGTTCATCACAATCTGAGGGTCCTTTAGATGCTTTTTTTTTTTGCAAATTCCAGGTGTATTTTCATGTGTCTTCACTGAGGAGAGGATTGAATTTGGCCACACCACCATAAAGCCCAGATCGGTGGAGTGTTGCAGTGATGTTTGTCCTTCTGTAGGTTTCTCCCATCTCCAACTATGATCATGGAGCTCAACTAGAGTGACCATCAGCTTCTTGGTCACCAGCCTAACCAAAGCCCTTGTCTATCAATTGCTCAGTTAGGCCAGCTCTAGGAATTGTTCCTGAGTCCTGATTCTTCCAGACTTCTTCCATTTAGGGTAATAGAGACTACATGCTTCTGTGAACCTTCAATGCAGCAGATTTTCTTTCTGAACTCTTCCCCAAATCTGTGCCTTGATGCAATCCTGTCTCTGAGCTCTACAGGCAGTTCTTTTGACCTCAGGGCTTGGTTTTTGCTCTGATATGCATTTTCAGCCATTAGACCTTTTATTAAGACGCGTGTGCCTTTCCAAATCATACCCATTCAATTGAATTTGCCACAGGTTAAATTCACTTGAAGTGTAGTAACATCTACAAGCAATATGAAGGCTCATGAGCAAAATTTCAACTATTCCAGATAAGGGTATAAATACTTATGCAATGGAATCATTTTTTTCCAACATTTTTTATTTTAAAACCATAGTTGATTGACATGAGAGCCTTACCTTAGACCTGCCCTCACCGAGCTGAAACAGTCCGACTCTGATCGCCATTGTGTGACTCAGGTGCAGACAAGAATGTCTTAGATTAAGCGATTGAGGTGTTCTGTTGTTGGATGTAATAATGACCGTAGAAGTCCTCATTTACTCCCAACATCTGAGCCGCTGAAAATGCAGAGGATAACGCTACCTTCGTTTTTAAAAGGAAAGCGCTAATCCCAATCTACATATGCGTCTATGTTCGTGTGAATCATTCCTAATGCAACTTCACCCACAGCAGAAGTGAGGGGTTTTTATGCATCTTTGCATATGGCCTTCCTTAATAATGTGCTTGCTGGGAAGTTTCACCACTAAATGCAGCTTAACGCGGCTAAACGTGGCTAAAGTAAACATTAAGGCTCACAGAGAGGGGTGGGGCGAGCAGAGTTCATTTGCACTTAAAGGGACCGTGCAATAAAATGAGTTGAGTTTTTGCAGACCTGTTTTTGACAAGGTAAAAGGGTGTTTTTTTTACACTACTATTGAGAATTTTAAACCAAAGTATATTATAGACTTTTCATTAAGACCCTAAAGAACTCATGGAAAATGGACATCCGATGACCCCTTTTAAAGCAGTTTAACATAAGGTAGCAACAACAAAATGTGAAGCAAATGAATACTTTTGCAATTCTTTTTTTTGAATATGAATTAGTTCATATTTAGTCTGTGAATTAAAAAAAAAACATCATTACGAGCAAGTACATTTCCTCCGTTATATTAGACAAGAGCTTAGCAAGGATTCAGTTTAGACAAGCGATCTTTATACACATTCACTACCACAGACATAAACTGTGACTAATGTTTCAGTTTGTTTACAGTGTGCTTGAGTGTCACATGCCACCAATGGTTTACTTAAATCGCAAATTGCAAATGTGGTATTAAGAAAATGAAAGCGTCCCTTATGGTCTTCGGCTGAAATTGGCAACCTCAGCTTCAACAATGTGCATCAAAATCATTTTGTGCCCATTTCAAACATTTCGAGTTGCAAACAAGAAACAAGTGGAGCCTTTGATGCTAATGCTAACCATTCACTAGTCAATAGACCTCTGACATTTGTAAACACTATTTGATGTTCTGACCAAGGAGAAATGTAGGGTTATTCCAATGTTTTTGAGACCTTGGTGCTGCATAATTCCTGGTCTTTGTCAGTCAAAGAGACGCATTCCCCCCTCTCACAAAGCATACACACACATTTAATGGCCTGCCATAACACAATTCATGTATCTAGACTCCCACGGCCCAGTAAATGTTAAACAAACCGAGGAATGTGTACACTTGATGGACAAACTGAAGCAAATTTGATGGATGAATGAAAAAGCATGAGGAAAAAATCTACTCGCCGCAGTGGTGTACATCCTCAAAGCAGTGCTAACATGCTTTATCGCTAATGACCTGAAAATGCTGATACAATCAGGCATCTGCGGCTTACAGCGTCTAAGTGAAATCAAATCAAGATACACTTAGCCATAAATCAAATCCAGCTTAGAAAGGGAGGCTTTCATCAGTGACAACACATGGCTGTAGAATGCAGACGCCATTGACAGCTGAACATCTCACTGCCTGCTTTTATAAAGCTGATGTAACCTATCGTGTTGTTCGTGCTCAACAATAGCGGCCCCCCAAGTGGCGTGGGCCGTTCAACCAGCCCAAGCCTTTCAGTGATGCAGGTCCCATAGTGAGCGTGAAATTCCCCATTACTGCGCCTCTTTCGCTGGCCATAGTCAGGTCTGTCTGCTTCATGACTTCCAGCCCGCTCCTGCGGACAAGATCAACATTGTGCTCTGTGTGGGACTGTCTTTATGGAGTCTCTCAGCTCAGACTCACATGCAGAGAAAGAGATTAAGATGGGCCCACATGCAGAGCAAAGGCTGAGGGGAAATCAACATCACATGATTAGCTGACACCAGGGCCGTAAGAACTATCCTACTTGATTTACTGAAAGGCAGAGCTTGGTAAATACGCTCTAGGGTTGACATTTTCTGCTTGCACAGTGCTGATGCAACCATTTCTGCTTGGTCTTTGTTGTTGTTTCACCAACCTGTTACCATCGTTTCACTTTTTCCTAAAATCAGACTATGAAAATTAGTACTGTCAGAGTACAACTCAATCATTTATTTTAATATTTAATCATCTTAAATTACCAGCAGCCTTTAGCCCTTTAGCCTACCACCTAAATTCTAAATGTTTTTGTGAGTACAGCATGAGATCTTTTATATGGAGTGACGAGTGTAACTAAGCTAACAAAGAATACTCACAACTTTCGCCAACGTTTTCTAGAAGTTATATAAATGTTAGGACAAACGTTCTTATAAGTATGTTTATGGAACCATCTGACCTTATGCGCCAGAGAAACAAGCACACTGCCATCTTTATGGCATTCCATTTGTACTTGGAAGTTGGAACTTCTGAGTTCCCAAATGGAACATCCTTCTAGTTCTGACTCAGAATCTCGGAAAAATAATCTGTTCAGTCATAACAGAAGATAAAGAGTAGTAATATATTGTCTGTTAGCATTATATTTGTCTGTGTCTCATACTCAGTGGTGCACACAATACTATCCAACCTATATTTGTCGTTGTTCTGACTCAGAATCTCTGAAAACTCGTCTGTTTAGTTTTAACAGAAGAGAAAAAAAGTGTTGTTTATTAGCATTATGTTTGACTGTGTCTCAATAAACTTAATGGTGCACACAATGCTATCCAACCTCTATTTGTGGACATGATACTATAACGTTATTTGTGCAAAATACTGCTTTTTATGTGTTTTTAATCGATTGCCGATGCTAACAATCGACACATCCATCTTGGTTTTCTGACTTCTCTAATGGAGCACGGCCCACTTGGCTGTGACGTCATTCTCAGCTCAGTTATTTTACTGTAGGCCTATGTGTATTTGAGTAAAGGTCAAGACTTCCCTGCTGACAAAAACAGCTAAAACCAGACTAGGCTGGTATTAGCTGGTTTAGGCTGGAAGTAGCTGGTTTTAACTGGTCTCCCAGCTCGGCCAGGCTGGCCAGGCTGGTTTTAACTGCTGGTTTCCCAGCCTGGCCAGGCCAAAACCCCTCTAAAACCAGCCTGCTGACCAGCTATGACCAGCTAAAACCAGGCTGGTTGACCTGCTAAAACCAGCCAACCAGCCTAGGTTGGCCTATTATAATGAAACTGGTTTTGCTTTGTTCCTTGGATAATGCCAAAAACATCAATACTATTTATGCCATAATTGGATAAACTTCCTGTCTGCCATTTTGATTAAACCTACTTTTTCGAACTACTCCTAGACTGTTGGTCCAATTTTCACCAAACTTGATTCAGTTAATCTTCAGACCATGCTGACAAAAAAGTTATGGATTTTGTGTCGATATACAAAACAATTTCCGTTAAGCACATCAATGAATTTGCTGGAAAGATTTCAAACTGCATCTGAGGCTATATCTCTGCAAAGCTTTGACATATTGACACCACATTTTGTATGTGCCATTGTCACCTCACACCGACCACGGCACATCAATTTGGTAACAGCGCCACCTATTGGTCAAGAATAATAAACAATTCATTAAACAGTAATTATGACATTTCTAAAAATGCTAATAACTTTTGATTGCCTTAGCCTATTGTGTAATGTAATGATACTGGTGTCAAAATATTCCTTGGCTCATGCCAAAAACATACATACCAATTATGCCGTAGATCGCCAAATGTCATCTCCGCCATTTTGATTTATGTTTAAAACCTACTCTTTTAAACTCCTAACTCTAACCTTCCTCCATAACCGTTCAACCGATTTTCACCAAAAACGAGTCAGATTATCTTCAGACAGTGCGGACAAAAAGTTAGACTGAACAGTTTTTGTATAGCAATACAACAAATTTGAGCCATAATGCCAAAATGACTCTGAGGCTTTATCTCTTCAAAGCTTCAAAGACACCCATTGGTAAAAAGTGATAACCCATTAAATCATATTACTAGTGGTTATTTTTATGATTTTTCACCCATTTTGACTAAAATCATCTTAAAATGGCTTAAATTGCTCATTGCTTCAGTTGCTCTGATGCTTGCTACCGTGCTTGCATAGTGCTTGGCCCTGTTATTGCTGCTTGCAGCTTTATTTTTACTTTTGTGTTACTTTTTGTCACCTGAGCTGGGCTTGTTTTTTATTTTAAATAACAAAAAACCCAAAGTTATATTTTTGGCAACTCTAAAGGCTCTTTAATGGCAAAAGTGAAATAATAAGCCTCAGCCTGAAGGAAGTGCCTCTGCACATCACTCCACAATGGGAAAAGTAATGCATTACTTTACTAGTTACCAGTGTTGAGGAAAGTTACTTTAAAAAGTAATGCATTACAATATTGAGTTACTCCCTAAAAAAGTAACTAATTACGTTACTTAGTTACTTTTTATGTGAAGTAACGTGTTATGTTACTTTTGCGATACTTTTTAAATCTGGGCAGGGCTTACTTGTTTGTTTTTAATAAAAAAAGTTCTATTTTTGGCAAATGTAAAAGCCTTTTCACACCAAAAGCCTCAGGCTTAGAGAAACATCTGTACAGTAGACCGCAGAAGAAAAAAATTCAACTCTTCAGCAATAAAAAAAAAATAGGAAAACAAATGTTAGATTATCTTGAGTAATTTTTGCTTTTTAGTATGGATGAATTGAATCATCGAAGGTCGGCAGTAAAGACATTGGTTAATAAAATGGGATTGAATACATAAAGGATATTTGTATTATTTAACATATTTAATTATTGCAGGTTTCCGTTGAATTTCACTGTTTTTATTCATTTTGAGGAATACTGTATCTGTTTTTTTAGTGAGTGAGATGAATTAATGCATGTTCACATTTATTCTAGAGCTAAAGTAACATCCTACAATTTCTCTCAACATGGGCACAGGAGAGCTTTTAATCAATAAATGGGGGGAGGGGGTAACTGGCGTTACTTATTTGAAAAAGTAGCTCAGATATTTTCTTGTCAATTAAAAAGTAATGCTAGTTGTTTTACTAGTTACTTGGGAAAAGTAATATTATTACGTAACTTACGTTACTTGTAATGCGTTACCCCCCCCCCCAAAAAAAAAAAAAAAAGTAATCTGATTACATAACTTGCAGTACTCCATTACCCCCAACACTGGTAACGTGCATAAACAAACAAACAAAAAACTCCCACATCAGTAAGAAGGGAGCATATAAATCCCCATACAGTAAATCATTATTTTTCCATGTGAATTGAACATGAGTATTGTTTTTGAAATACAGCTTTTTCCAGCTGCGCCTCCCATCGCAGAGGCCCCCTTGTCCGTCCGGCCTCTTGGGAGCTCGAGATGGTGGAACTGCATTTGTGAGTCTGAGTTGAAGGATTGTTTCCCATAGCGGTGAGTGTTGTGCGCTGTGTTTCCGGCTGGTGTGATTGGGCCGGCGCGCAGAGCCCGTGGCATGATGGATGAGGTCCTGAAAGCTCTCGCCCTGCTGCGCGCCGGGGCCAGTTAGCCGCACAACCCTCGCTCTCATGCACACGCGCTCCCCTCGGCAGCTGGGCCCGGTTGTAGCGTTCACCAATGGCCATTATTCACAGAGTTACAGTAACGGCCTCTGTCAGCGCTGCCAGCCTGCTCCCACATCACTATCCACAGGCTCAATTACAAACATTTGTATCCCACCAGCTACGCCAGCTTTTCCATACACGCGCATGTGTGTTTGCGGGGATAATGTTGCGTGGAAGGCATGCCACATCACTTGACTTGTTGTCTGGACCAGTGTGATTCCAAAGCAAGCAAATGGAAAGGAATCAATTATTGACACAAGGTGCAATTTGGCTGCTTCGCTTCACTGGCCACCACACTCTCTCAGTTCGTGCCTCTGGTTAGTGTCGACGATGAGAGCTAACTTTTCTTTTTTTTTTTTTTTTGCTGGAGGAGGTAAAAAACCTTCTCTCACGTTCTCTCTCGCACTCATTCTTTCCTCTGTTTCACGCTTTCCCTCGCTCTCTCCCTCCAAGAAATGTGACTCCTGCGCTGGTTCCAGTGAAATGAGGTGTTGTTAGCATGCTGTTGCTAGGGGACCAGCGTTTGAGAGGGAATGTTTTGGAGCTCAACCACAAGGTCTCGGAGGATTACAGAGGATTACCCTCACACTGTAAACTCTCCTTCCAGGGTTAATCTTGTCTTTTATAAATTTTCACACAGAGTGGACCTACAACGCAGTCTGAGGAAGTTCTGAGATCTGAGAAGTTCAAAGCTGTGCGTAACACACAGCGTGCGGCTGTACTAAGCAAACACTGCGTTTTGCCCCTGGGCTAGCAAGGCCCAGATGTGTCTGAATGACTGTGTAGTGGTGAATGTAGTACTACTGTTTAGTGTGATGAAATGACAGCTACAGTTTAGTGCAATCTCAGTGTATATGAAATAATAATAAATAGTGAAAATGAAATAATAAATTCCAGAATATTTTTCAGTGTAACTATTAATAATAATAATAATAATAATAATTTTCATTCTATTTTATCAATATTAGATGATAAGAATAATAATGAATCATAATAACATACAAACAAAATAATTCTATTTAACCATTATTACACTTAATAACAATAACAACAACAACAACAACAACAACAAGGTTCATTATCATTATAAAAATATTAAAATAACCATTATTCCATTTTCTTCAGGACATTTTTGTAGTAGTAGTACTAGTAATAATAATTCTAATAATAATAATAATAATAATAATAATAATAATAATAATAATAATAATAATAATAATAATAAATTGAATCACCTTCAAATGTATACATTTCAGAATATTTTTCATTATAACTTCAAGGTTTATTTACACCAAAATAAATAAATAAATAAATATTATATTATATTTAATAATAACAAAATATAAATAAAAAAATACATACCTTCAAATATATACATTCTAAAATATATATTTAAGGTTCTTTCCATCAAATAATAATAATATACAAATACAATAATTAGATTTATAATCATTACACTTAATAATAATAATAATAATAATAATAATAATAATTATTATTATTATTATTATTATTATTTATTATTATTATTATTATTATTATTATTTGATGGAAATAACCTTGGAAATAATCTTAAAGATATATATATTGCATATATCGCTTATAGGTTAATTTCCATCAAATAATAATAATAATAATAATAACAATAATAATAATAACAATAATAGTAATAGTAATAATAATAACTGATTATTATTATTATTATTATTATTATTATTATTTGATGGAAATTAACCTTAAAGATATATATATATAATTAATTAATTATATTTAATAATTATTACATTTAATAAAAACAAAATATGAATAAATAATAAATAAAATACTAAATAAATACCTTCAAATATATAAATTCCTGAATATTTTTCAATATATCTTTAAGGTTCAATTCCATCAAATAAATAAATAAATAAATAATGGTTGTTGTTATGATTGTTAGTAATAATAATAATAATAATAATATACTAATACATAATTACATTAAATAATTATTACATTTAATAATAACAAAATATAAATATAGTACTTGATAATAAATACCTTCAAATATATAAATTCCAGAATATTTTTCAGAATAACTTCAAGGTTCATTTCCATTAAACAAACAAACAAACAAACAAACAAACAAACAAATAAATAAATATGGTTGTTGTTCTATTATTGTTAATAATATTAATAATAATATTTTTATATTTAAATTATATTTAATAATAACAAAATAGAAATAAAATACTTGATAATGAATAGCTTCAAATATAAAAATTCCTGAATATTTTTCAGTATAACTTCAATGTTCATTTCCATAAAATAAATAAATAAATAAATAAATTACAGTGTTGTTATTTATTGTTAATAATAATAATAATAATAATAATAATTATTATTATTTTTATTATTATTATATGTACTAATTATTCTATTTAATAATAACAAAATAGAAATAAAATACTTGATAATGAATAGCTTCAAATATTGTTACGGAAGCAGACCAAACAAGAGAGGTAAGTGATCAATATAACAATGTTTATTATCAGCAGAGCGTTGTGGATAAGATGACGTGCAGAACCGGGTAAGTATCAACAGTCCAAGTATGATATTCGTTGACTAGAGATGAATACTGAATACAGATCCTTTTCCTTTCCAGGAACGACGGGAGGAGGACTCCGACCCACACACACACACACACACCGTTGGTGATAGACGAACAGGCTTATGGCTGACCACAGCTGACTGGAACAGAGAACAGACTTCGTACTGGAATAGATGAGACAACAGGTAAGTTTCAACAGGTAAATAGCGAGGTAAGTATGTCTTTGAGGTTTGTGAACTCGACAGAGAAACACAATGAGTCCGCTTCGTGAAAACGAGCCCGGACACTGAGTGAGGTGTGTGGTGTGCTTATATGTGGTGCTGGTGATTGGTTTCAGGTGCGTCTGATTAGTAATCAGGTGACTGTGATCGTTGAGTGAGTGAGGGAGTAGAACCTGGCCAATCCGTGACATTACCCCCCTCCCCAGGGCCCGCTCCTGAGGGCCGAGGCCTCCGACGTCGTGGTGGTCTACCTCGTCCTCGAGGGGCTGGACATTCAGGATGGTTACGATGGAATTCCTCCATGAGGGCTGGATCTAGAATGTCAACTCTGGGTACCCACGACCTCTCCTCTGGTCCGTAGCCTTCCCAGTCGACGAGATACTCAAGACTACCACCACGACGTCGGGACAGAAGGATTTCTCGGACCGAGTAGATGGATCCCTCTTCCAGCACCAAGGGGGGAGGGGGTTCCTCTTCCTGACCAGGTTCTGTGGAGGGAATCACAGGTGGGTGAAAGGGTTTCAGTAAAGAGACGTGAAATGTGGGGTGGATACGGTACTGTGGTGGTAATTGGAGTCTGTAGGTGACGGGGTTGACCTGTTCCACGATGGTGAAGGGGCCAACAAACCTGGGACTCAATTTCTTCGAGGGCAGGCGCAGACGGATGTCTCTTGTGGAGAGCCAGACTTTCTGCCCAGGAGTGTATGTGGGACCAGGAATCCTCTTCTTATCCGCAGTGGACTTGGTTCTGCGCACTGCCCTTTGAAGATGATGGTGAGCCTCGTCCCAGACTCTCTCGCTCTCCCGGAACCAGTAATCCACTGCGGGCACCTGTGATGGTTCGCCATTCCAGGGGAAGAGAGGTGGTTGGAAGCCGAGCACACACTGGAATGGCGTGAGTCCTGTGGTGGGTTGCCGCAGTGAATTTTGGGCGTATTCTGCCCAACCCAGGAACTGGTTCCAGGAGTCCTGGTGACCATGACAGAATGTCCGGAGGAACCGCCCCACCTCCTGGATTTTCCTCTCCGTCTGCCCGTTGGTCTCAGGGTGGTATCCAGAGGAGAGGCTAACGGTCACACCTAGGAGTTTGAGAAAAGACTTCCACACCCGTGAAATAAACTGTGGACCCCTGTCTGAGACGATGTCTTCCGGAATGCCATAGTACCTAAAGACTTTGTTGAAGAGCAGTTCGGCAGACTCTAGGGCTGTGGGAAGACCTTTCAGAGGTATCAGACGGCAGAATTTTGAAAATCGATCAACTATGACAAAGATGCAGGTGTTACCGTCAGATGAGGGGAGATCTGTCATGAAGTCAACTCCCAGGTGTGACCAGGGGCGGTTCGGCACAGGCAAGGGATGGAGTTTCCCAGCAGGCAGATGACGTGGACTCTTGGACATTGCACACTCCTTACATCCCTGGACATACCTCCTCACATCCCTTGCCATGTGCGGCCACCAGAAGCGGTCCGTCAGCAGCGAGAGAGTGTTGTTGGCCCCTGGATGTCCAGTGCCCAGAGAGGTATGTGTAGAATGGATTAGATCTACCCGCTGGGTCCTAGGGATGAATCTGCGACCAGGTGGACAGCCCGGCGGAGATCTGGGTTCCGGAGTGGCGACAGCTGGCGGGTTGGTCCATTCAATGGGTTGAACGATGATGTTTTCGGGGATTATGGTCGTGGGTGTGTCAGGCAAGTCGTGAGAATCATGGATGCGAGACAGAGCATCAGCTCGGGTATTCTTGGATCCTGGCCGGTAGGTTATGGTGAAGTTGAATCGGGAAAAGAACAGGGACCATCTTGCCTGACGGGGACAGAGCCGTTTGGCGTCTCGGAGGTACTGTAGGTTCTTGTGATCTGTTATCACCTGGAACGTGTGGTTGGATCCCTCTAGCCAATGTCGCCACTCCTCCAGAGCGAGCTTGATGGCAAGGAGCTCGCGGTTGCCGATGTCATAGTTCCTCTCCGCAGGGCTGAGCTTCCGGGAATAGTAGGCACAGGGATGAAGCAATGGAGGAGTACCGTGATGTTGTGACAGAATCCCTCCCACGCCGGTAGTAGATGCGTCCACCTCTACCACGAAAGGGAGATCAGGGTCAGGATGGGTTAGAAGAGGTGCCTGTGTAAATGCTTCCTTGAGGTTATGGAAGGCTGCGGCCGAGTCAGGGTTCCAGAGTAGGGTTCGTGGTTTTCCTTTGAGTAGACTGGTAAGTGGAGCAGTGATGATGCTGTAGTTCTTGATAAACCGGCGGTAGAAATTGGCGAAACCTAAGAATCGTTGAAGCTCTTTGATAGTGGTGGGTTCTGGCCAGGATACAACTGCAGATACCTTCCTCTCGTCCATACGGACCCCCTTCTGGTCGATGACGTATCCAAGGAAGTGTACTGCTGGTAGGTGAAATGAACATTTTTCCGCCTTGAGATACAGGTGATGATCCCGTAATCTTTGAAGGACCTCCGCAACGTGGAGGCGATGTTCGGCCTCACTCCGGGAGTAAATCAGGATATCGTCTATGTAGACAACGACAAAGTGGTGCAGAAACTCCCGGAGTACCTCGTGAATGAAGTTCTGAAATACGGAGGGGGCGTTGACCAAACCATAGGGCATGACCAAATACTCGTAGTGGCCAGTAGGGGTCACGAAGGCAGTCTTCCACTCGTCCCCCTCACGTATCCTCACGAGGTTGTACGCGCTGCGGAGGTCCAACTTCGTAAACACCCTGGCAGTGCGTAGTTGTTCGAGGGCCGCAGGGACGAGAGGAAGGGGATACCGGAACTTGATGGTGCCTTGATTGAGTATGCGGTAATCGATGCATGGCCGCAGCCCTCCATCCTTCTTTGCCACGAAGAAAAAACTGGATGCTGCGGGTGATGTTGATGGTCGGATGTAACCCTGATCGAGAGCCTCCTGTATGTACTCCTCCATTGCCTTGGTCTCCGGAAGCGACAGCGGGTAGATCTTACCTCTGGGCATTGGAGCATCCGGAACTAGGTCAATGGCACAGTCCCATGGCCGATGTGGAGGTAGCTGGGAAGCTCTCTTGGGGCAGAAGACGTCTTGAAACGACGAGTAAATGGCAGGAATCTGGACTGACTGCTTCTCAACAGGACTTTCGACGGAGGTGACGTTGACAGGTAGTATCTTGTGTCTAGGACGTGGAAGATCTGGGAAACATTGGTTGGTACATTCTTTTCCCCATTTTATCACCTCTCCTGTGCCCCAAGAGAGGATGGGATCATGCTTCACCAGCCACGGGCGCCCCAAGATGATGTCCATAGTAGCTCCCTCCAGAACCAGAAACTGAATCTCCTCACGGTGCAAAACTCCAATCTGTAGGATGATGGGTTCACTTTTCCGGTGAATACGGGTCCGTGAGCTGATCCGGTTAGTTATCGGTTGAATCTGGTAGATGGTGGTTGAGGCTTGGGTGCGTAGCTGGAGCTGGCGACAGAGGGTGTTAGAGATGAAGTTTCCCGCTGACCCGGAGTCGATGAGGGCTGCGACTGTAACACAGGAAGTGTGGGTGGTTAACTGAACATTGGTAGTCAGAGGATGCATGTTATCCAATTCAGAACGTATTACACTCACCAAAGATCGTATAGGACGCAGAGGACAGTTGAGTCGCACGTGTCCCGCAGCCCCACAGTACATGCAAAGACCCCGGGTCAGCCTTCTCTGTCGCTCAGCTGCAGAGATTTTTCCTGATTCCAGGATCATTGGTTCTGGTTCTGGAGGGCTGGCGGATGTAACTGGTCGGAGGAGTGCAGTAGTGGCGGACTGGTCTTGGTAGGATTTTAGACGATCTGAACAACGAAGTGACTGCTGAATGAACTTCTCCAATCCCATGGAATCGTCCAAAGCAGCTAACTACATCCGGAGATTGGGTTCTAGGCCGAGCCGGTACGTGGTCAGTAACGATCGCTCATTCCATCCGCTGGCAGCGGCCAAAGTGCGGAAACGCAGGGAGTAATCTTGTGTCGTCATACTTCCCTGTTTTAGATGATACAATTGCTCTCCTGCGGATACTTCTGCATCAGAACGTCCGAAAACCTCTTTAAAATGAGCGACGAAAGCCTGGATCGAATGGGTTGCCGGCCCGGCCTGTTGATACAACGTGTCCGCCCATTTGAGAGCTGGTCCGGTAAGCAGAGACGTGATGAAGGCTATTTTTGAAGAATCTGTGGGATAGAGAGCAGGTTGCATTGTGAATATCAATGAACATTGTAACAGGAATCCGCTGCACTCCTCCGCCCCGCCAGAGTAGGGCGCTGGTCGGGCCATGGGACTGGAAGGGACGTTCACGGGAGCCGAAGAAGTGCTGGGTGCCGGTGGTGCGGTGGGATGAGCTGAAGTTGGAGTGGTGGCATGACTAGCCAACAAAACCTTCCTGAGCGAATCCACCAGCTCTTGAAACGGGTCCCGATTGCTCATGCTGATACTGTGTTGGTCCGGGCTAACTGTTACGGAAGCAGACCAAACAAGAGAGGTAAGTGATCAATATAACAATGTTTATTATCAGCAGAGCGTTGTGGATAAGATGACGTGCAGAACCGGGTAAGTATCAACAGTCCAAGTATGATATTCGTTGACTAGAGATGAATACTGAATACAGATCCTTTTCCTTTCCAGGAACGACGGGAGGAGGACTCCGACCCACACACACACACACACACCGTTGGTGATAGACGAACAGGCTTATGGCTGACCACAGCTGACTGGAACAGAGAACAGACTTCGTACTGGAATAGATGAGACAACAGGTAAGTTTCAACAGGTAAATAGCGAGGTAAGTATGTCTTTGAGGTTTGTGAACTCGACAGAGAAACACAATGAGTCCGCTTCGTGAAAACGAGCCCGGACACTGAGTGAGGTGTGTGGTGTGCTTATATGTGGTGCTGGTGATTGGTTTCAGGTGCGTCTGATTAGTAATCAGGTGACTGTGATCGTTGAGTGAGTGAGGGAGTAGAACCTGGCCAATCCGTGACATTTATATGAATTGCCAAATATTTTTCAGTATAACTTCAAGGTTAATTTCCAACAAATAAACAAACAAATACATAAATAAATAATTATTTTATTGTTAATAATAATAATAATAATAATAATAATACATAAGTATATTTATTTATTATTATATTTAATAATAACAAAATAGAAATAAAATACTTGATAATGATTACCTTAAATATATAAATTCCAGAATATTTTTTTCAGTATAACTTCAAGGTTCTTTTCCATTATTAAAATTCTTCAAATAATCATTATTAATTAAGATTATTATTATTATTATTATTATGATGTTCTAAAAATTATTTTTGAGTGAGGAGCCTTTGTTTAAGCCTTTGGCCTTTCCAAAATTTGTTTTAGCTTTATGCTTGTATGTTATATACAAACAAATAAACAAAAAAATCAATCATTCTATCAATCGATCCCATGTCATAACATTACTTAAACATCTGTATACTGTGTATACAACAAATGCTGTGGAAAGATCTGTAATCAAACACATATGTGATCTACAAAAATGAAGAAAGAAGACATTAAATGGGGTTGAAAAGTGAACAAGGGGGGGGGGGGGTTATATGGGTAGGATCCTAAAAAAGTTTTAAAGACTGAAGATAGCATCACTGGAAATGTTTAGACTGTCTGGACTCAAATAAGATGAAAATATGTTTGCTTGTTTCTTACAAACAAACCCAGTGGACATTTGTATATCTGCATCTCCAGTGAACATCCATGTGATGCCAATGCCTAAAAACAGACATGAAAACAATTACAAAAGACAACAGCACAGATAACAACTTGCCTTATGTAGATGGACTGTCTTAGAAGCAAATAAGGCAGAAAGGAAAAAGAAGAGATGGTGGAGGAGGAGAATAAATAAATCAGAGCGGGAGGAGGACGTTGACAGACGCGTTAGCAGGAAGGATGATTCTCATTAAGCCGAGCTGAGAAGCATCATGAATGATGAATGGGCTGCCGAAAGGCTTCTTTTCATCAGGCCTGTCAGATGACTGCTGCGGCTCTTCAAGAGGTCACTGTGAAAGTCAGTACCAATCCAAAGAAATTCACTGCCTTCAGGGATCTCAAACCCATCCTGGATTGGGTGAAGATCTCGGCTGATAAGCAAAGGCTTGTAGGTTCAAGCGTCATAAGGAGTGATCAATGAATTATAACCATTGTCTGCTTGAGTAAGACATGTAGCTCCAGGACGGGTATCGCTGTAATATGTGTTTTACAAGCTGCTTTAGATAAAAGTGTAACCTAAATGACAAATGAGTTAATCATTAGTCATCAGTAATTCTGTCATGGTTTATTTACTTTCATGCTCCAAACCTGTATGAATTTCTTTTCTTTTTTTTCCGTGGATAACAAGTCGTTTAGTAGAATGTTCACGCTGCTCTTCTAATCAAGTGATCAGTGATCAAGCTACAAAAATGTCTAAAAACTACCATAAAAGTGACTATTTCCCATGTCTTCAGAATCTACTCTACTGGCCAAAATGTATAATATAAGATGTTTTTGAAAGAAGACTTATATGCTCACC